>NC_091126.1:100155757-100755757 GCF_040183065.1 Periplaneta americana | reverse complement strand
TTTGAAGCTGACATTTGGTAGGTTATGTTAAGAAGTAATCCTTATTTATATTGTACACAGAGAGACAGATAATCTGATTTTACTTGCTTTTAGGCTTTTTGGCCATTTGCAAAAATGTAAAAAATATTGAGAAAAAAACCTTGCATTATTAAGAGAGATTCAGCATTGTTTTCTTAGTGGTACGGCAATAGGCTTCGAGGGTATTAATAGATTATTTTCACACGCCTAGACTTGAACAGCGCAGTACCGCACGCACTGGCCGAGAGCTGAAGATAAGCGAGCGTTCGGCGTCATTTTACTCCTGTGTTTATGAAAACCTGTGATAAAGCTAGCATAGCCATGCGCTGCTAGACGACACATCACGTATTTGTCTCCTGGCCTTGCTTGTCTTGGCTAGATCCCGTCTCACAGTCAGCTGGTTAGTTCACGCGCGTACTATTTATTTTCTTTATTTGATATTTTCAATACTTTCTTATCAACATACCATCAGTAAAAAATATGTGTTTATTTGTACTTTCAATGCGGAATCTAACTATATATTTTTTAAATATTTTTTCGTGGCCAAAGGCGTCTTAATGAGGAAAAAATCTAAATTTCTCCATTTCCATAAAAAGTAAGAAAATCTGTTTATATGTCAATATAAACTTTAATTTCTCAGCATCAAAATAAACCATGATTTTGATCATTGGGTGAAAGTGTTTCGGAGCTACAACAGTTTAAAGTTGCAAATTTTATGAAAATACGATACATTTAAATATTTTTAATTTAAACACTATGAAGTTCTGATGCCTCAAACTTTGCACAAAGCATTGTATCACAGTTCTCTACGTACAAAAAAGTTTCATTGTATTTAGAAATTGTAAGGTCAATTTTCTCTATATTTCGGTCGATTTGAGATGGAATAGCTCGTATATACTTCAAATAATTTATATTTACTCATTGAAATTTTGTCATATCATAGCGGAAATTACCCTGAAATCAGATCTTGGACTATTTCTCAGCTACAGTAAATGAACATACTGTGGAACTGTAGCTAAGTCGGATCAGAGTGATGCCTGACTTTGATCTAAAATGAAACGCATAGGCCTACATAATTAAGCGGGATTATAATAGACCACAATAGGCTCTATGTAACATTAAAGCTGCTGTAGTCATTGCGTAAAACCCCTGGTCACATATAATAGATTGATCAGCCTAGTGCACTTTCAAGATAACAATTTTATGAATTTTGCTATGCTGCCATCTAGCGACTGCAAAAGATGTCACGTTATAAACCTGATGGAATTGCATGAAGTAAAAGCTTGCAGTAGTATTTCCATGTAGTGATCGTTACTAGAAAATTCATTTTCAACAGTGGAGATCCTGGTAGTTTTTCTCTTTCATATGTTGCCATTTCATAAAACGGAAATGGCCAATCCGATATACAGAGCAGAAGTAAAATAAATGATCAATTTATAAGGATCAATAGTTCATGTTGCATTTAACAATAAATCCTACAATCATATTGGTGTAAAGTTTATAGTTTTCGCAGAAAAAAAAATCATTTTTTCAACAATTTTTAACAGCCTCTGTTTCGATAACTGTTGCGAGGGGGAGCATGATTTATGTCTACGTTGATAGAGAATCTAATAAAGAATTATTTTTCCTTTTGGCGTATTTCCATAAAGTGGACGGTTTTCGAGTAAATTGAATGTAAATGTAAGGATAGTTTAAAAGTTTCAAAATTTGAGAAGGTTGCACCATTTTAGCCTGAGAGGGTGGTTGTGGTGAAGGTTGTTCACTCGGTAGACAAACCTCATTTTATTATGATATCCTACTTTGAAGAGCCGGTCAGTTGTTGTTCACTGCTTGTTTGTAGCAGATACAATGATTTTCAAATAGCGAATATTTTGATATGATATTAATTTACGGCGAAACACGATGTAGTTTCCGTGCAGCGAATAGGGGCCGTTTTCAACATTACCTCTGAAATATTCGTGTAATGCTTCAGGTGAGTTTACCAAAGTTATTATTGTGGTTTTCCTGCTAACAGATTTCTTATTAAAAAAAAACAAGATATTCCTGCTGAGGACAAAATTAGCCATAAGAACAGAAGCAATCTAGCCAAATTCTTGTTCGAGATGGAAGAGCTAATTTAATATTCAACACATAAAGTTTCTGAAACGAACACAAACACAAAAGAAAATCCGGTCCGTCAGGACACTATCTTGTTCCTCGTAATACAGACTCGTTAGATTAAATATCTGTTTTGAATATTGATTTAAACCAAAGGTAAAAATTTCATTGAAATTAAACACAATGCTGCAGTAACTGTTTTACTTATAAGTGCACAGTGCTGTAGATGGAAACAAATTTTAGGGGGTACTGTTGAAATCTCCTCGGTCAGACTAGATTCTGTATGGACTCTTACTGCACTACTTTTCCAAAGTTACTTCTTCCTCATGCATCCGCCTCTGCAGACCTCCTTCCACATCGCAGTCACAGTCGCATATAAGGCAAGAAATTAAACGCTGACAATAGTAATCCAACACTTTTTATGAACAAAAGCCTAGGAACTCTTTTACTGGAAGAGTACTTTCAGAGCTGGACACAACACAAGCACTGCTCTACTTAAAGTGACAGAAGACATTCGTGAAGCAATCGACTCTAATAAAGTAACAATACTAACACTTCTTGACCTTAGCAAAGCTTTCAACTCTGTAAATTTCGACCTGCTCACCCATAAATTGAGAAATCTGCATTTGTCAGAGACTGCTGTGAGTTGGTTCGAATCCTACTTACGGGAAAGACAACAATGTGTTGTATCCGGGAATCGAAGCTCTTCCTGGTTTAACATAACATCAGGTATACCACAGGGTTCGGTACTCGGACCATTGTTGTTCACGATATATGTCAGTGATATTACATCTCATGTAAGGCATTGTAACTATCACTTGTATGCTGACGACCTTCAATGCTACATCTCTTCCCGCTTAGATCGAATAAATGACGCTATAGATAAATTGAACAAAGACATTGACTCGATTGTGACATGGACAAAGAAATTCCATCTTAATATCAATCCTGGAAAGACACAAGCAATCATATTAGGACACAAACGGCAAACCGACGCTGTAAAGCACCTCGACATTTCCCCCGTTAAAGTAAGTACAGTGCATATCCCTTTCAGTTCTTCGGTAAAAAATCTTGGCATTCACATGGATAATAATCTCAACTGGGACATGCAAATCACAGAAACCTGCAGAAAAGTATATTCTAGTATTCATGTGCTAAAAAGGATAAATGTTCATCTTCCCTCTTGCTTAAAAAAGTCCCTTGTGCAGACCCTTGTATTTCCCTATTTTGACTATGCTGACATTTTACTGACTGACCTTTCCAGCGACAACAAAATGAAACTTCAACGTGCTCATAATTTGTGTGTACGTTTTGTAAGCAATGTTCGTAAATATGATCACATTACCCCATCCCTGGAAGCAATAGGTTGGCTTAAACTAGATAAGAAAAGAAATTTACATTCACTTCTCCTTCTCTTCGAAATCTTGAACTCTTCTATTCCTTCATACCTGTCGTCTCGCTTCACTTACCTTTCTTCCCACCACAATCTGAACACACGCTCTCGCCATGAAACAATACTAACAATACCATCCCATCGCACCTCCTCATACTCATCCTCTTTCACAATAGCCCTGCCAAGACTCTGGAATTCGTTACCTGCTAGCATCAGGGACTGTCGAAATAAAATTCAATTCAAACGCAAACTTACTAGGCACTTGGTCAGTAATTGAGACTCGTTCAGACATGGTTTCTTGTAAATAGTTCTTTTAATCTACCACAAAATATCTCAATATCCGGTAATTTCATCACTATAGAATTTTGTTATTGTAGGTTTAATTTGTAATTTAGTAAATACAAAAATATTCTTTGTTCTTAACTTCTATGATAAAATGTCTAGCTTTCATTAATCAGGTATTCTTGTCGTACTTTAATTTTTATTGTAATTGTAATTGTAAATTTAATATTAATTGTAATCTTATTGTTCATGTTATAGTTGTAATCCCCTGGTAGAGGGGCAGAGAAGGCCTGACGGCCTTATCTCTACCAGGTTAAATAAATAAATCTAATCTAATCTAATCTACTTTTTTCTTAGTACAGATATCGTTCATTACAGTAACGCTCATTCACATTCTTTAGTTGAAATTGGAATAGAATCTATAACATGTAACAGAACTCAAGATTCATGAACGCACGAAAAGTGACAATATTTCCTTCCTCCAGCAAACTGCTAGCATTACGCCCGAGCAACTTTTAAAATTAGGGAATCAATGCAGGAGAATACTTGAGGCGCCACATCATAAAATTAGTGTTATGCGAAGGCATTTACGCAAGTTTTGAAATTAGCGAATTAGTGTAGCAGATTTCTTGAGGCGTTATGCAAGCTTGAGACTAACAAATCACAACTACTCCTCAAGTTTCAAACCATGGTTTTCGATAAAACAACGAATGGACAAGCGTTTAAGCAAAAGAAATGAGATGCCAGCCTCTACTTTCATGCCAGATATCAAAATCGAATTTTTTTCAAATAGCTAACATTCTCCATTTCAAAGTATATTAAAGACTCTTTCAACATAGTTAATATATTTTCGAATCTATATTTTTTTTTCCGGTACGGTAAGAGCGAGTTTTTATTTTAGACGGTACGGCGTAGGCCTACAGGCCCGTACCGGCACAACTACAGCATTGTAAATTCGTGAAAGTATTGATTATTAAAATATTGTAATTACAAAAAGTTATGAGCACCCTACTTCGCTCGATGTCCAGTCGAATGCTCTACCACTTAGGTTAAATATGATATTTTCATTAGTACAGTGAGGAGAAATATAGCAGCGAAAACGTCGAGAGAATGTCTTTACACCAGCACTGACGAACGGCTGTATAAAACATAGTGTACATAACACATCCTAAAATTATTTTATTTTATTCGAAGAATTACTTCACTCGGCGTCGTTTTGCAATTCACAAAGTAAAATTATGTTTTTAACACTAGTAATGTAAGTCATTATTATATCGATGGCCCAAAACCAGACTGTTCCAAGTCCTTTTTACTATTTTTTCAGGAGAGCTATTTTAAGCTCCTGACATTCAAAGCTTCATGAAACAATCTGGAATATCTTCATAGCAACCCTATGGTGAGGAATATTTACAATTTTATTCGATTCATATACGGGAACAAGAACTGGAACACAATGAAACACAGATTTCTTTCTTATAAAAAGTTGGATTAGAACAGTCTGGTTCTGAGCCATCGAGATATCGAATTTTTCTTAGATCAGAACGATACTCGACTCCATGCAGAACTACGTAGGACATTAAAACTTCGCTAATTAGTCATTGTGTACACTTTGACTGAGAATATATAATAACTAAAGATAGGAATTTACCCACAATTTAGGTATGCATAGAATGTTCGTTGTTGAAAGAGAAAGTGAGCGTAGCTAGCAATGCAGTTTCATGTTAGGGAACTCTGCCGTAGTATAAGCAGAGTTAGATTGTAGCTTTATTTGGTTAACCAATCAACGAATCGCAGTGAAATGTAAACAAACCAATTGCCGGAGCACAAAGCTAAACCCCATTCAATTGCTGCGATACACAGCACATTTCAGTTGCAATCTGACCATTTCTCAGTCTTCACGTCACTTATGACGTAACGACAATCTAAGCAAGACTAACCTAATTTCCTCATGTTATGGTATAAATTCCTAACTTTAATAATAACTGAGGTTCGGATAAAGTAGCTGTATCAGGATAGGCTGTATAGCTATATAGGATATAGGGCCTTGACTTGCTTCAGAACACTACCTCCTTCCACTAGGCCTAGCTAAAACTCTACCTGCGGGATAAGCGTTCCCCATTCCCTAGCTAAAACATCAGTGAACTGGCTGGGGGACACAGACAACTAGTTAGTGTTTGTAAACAAAACGCACGGATCAAGAATGCCAATCCTGATAGGGCTACTTCATCCGAACATAATAATAACCTTTTCTGAAATGTATATTTTATATGTAATTTTGATCGGTAGACGTCATCTTTAGTGACTTGTAGAAAGAAAAACAGAACAATCTCAACGGGAGTGCTTTACTGTTGTAATGAGAAGCTATTGACTGAAAGGTCATCAATAATTTATAGAGTTACCATAATGTTTGCGTGACTCGTAAGTTTTTCTACTAATAAATGAGATCGAAACTATTTAAGTGGTTGTGGGAAGAATTGTGAAGCCGTAACAGACACTTGAAGCGAATAAACCAGTTTACGGCTGTCACAGACCATCGATTACATCGTTTTTCGAATCACATCAAGAAATCTGAATAATAATAAGATAGAATAAGTAGGGGACAGTTGGGTAGTAACGGACATCGGGTAATATCGGACAGTGACTTTATTTCGTCTACCACCAGATGATAGTACCTGAATGACATGGTTACGTTTCTGTGATGTCGCATACAGAAAAGTAACCATGTCATTCAGGTACTATCATCTGCTGGTAGATGAAAGAAACGCACTGTCCGATATTACCCGATGTCCAATACTACCCAACTCTCCCCTAATTTCTATGCGGTTTCAGTAAATCTGAAGCAGGAAAGCAACCTATAATGTTAATAGAACATTCACACCTGTAGGTCGATTCTTTTGAAACACTTCTAATTAATTTATTGGTATAGTTTGGTTTGCCTTGGCTTTACGTGGGCTGGACACGGAACGGGTCCGTACACTTAGGTACGGTAAGGCCCATTGTGCGCCCTTTTGTGCCATGATTGTCCAAGTCCGACAGGTGGCCTGGGTAACATTCGTGAATCCGATGCTGACAGATGGGCCATCCTTCCTCAGCTCCTGATAGTCAGATCCCGTTTCATGGACGAGTAACCTGATAAGCCGATATTTTATTTACTTTAATAGTGATTGCGTTGATCTCCAAGAAGAATTGAACAGACAAGACTAGCTATTTCTTTCCTCTGCTTTGGACCATTTTATCCAGTCTGTGTGAAGCGAATGCAGTAAGCGTTCTTCATTTCATTGAGAACGATCTTTCCTTAAACTTGCTCCTTAAAGTTTAATGTTTTACCATCACCAAAGTAATTAATATATTTCCAACTTTAGTCATCTTATCTAAAATTATTATAATTTCCATAAGTATTGTGAGCCATCATAAAAGATTCATAAGTAGCGGGACATTTGGTCGTGTGACCAGCATTGTGAAGTGCCGACATCCCAGACAAGTAGGGTAAATAAAACAAAGAAAAGTACCCAGTGACTGATGATGGGAGATAATCTCTATTTCTCCGTCCGGTTTCTTAATGAAGTACTTGACGTTTATAGCCGAAGATGCAAATTTTCCAGTCACAACTGAGTATTATTTATTAGTTTCATCCTCATCAGCATTACCATCAACATCATAATGGTTAAGCGTTCTTGTGCATATTCTCTATGATTCTACTAAGGTAAATCCAACCATCGAGTTATGTGAGATTTTTTGTAAGTTACTTTACTGGCATTGAAAAATTATTTCATAATTATCCTTAATTTTATTATTCCTTGTTTTCTTCCTGACCTTGTATATGCCTGTACCGTTCTTAATTTAGTGCATGAAATATTCTATCTTATTAGTCCTCAATCGCTTCTTATTTTCTTTATACTTTGTTTATATCAGTACCAATCTTCATAACTTGTGAAGCTAAATCACTGAAAGGAACCTCACATTCAGGTTTTTGGGTATATCTTCAACCTAATTTGAAGTGCCAATACATATTAGATATTACACGCATATGCTTGGAGTCCTTAGAAATAATGTAGACCAAAAATTCCTTCTTGTAAATTTATTATGCCTACAGGGTTGTTTCTGATCTCTGATAACGAATTTCAATAATATCATGTGCGCCAGGAATCACACCTACAGCTGAATTGCGGCGAGAGGTGACAGACCAGTAGTGAGTAATTTCATAATCAGAGTGCATGGTGTATCACAGTAGCAATGCCCAAGAAAATCGAGCCTTTTTGGGAAGGGTACATAACAACGCTTTCCGATGCCAGATATAGTTACGTGAAAATCATAGGAACCGACCAAAAACTTGGTTTCGTTATTTCCAAGAAAAGCATATTGTGTGTACCGAATAAGACTGGCAAAGCTAGGGTGGGATTAATGCCAGAGTGAAAAAAACAAGCAAATCCACCCCCGTCACAAGTCGCCGCACCTCACGAGATAATACAAATTAATTCCATTCGACCTTTATCAATCTTATTAAGTAGGCCTCCACAGAAGACGCCTTTCTTGGAAATAACGAAACCTCGTTTATTGCAGGCTTTTTTATTTTCACTTAACTGTATTTGGCATTGGAAGGGGTCGTAATGTACCCCTCCCAAAAAAACTCGATTTTCTTGGGAATATCTGCTGTGTGTCGCCGTGCACTCAGATCAGTAGTGAGTGATCTCATAGTCAGTCACCTCGAGCCACAGTTCAGCTGTCGTGTGACTCCTGACGCACATGATGTCATTCAAATTCGTTATCAGAGATCGGAAACAACCCTATACTGTATATACATAGCGACATTAATGAAAGGGTTATTTAATGTGGAAATCATTCTTATGCGAGAAAGATTTTTATCTTAAACATCAACGTAAACCACACTTCATTAAACTTGTGGCCACGTGCATCAACGTCCGTTAGTCTAACCACGAGTTAAAATTGCTACCTAACCCTGGTTAAGCATTTTTCCTGTGCATCGACTCAGGACTTGAGAAACAGAAGGTTAACCACGGTAATCTCTAACCGACGATATTCGAGCGGTTAAAGGAGATGACCAGTGGTTAGCAGGCCTAATAAAACAAAATGGCGGCCAGATCTACATCTGATTACTTCGAAGATGATTAGTATTGTAGGCCTACTTGGATAGGGATGATGGAGAGCGTGAAGTTTTATTAGTGGGAAGAGAATTCTTACGAGGAATTGGGTGACAGAAAATTTCAGAAGCGATTTCGTTTATCAAACTATAACGTGTCATTTCTGCTGGAACAAACGGATAACTTGGAATAACCCACAAACAGTCCTATTTCTCCCATCAATCGGTTGTTTGCAATACGATTCTATGCAACTAATATTTTTAGTACTTTAATGTGAATAACTCGAGTATCTCTTTTCCTACAACGTAGACAAGTAGTCGTCAGCACTCGCTGAAATGTCCAACAGATACGCGGTGCCGTCCCATGTGCACCGGCGTGCAGCAAGGAGAGATAGAGAGCATACCCGCTAGCAGCTACACAGTGCACCATCCGCGAGTAAGAGATGCTAGCTCTAGCGTGCTCTGTGCTGACGACCCCTGTCGTAGGGTACACACACAAAGAAAGCATGTAAACGCTGGTAACCTGCTCGCTGGCTGCCAGCGCCGATTGCCTGAACCTGTCGACGCAGAGTGGTGAACACAGAGAACGCGTGTTAAAGCGGTAAAACCTGCCAGTTGCTTTCACGATGACTAGCTCGTCTGATGAAGACTTTCTTCTATATTTTGATAGTCTCATATAGATGTATTAAAAGGGACAAGAAAAACAATTTGCATTCATCAATAAATCTTTGTGAAAAAAAGGTGTTGTGAATAACACCACTTCTTTAGTGAGCTGAATGCAGACGAAGATACATTTCTTCAGTATACCAGAATCACTTTGGACACATTTTATTACATTTTAAATGCAGTGGAACACCTTTTAACCAAAAACGGGTGTAATTGGTATCTATGGTAGTAGATTTTTTAAAAAGTGTAGATATTCGTCTCCTATCTTTCTTGACCACGTTTTCTACTTGTTTTCTTTTGTAAATATTGAAGCTTCTGCCTTTCAAGATGTAGCACAGAATCATTGAATACATCTGTTGACCCACGTCTTTTTTTTTCTATAACAGATACACAAGAGGATTCCAAAAACGTTGTAGTAGGCCTAATATCAGGGACTCTGACACATTATGTATGCATTTATCCACACTGCAAATGGGTATATACCCGGAGGCAGTGATAACTAATTACATTCAATAATGACATTAATAATAAACAAAACTAATAAAATAATAATAATAATAATAATAGTAATAATAATAATGAGAATCCTAAATTAAATGAAGCATGGTCACTTAAAATGGCATTTAAAGTAAATCTAATTTGTATCTTAGCCCTAAGTTCGAACTAAGACCCACGAGTGTGACAGGTTCATACCTGCACAAGAACCTTTCGGCACTACACTTATTTCGCTGTCAACTCACTCACTGCAATGATTCTACCTCATTTCACTAACACTTCTAACCATTTCACTGTTCAAATACTTTGCACAGCCACCTCACTAGATATTAATGTAATAACTATGTAAGCAAATGTATTTAATTAGAATTAGAGTCTGGCTGGGCGGAAGAAAAGGCCTACTGGCCTTAGCTCTGCCAGATTAAATAAATAAATTATTATTAAATAAATTATTAATTATTATTAATTATTATTCACTGACACCAACACACTTCACTTACACAATAGACTTCACTGACACTACAAACTTCACTGACACAACACACTTCCTCACTGATAGAACACTTCAAATAACAAGATATCAATTACACCCTTTAAATAGTTACTACCGTCTATTAGTAAAGTCCTTAAGCCTATTTTAAATACATTTTTGGTTATTGGTAAAGCCTTTTAGTAAGTCTGCGTAAAGCATTCCAGTTCCTGATAGTACGATTGAGGAAAGAAAACTTTCCAGTATCCGTCCTCTGTCTTCTTTCCCTCAATTTATATGAGTGGTCGTTCCTTGAAGAGTAATTTGACGGCTGCAAACTATTTTTTATTTCTCTCCAGGCAGGCTCACCTCTGTATGTTTTGAACATTGCGCATAATCGAATTCGCTTTCTCCGGTCCGTGAGTGTGTCCCATTTTAATGGTGAATTATTACGACAACACTTGAGAACCCGTTTTTGAATCTTTTCCAGTGTCTTTATATGTTCTAATCTGTAAGGATCTCAACATGCAGCACCATATTCCATTACTGGACGAACTAATGATTTATATGCAATCTCTTTGGATTTACCAGAGCCTTTCCTTAGAACCCTCATCACAAAATGTAACGCCCTCCATGCCTTTCCCGCCGTGTCAGTAACGTGTTCCCCCCAGCCGAGATCGCTGCTAAATGTTATTCCTAGGTATTCACATTTGTTAACTTCCGGAATGGTTTCACCCCCTAACATATACGTGGGTTATCGTTAGATCTGGGATTTTACGTTAAATACTTATTTTTATCTGTAGAGATAAATTAAAACTAGTTAAATATCTTCATATTTTATGTACAATATGAATATTTGAAAGCGGTTTTATGGTTCTTAAAATGCCTAGTTTTAAGGTTTTAGAGCGTAAAATTGTCCCTTTCTCTTTGTTACGTAGGCCTATGTATTTTTAAATTTTCGTGTAGCATGAAAGAGAAAGTTTTGAATGTAATGGGGTGCGTATGGTTCAAGTATCCTGTAACAGTTTGGTTATAGGAAATAAGAAATTCCTGGAAAGACTGGTTTTGTTGAGCACTTGAACAGACAGTAGAAATTGGAAGAATAGGGAGAGTGTAATTCTCCCTAAAGAAATCAGCATGGTAAATATTAATATTTGAGAAGAAAAATTCGCTCCGGCACCGGGGATCGAACCCGGGTCCTTGGTTCTACGTACCAAGCGTTCTGACCACTGAGCTACGCCGAATTCAATCTAAATAATATTAATTGTCACAATAACAGATATTATTCTGTTGGACCAATCTTTAGTAAATTCGTCTAGCTAGCAGTGCATTATTCTGTACAGATTGCTGTGCACTTTACTGCGGAATCCTGGCCATTAGTCACTCAGCTGAGTGCGCTCCTTGTATAATGGCAGTTGACTTGAAATATAAACGTCAACGTATATGCCCAACTTGGAGTCAGGTCACAAAAGGGAAATAACGCTGTAGGAGGAAGGTTCGATCCGGTGCTGTGGATTGAATTCGGCGTAGCTCAGTGGTCAGAGCGCTTGGTACGTAGAACCAAGGACCCGGGTTCGATCCCCGGCGCCGGAGCGAATTTTTCTCCTCAAATATTAATTGTCACAATAACAGATATTATTCTGTTAGACCAATTAATAACATCTTTAGTAAATTCATCTAGCTAGCAGTGCATTATTCTGTACAGATTGCTGTGCACTTTACTGCGGAATCCCGGCCATTAGTCACTCAGCTGAGTGCGCTCCTTGTATAATGGCAGTTGACTTGAAATATAAACGTCAACGTATATGCCCAACTTGGAGTCAGGTCACAAAAGGGAAATAACGCTGTAGGAGGAAGGTTCGATCCGGTGCTGTGGATTGAATTCGGCGTAGCTCAGTGGTCAGAGCGCTTGGTACGTAGAACCAAGGACCCGGGTTCGATCCCCGGCGCCGGAGCGAATTTTTCTCCTCAAATATTGTCACAATAACAGATATTATTCTGTTAGACCAATTAATAACATCTTTAGTAAAAAATGGTAAATATTGCTAGATGTAAATAGGTATCCATTGCTTCAGCATCATTGAGAAGCATTTTTTCCATTATAAAATGGTTCTAAGTAAAGGCAAAGTTTGACGATAGAAAATTAGAGAAAAACGTTTATGTATTGAAATGGCAATTATGAATAATGTGTTAACTGTAAATTCATTGGTAAATTAGTTAATTTAATTGTAATATAAGCACTTATATATTATCAGCCTTAGAGCACTGAGGCCTATGAATTCTTTAAAATTTATGTACCGGTATTCAGAATTTAAGACTTTACAGAAATCAAGTTTCTAACCGCAATATTTTTCTTACTGTTTTGTCACTGTATACCGTAATATTTAATACTCACTAATTAATTGCATTTTTATAGTTACTGTAGTTTATGTGACTATAAATTACATTTTAGTTGCATAAAATAGTAATTTTAGCTACTTGAAATTGTATTTTTAGTTGCCTAAATCCATGTTTTTAGTGCCTAATTTGATAAATTCAGGACCTATTTTAGGTGCCTAAAAGTCAGTTTTAAATGCCTAAAAATCCGAGATATAGTCATCATTGTGGGAAAAATTAGGGCTTAATGTCACTAATATCCTCTCTATTCGGTGAGGGTGAGGATGGTGTTGCACTACGATGGTCTCGAATTCAGTCGCTGCCGAGAATTGTGTCTCGTCTGGATTACCAGGAGCTACAGACACTTTGCTCAAATTCCCTGGGCTTCACTACATGTTAAGGAACTTCATAGCTTCAAAAATTTGATCATTTTACTGTATGATCGCTGCAGTTACCAGGATCTCCACATCGAGAAGGTGGAATTTTCCCACGTTTGACGGCAAATTGTTTATTGTTTAGTTAACTGTCCGAAGACAGATATAAACCTCATTAAGTAACACCAATAAGGTATCACTCATGAGCAACTAAGGTAGAAGATAAAGGGGTAGGGTGGACAGTTCGTTTTCCCATCCTTTGCATACATCGCTAACTAGAAACATATTGCACTAATGGACTGCAAACTAATCTCTTACAGTAGCCTATACTTCCACATCATCCTCAGCTTTGTTTCTAAAAAGAGTACTATAAGTGAGAATTAATTAGCTCTAATGTAGCATTTCGTAAGCAATCAAATCAACAACCGAAGTGTTGGAAGATAAAAGTTATCAAATTAATCGATAAGATTTTTCAGAAAACATTTAACCCTTTCTTACCTATAGATACCATATGACAATAATTAATTTTATAGCATTTATATACTTGTATGTTACATATGAAGGTAAATTTTGCTGGATAACTTCTATTTCAATACATTTTCATCAATATAGTTTTGTTCCAAATGCTTCCACTCCCGTAACTTGGTCACTGAATTGGTCCTAATACAGCTATTTGTTTCAACATGGATTGCTCGTAAATTTCATTTGGGTTGGAAAGAGTTAAAAAACGTAATTCCACCTTACGTATAGAAAAAAAATGTTTGTAAAATATTTTTAAGAAATTTCCCATTTAAAGATTTATAATAGTCTGCTTAGTCTAATTTCCCCATTAGCATCATATAAACACTTTAAAAATAAATGTTAGTGACTTGTGATGTTTAATCTAGAAACCCCTCAATTATTGTGAAACATTTTATATTCTTATCTTTAGATATTCTACTTACCGTCCTGCTTCATTTCTGCACTTATCCCTTTCCAACAACTTTATTCTTCACTAATCGGCGATGTATGCAATGGAGGGGGAAAGGAACTGGCCATCCAACCCCATTATCTCCTGGTCTAGTTGCCTCATAAATTATGCTTTTTGCATCACTTGTGAGGTTCAGACCTGTCTTCGGACAGTTGACTAAACAATTACTGCATTCCTTTTGCTATGGTACTTGTCTTTTTTATCCCATACCGCAGGTTTGTTATAAACAGCAGCAATTAATGCATCACTATTCATTTTACTTTCTACTGTGCACCGATAATACAGAATACAGGCGTCAACAACCAGCGAGCAGGAATTAAAGATTCATTCCGGTAAACTTGTAGGCGCTTGATACAAGCCTTGACAAGTACGAACCTGCTTCCTTTCTGTTCGGACCTCATTAGTTAACATGCAGAACTTCTTGGCGCGGGTAAGCGCGTGTCGGCGCCGGTAACCTGAAAGCTTGAAACCAGCATTCTTTGTGTGCGTACCATTCCGGAAACTTGTAGGCGCTTGTTGCACGCGTTGACAAGTACGAACCTGCTTCCTTTCTGTTCGGACCTCATTAGCTAGCACGTAATACTTCTTGGCGCTGGTAAGCGCGTGTCGGCGCCGGCAACCTGAAAGCGGGAAACCTGCTTCCTTTGTATGCGTACCCGTAGACCATACGTCGGCATTCTGTGACTCGCGAGCCAGCCCCTGAGAAACGAAGCAAGCGAAGGAGAGTAGTAGAGACTATATCCCGACCAACAATTGCAGTTCGTTGTACAC
The DNA here is from genome assembly GCF_040183065.1 of Periplaneta americana. Lineage (NCBI taxonomy): Eukaryota > Metazoa > Arthropoda > Insecta > Blattodea > Blattidae > Periplaneta > Periplaneta americana. The sequence goes on along the minus strand of NC_091126.1, from coordinate 100,740,748 downwards.
AACGTAAATCACTTATGGCCTGGCTTCATAGTATCATGCCTAGGCTTCGTATTCCAGCTACCTAAAGACTGAAGTTGAAGACACATTGTGTATATAGTACGCCGAACACAGGTAATGTAACGGATAAGGCTATATACAAACACGTCGACGCTGCGTGTTCGTTGAGTACAATCAACTCCCGACATTCTGAAGCTATACTAGTAAACACTAGCTTGAGCCGTGATGTTCATTTTCGTCGTGATCTTTGTAGTGAATAATAACGTGCATTCGTAAGTTACGGAACTTAACCGTTTGCGGATGTCACTAGAAATGAGTTTATAATGCAAGAAATTCTTTCAAAAGCACATGACGTTATTGGTGCATGATGTAGTACAAGATATTACTATTGTGTGATATTTTTTTCATGTTTTTCATTAGGATATTGCATGTTCTTCTTCACTGAAAACCCACTAATTTTATGCGTATCCTTCTAGATATTGCCTAAAATGTAGATTATTTAATTTATTAATTGGAATGTTGGCACTGAACATCATGGTAGGCTACACAACTCCATGCTAAACGTCGAGTTAAAATCTTCATAATTTTCAGATTTTGACGGTACTGGTTCTTTTGGAATACGTTGAACATATTTTCTGTGTCTTTTGATATTGCAGTGTCTTTCAGTGCACTGTTTTTTTGTCACTTTTACGTTTATTTTACACAATTTATATGTAATATATGTCTGTATTGACAGTGAAAATATTAGGTCAAATATCCTCATTATGCACTGCAGTATTACAGGAGCGTCTTACCTAAGGCGTTTTACCTCTGCCATGATACTTCAATCAGTCACAAAGATGTAGTTATTTAAATAATACGACTAGTAAGAGCAGTGATCGAAAGACTACTCACTACTGTATGACTGGGTCCCGGTTTTGACTTTCTATAGGAGGGAAGAGGATGTGTAACTATTTTGTATACGAATGTACTTATACCTGCGCTGTGACGTCACATATATTTCGAATGAGGCAACTTCATTCCAGTTTATAGGTAGCTGGAATACGGACGCTAATCATGTGATTATGAAGACCATTAAAAATCCAACGGAAATATGAATTTCGATACTTGTAATATATATATATATATATATATATATATATATATATATATATATATATATATATGTATATATAGTTATAATGATGCTGATACGTATAATTTATTTCACTGTAATTTCACAATTAAACTTTGATGATAATAATAAACCTGTCATGTTTAAATGTTATGTTTTATTTAACGACGCTCACAACTGCAGAGGTTATATCAGCGTCGCCGGATGTGCCGGAATTTTTTCTCGCAGGAGTTCTTTTACATGCCAGTAAATCTACTGACATGAGCATGTTGCATTTAAGCACACTTAAATGCCATCGACCTAGCCCGGGATCGAACCCGCAACCTTGGGCATAGAAGGCCAGCGCTATACCAACTCGCCAACCAGGTCGACTAAACCTGTCATTCTATAATTCATCAAGAGGGACTATGAAGCAAAACAAGAAATATTCAAAATGTTACGGAGTTGGTCGTTTACGCCATGAACCAAATAAAATCAAAGTCATTAAAACATTGACAGTTTCGAAAACTTTTACAGCATAAGGGGAAGAATAGCAGATTTGCCATATTATAGAGCTGTAAGGTGGCTTAACTTTGCTGATATGCTCCGTTGGTTGTTTTTTTTTACAAGCGTGTGAAAAGAAAGATGTAGTAATTTTTGTTTTTAAGTATCTGTAATTGTCGCATATGTTTGAAATATATCACGCTGTCCTACGATTTTCAATGTGTTAACAAAATAATAATTGACTGTTATAGGACACAGAAATACCAGTGCTGGAGGACGAAAATTGGCTGCTAGATTTTACATTCCTTTCCGAAATTTGAGAACACTTCAACAAATTAAATCGATATTTTCTAGAGAATAATAAAAATATAGTTCATATGTACGAAGCATCAATTCTTTCCTTTTACTTACTACAGATTTATAGAATCAAAATTTATTAGAAAAGAACATATAATTTTCCATGCTTACACTCATTTGGCAATACTGTATATGAAATATCAAATTGCAATTTACGTTGACCTCTTGAACGAAATACAAATATATTTTCATAACAAGAGATCCGTTCAATTTAAAAAATTGAAATTGATTTCCAATTGCACTGAAATCAATTTCACTTTTAAATAATGATAGTAAGACCTGAATTAAAATAGGAACTTGTATATTATATCTTAAACGACATTTTTTTTTTGTTTTTTGTTTGTTTGTTTTTTTGTTTGTTTTGTTTGGTTTTTTTGTTTTTTTGTTTTTGGAAACGGAGCACAGAGATTTGAAAGGTGTTCGTATTTTCAAACTGCTAAACCAATTAAAATACTCTAGTCTGTGGTCTGACGCAGCCAAAATCACAGCCATATATGGCTCCGTATTATGTATGTATGTATGTATGTATGTATGTATGTATGTATGTATGTATGTATTAACGCTACAATTGGGTATACACCCTGTGGCAGTGTTATATAATATACAATAATTAGGGGAGAGTCGGGTAGTATCGGACATCGGGTAATATCGGACAGTGAGTTTCTTTCATCTACCACACGATGATAGTACCTGATTGACATGGTTACGTTTCCGTGATGTCGCATAGAGAAATGTAACCATGTCATTCAGGTACTACCATATGGTGGTAGATGAAAGAAACGCACTGTCCGATACTACCCGATGTCCGATACTACCCGACTCTCCCCTACAATTAAGAAATAACATAAAATAAACGTAAATGAATATTATGTGTGAACAAATTTTCACAAAAATTAACATTGCAAAATCAAAAAGAAGAACTCTTATTACAGATGAGCATCTCACTTTACAGTTAAAATTAGTCATAAAATGTAATTTTACTCCTGACTGATCAGATACTCAAATAAAATTTATTTTTGAATTAGTCTCCCGGTTTTGTTCCGTTACACTTTATCAGTCATTGTTCAACGAAATTTGTGAAAAGTTACGAAGAAATTAAATGAAAACATATCAATAATAATCACGGTGATCAACGATGTACTGGGCCATAGTGCCTTCCTCCTGAAAATTCACGATAAGAATCAGGACAGTGTTAGCAACCTCCCAACACAAAATTAAGGAAATGTGGTCTAAAATTATCCACTTTTCCACAAAATTATCGCAAAAACACAATATTAATAATAGTGTCATACTACCGAAACTTTACACAATACTAAGCCTACCATAAATGTCTCATTGAAATACGATACACCTTTGCTTTAGATATTTTTTTAAGTTAATAGATTTTTCACAAGTCGAAATTGAGATAGAAAATCTCAAAAAGTACAAGTCTCCAGGAATAGATCAAATTCCAGCAGATTTAATACAAGAAGGTGGAAGCGCATTATGTAGAGAAATTTATAAACTTGTACTTGCTATTTGGGAAAAGGAAATTGTACCAGAACAATGGAAGGAATCAATAATTGTACCTATTTTTAAGAAGGGGGACAAGGCTAACTTTCGAGAAATATTACTTTTTGCTGATGTGGTACAAAATTTTGTCCAATATTCTTTTGAGAAGATTAACTCCGTACGTAGATGAAATTATTGGGGATCATCAGTGCGGTTTTAGGCGTAATAGATCGACTACTGATTAGATTTTTTTTGTATTCGACAGATATTGCAGAAAAAAATGGGAGTATAAGGGTACAGTACATCAGTTAATCATAGATTTCAAAAAGGCATATGACTCGGTTAAGAGGGAAGTAGTATATGATATTCTTATTGAATTTGGTATTCCCAAGAAACTAGTTCGATTAATTAAAATGTGTCTCAGTGAAACATACAGCAGAGTCCGTATAGGTCAGTTTCTATCTGATGCTTTTCCAATTCACTGCGGGCTAAAGCAGGGAGATGCACTGTCACCTTTGCTTTTTAACTTCGCTCTAGAATATGCCATTAGGAAAATTCAGGATAATAGGCAGGGTTTGGAATTGAACGGGTTACATCAGCTTCTTGTCTATGCGGATGACGTTAAAACGTTAGGGAAAACAAGGAAATTTTACTTGGAGAAAGTAAAGCGATTGACTTGGAAGTAAATCCCGAAAAGGCAAAGTATATGAGTATTTCTCGTGACCAGAATATTGTACGAAATGGAAATGTAAAAATTGGAAATTTATCCTTGGAAGAGGTGGAAAAATTCAAATATCTTGGAGCAACATTAATAAATATAAATGACACTCGGAAAGAAATTAAACGCAGAATAAATATGGGAAATGCGTGTTATTATTCGGTTGAGAATATTTTGTCATCTAGTCTGCTGTCAAAAAATCTGAAAGTTAGAATTTATAAAAGAGTTATATTACCGGTTGTTCTGTATGGTTATGAAACTTGGACTCTCACTTTCAGAGAGGAACATAGGTTAAGGGTGTTTGAGAATAAGGTGCTTAGGAAAATATCTGGGGCTAAGAGGGATGAAGTTACAGGAAAATGTAGAAAGTTGCACAACGCAGAACTGCACGCTTTGTATTCTTCACCTGACATAATTAGGAATATTAAATCCAGACGTTTGAGATGGGCAGGTCATGTAGCACGTATGGGCGAATCCAGAAATGCATATAGAGTGTTAGTTGGGAGACCGGAGGGAAAAAGACCTTTGGGGAGGCCGAGACGTAGATGGGAGGATAATATAAAAATGTATTTGAGGGAGATGGGATATGATGATAGAGACTCTATTAATCTTTCACAGAATAGGGACCTATGGCGGGCTTATGTGAGGGAGGCAATTAACTTGCGGGTTCCTTAAAAACCATTTGTAAGTAATATAAGTTACAAATACCTGCCAAATTTATTAAGGTTAATTGAAACAAGAAAGTTAACAAAAATATTACGCTCTTGTCTTTAAACGGTGTTTATTCATGTCAATTTATTTACGTCACTTCACATTGCTTTGCACTTAACGTTTCATCCACCATAGATACAGGCTCCTTGACGTACAGGTGAAAGTGAACTAACCTTGCAGGTTTCCATTGCGAATAGCTCATGTTGTATGTAACAAAAACAGTAATATCGTACTGGTGGAAAGTTCATAGTTTTTTTAGAAAATCTGTTGTTTTTCAAATGTTTAACACCCTCTTATTCGGTAACTATTGCCAATAGTATCGTGATTTTTGTCCATATCGATAGGATATCTAATAAAATATCATTTATTCGTCTGGTGTATTTCAACAGCGTGGACAGTTTTCGTGTAGATTTAAATTAAAAACCACTCATTTCAAGCATCTGCACGATGCGACCAGATTGCAACGTTGTAACCAGAGAGTATCTCATCTAGCGAGACAGACCAAGTTCTTTGACCTCTTACAACTGAATTACGAGAAGTGTGTTTTAGCGGCTATGTTGCCAGACTGCTGAAAATTCCAACTTAATTTTCTAATTTACCGTGTAATTAATCACAAAACGTAATATAGGTTTTCTATTCATATAAGTGTATCCTATCATCCCTTTCAATCTGCAAGAATGAGATTACTCCTATTTTCGTCAGGATGAAATAGAGGTCAGAACAGAGTGGTATGTTTGCATTTTCGAAAATTTGGAAGCTACTTACGTATGTCCCTAAAGATCGAAGAATGTGTTACTTATATCAAGTCTACACTATGAGGAAAACTTGCAACAACAGGAAATTGTAACATTTTAAAATCCCACAAAGGGAGGCGTATATGTGGTGGACGAATTGAGAAGCCAATACGGGAATCTGTGTCAAATTGTAGATGACACGTGTATGCATTTTTTTCGATGCTGAATATCGGTAGTATTATCAGCCAGATCATCTACAAAGCTAACACCGATAATGCTATGAAAAGACGTGAATTTTGAAGACACTGTCCAGAATTGATGAAATCACAACTAATCCTTCGTCCTGCGAAGCCAAAAGTTTATCGGTCTCAGTGTGTACAATAATGCGAAGATTGCAGGCCTAGAGGGACAGGAGAAAAATAAAATTAATGCCACTCTGGGAACTTTTGCCTTTTGTCCAAGTAGAAAGAATGAAAATGCAAAGGAAATACGCAACGGATAGAAGGCCATTTGCAATGACCAAGTTGCCTATACATGCCCAGACTGCCGAGAGCAAGAACAATATTTGTCCAGGTAATAATCCTGTACAAATTGAACTGAGAATGACTTCTTTCATTCCACAACATCGATTTACCACAGTAAAACTGATGCAAAATTGTCAAACTATCGAAGAAAGTGAAAGCTGGTGGTTTAGTCCCCAGTTATAATGCGCCGTTAAGACAAAATGCTTTTTTTACGCATCAATCTGTTGGCAGTAGTCTGAGGAATGCAATGACTGCTCTTTCATTGCCTTCAGATTTATGTTTGAGAAATTATAGCCGTAAATTCGTAGAAGTCAGTAAGCGTGAGAGAAATATTCACGCGCGAACACTGGCGTCACTTCAGCTCTAGCTACCACTTCCGGGTTAAGGTTCAAAGAAAAATATGGCATTTCATCAACATCCGCCCCCTACAAATCAGTTAATCACTCAGAATGACACTAGGTGTACAATTGAGGACAGAAAAAGAGGACCTTCTTTCGTGGAAGGAAGGTCGTAAATACTCACCCCTCTTCACGCGTGAGAGTGAGTTGATCCTCTTAGCGACAAAAGGCAACCCTAAAGTACAATGTTTACGAATGTGAGGGTGCAATCCATGTTCCGATCAAATCGCAAATAGTTTTATAGTGTTTGGACTTCTGTATAAATAAAACATAAGAAATTTTATGATGATAGGTGATCAATCTACTACTCACCTGCAGTCTCAACCACGTTCTTCGTTTCCAGTAAGAGGAGCTGTCAATGAACCTGTTCCTTCTTCGTAGAAAATACCGACCAAGGAATGTGAAATAGTGATTGGTAGTGGTAACCTTAGCTTCTTAGTTGAAAACGCAATTTAGCGTATAGAAAGAGACTGCATTATGACAAGGTCGCCTTTTTCCTTTACACTTGCCAACGAAGAGGGTGTGATAGAGTGGTATGAGGGAATGCCGCCATATTCTGCCATCAACTAAGTTGAATGGGTATGGTGTCGGTGAGGACGATTTTTAAGCCTGGTTCACAATACTCCGAAATGTAACAATAGAGAACTTAGTAACAAGAACTATAAAATGCATACATGGATAAATATATAATAGGATGCGAAACTTACTGAGTTTCCCATAACACATGCTAGAGGCGCTAATGTAGAAATTGATCTCGCTGCCCCCTGTTGGGTGGTGGAGATATATTACATCTAGCAGCGCACCTAGTAGCGAAAATAAAAACTAATTACTCCATGCATTTAGCAGCGCACCTGGTGACGAAAATATTAAACTATGCAGAATGTATTCCCTCCCTCCCTCTCTCCCTCCCTCATCACCGTTCTCAAACTAACCCAATTTAAAATAAAACATTTGCATTTTTATTTCTCACACCATCTTCTACTGAAAAATGTTACCGGAGCCAACAGGAAGATAAAAGAGACGATCTATTTTACACTACCCAATTAAAATATAACCAGACAGAAACAGAAAATAAACCAAAAGGTTAGATAATTGGGATTGTATTCTTTGAGTATTTAGTGTACAGCGCAATGGAAAAGTCTGCAAAAACTATTTGGATAGTTCAATTTATTTTATTACAATTACTTTAAAATACATTCAACAACACTATTTTTACAACGTCCATAAACATCACTGTTTAACATACACTGCTTATACACACACGTAGTATCACTTTATGTCCACTCATTAGCAAGTTTCTGTCTGCCATCTTGTCTTTTCGAGCAACGTCTCAAACGAATGGATAAATAGAGCACTCTGGGTAATGTACTCAACACGTAGTTCTAATGTTCACCACCTACGACGTTTTTATTATTATCGAAGTTCAATTCACAGTAGGCCTACAAATATTTGTATTTGTGACGAACGAAGCAGAAAATGATATTTTTTTTACACTTTGATTGCGAAAGTAAGCTGATAAAGTCAAAATGATAGGTAAACTAGTAAACAGAAAGTAAAGAGGTACTTCTCTAATAATAATAATAATAATAATAATAATAATAATAATAATAATATAATAATAATTTATTTTAGCTGGCAGAGTTAAGGCCGTAAGGCCTTCTCTTCCTCTCAACCAGCAAGAAACACACACATATATATATATATATATATATATATATATATATATATATATATGTATGTATGAACTTACAACAATTTGATTTAAATAAAAGTTGCGTGTATACAAGAGTTACTTATGAATTAACAGTAAAATACTAAGAACTATTAATTAAACACTGAAACACAAACTCTGTAGCAGAATTAAACTAAAATACATAGAATGTTAATATATTTCAAATTATGTTAAATAATAGGAAGAGATTATTGAGAGAATTTTTGAAATATAGTGCTATCAGGATGCATGTCTAAAGAAAGAAGTTATCATATAACCAATGGCCGTTAAGTCAGTATAAATAGAGTGAATTCCTAAGAAGGTTATCCTTTAAGCTATTTTTTTAATGTTTATTGTTATTTATTGTATATTAAGTTTCTGACGATAATAAAAATTATAAAAGTGCATTAGAGAGAGCTGGAGTAAATTTTTTGACATGTCTTGTGCCTCGTAAGGAGGGATTGACTAAATTGATAAAAAAAAAAGTTACTTGAAACGGCAACAGAAATTATTATAAAACACCTTCTACAAAAATAAATTAATTATAGACCAAGCAGGAAATAAAACTAAAAACTTTCAAAGAAGTATCTACTCGAACAATATCTGGAAAACGATAAAAATATTGTGAGTGTGATGAGCGGGAAATATAAGAATTCTTCTTCATTCGTGTGTCGCCATTTCTCCTACTCGGAATACATGTACATTTTTGAAATTGTAGTTAAATGAATAAAATGGAACGAAATGTGAACAATTACGTTGGATTACGTAGCATTTTGCGTTGGGTCCTATGAATGGGAATTGAAGAGTGTACAGAATGCTCCCATAGCTGTAATACTCGTAATTAGGCGGTGGAACGGAGTCGTGATTTGGAAGTCCCCCAGACTCGCCCACTGTTGAGGTGTTGTTAACAACAGGGAAACAAAATAAGGCGTTCATTTTCAACTTTCTTTTTGTTTTTATTTCTGTTTTGCTTTATTTTTTAACTTCCACTTCATATTACCTTCTCTTATTTCACCTTTGTAATACGTAGCAAGTTCCTTGAATACAGCACAAGAAAGATTAGTGAAGATTGGGAGAGAGAACGCTTCGTCTGAAGTCCGTCGTCCCATCTCTGAAACAGGGCTCTCCAACCCAAAATGAACTTCAGGCCGTAAAACCAAATGTATATCGTTGTAGTCATGCAATAAAGTCAATTTTGAGAGTTATTTGAGATGTACGATTCAAGTGTCAAGAGATAAACGTACATTTTCTTGCATGTTTCTTTGCTCTTCTTTTTACAGTTTCCGTTCCTAATTTATTGTAGAAAATTTTGTCTGTAAACAAGGTTTTTATTTCAAGAAAGGGATTAGCGAACTCCCATATGAAGTGTTCAGAGCCATAGTGGGTCAAGCGCCATTTATTAAAAACAGAGAAAACAAGGGTTAAAGTTAAGTGAATACCATAGTTTAATGAAGATTGACATATAATTTAGCTTTAATATGCATACTTTATATTACTTGCTATGTTTCCATTTAATTATGGTGATAACTTCATTTTAACCCTTGTTTCCTACGGTTTTAGTAAATGGCGCTTGGCCCATTATGGTTCTGAACCCTTCATATGTCAGATAAGTTACTACAGTCTCTTTTCAATAGAATAATTGATTACTTACTCATTCTCAACTCAACTAAATTAGGAGCATAACAGCGTCAATTCAAAGTTACTTCTTCAAGTGAAATCTTGAATGACAAATGTTGTTCTTTGTTTTAATTTATTTTGTCTCATTTCTTCTCCATTTCTTTCCTCTCTAATAGTGCATTATTTTACTGCTGTGGAGTAACGGTTAGCATGCCTGACCGTGTAACGAGCGGGCCCGGATTCAAATCCTAGTTTGGGACAAGTTACCTGGTTCAGGTTTATTCCGAATTTCTCCCTCAATCCATTGTGAGTAAATGCTACGTAACTAACGGTGCTGGACCCTGGACTCATGTTCACCTTCCTTGCATTCAGACTTTAGATAACCATAGCAGTAGATACAGCGTCGTAAAATAAACCAATTAAAAGTGGTGCAATGGTCGACAATCATATGAATCCTCGAGATTCGAAACCCTCTAAAGACCATTTTGTTCACAATTGATTTATCCCCACATATTTTTAGTAGGTTATTTTACGACGCTTTATTAACAGCTTAGGTTATTTAGCGTCTGAATGAGATGAAGGTGATAATGCCGGTGAAATGAGTCCGGGGTCCAACACCGAAAGTTACCCAGCATTTGCTCATATTGGGTTGAGGGAAAACCCCGGAAAAAACCTCAACCAGGTAACTTGTCCCGACCGAGAATCGAACCCGGGCCACCTGGTTCCGCAGTCAGACGCTCTAACCGCTACTCCACAGATGTGGACCCCCACATATTGCTTGCTAATAATTAATCTGAATGATTTATATAGTTTGAATTCAAAAAGTCACTAAATTTAAAGCAGAAGGTTCGTTAAATGTCACTGTTAGGTTGAAAATTCCCTTTATTTGCCACCAGTTATTGTTAAAATTCTTGAATCTGTGAAAGTGGGTATAGGCAATTTTGAATCTATAGGATTCATATGTTACCGCGCTATTCAAGGAGTTCCTTGGTCACTTGCTCCGTGAAACTTTGGCCGCACAGGTTCCACTAGGTTGGTGGTGTGATGCCTACTTTCCCGTTGCCACTATTCTCATTACGATAATGATAGTGAAGTAGGACAATGGTAGGAATAACGGGAGTAACCTGCCACCGGTATTCTCTCTTTCTTCGAAACGCAACGGATCGAAGTGGGACTTGGCAGCCCTGACAACCAAATTTCATTATCCATTCTTTAACCCCTTGGCTTTCAGTTTTTTAAGGTCCAGCTCCATATTCTGCAACTATTTGAAGAGTCCACTGCAAGAATGATGGATGTCACTTTCTTGTCGAAAATGAACTAAGACTGTCAATGCATAGCTTAAGACATATAGAATGTACATAGAGAGTTACATGGCATTAACACTGATAGTCATTGTCCAGTAATGATCGGAAAATCACAGTTAAGCTTTGACCGCCAAGCATTTCTAACTTTCAATTGCTTCTCCTGCAAAATGTATTCCAAATGACATCCATCATTCTTGCAGTGGACTCTTCATTTCATCTTCCATTCCAGTATTCGTTTTTTTTTTTGTCTGGTACCATATACTGGTCACATATTACGTTTTTAGTTATTGTATAATTATTACTCATATTCTCTTAAGAGTCAAATTAATTCGTAAAGATTTTGCAAACGTGACAATGAACTCTACTATAAATATCTACAGACGTGGACAAATTATTAGGCTAAATTAATTATATGTGCAACGCAGCTGTATTTATCGGTAGAAATAATAAAAAAAAGTATTTTGGACAGGTATAATGAACAGAAAATTTTGTCTTGAGGTTATTATTATTTTGTGAACATTCCCTTATTCTTTATTAACACGTTAATTTTGTCAGGGATGCTGGAAACCAAAGTTTGACACTTTCTTTGAATATCAGATCATTTAGCCAGATATCAGACAGTGCTTAAATGAGTCTATGTTTTGTTGTAAGCCTATTTTTGTTCACTTTCTTCTTCAGTATAGATCACAGATTTTCAATTTCTTTAATGTCCGGTCTTCTTGCAGGCCAAGGGAGATATCTTTTGCAGTATATAATTAAAACACCAGTAGTACCAACATAGCCAAGAAAATATACTTAACCAAAGGAAAAATATACCAGAAGATGTAAATAATCATATTTCCAACAATAGAGAGACTGTGAATTATAATGACTATTTCGTTTATATGACGTCATTCCATTTTCGACCAATGAAGTGTAATGAAATTTTGAATTCCAATCAATCACAGTCAGACTTTGCGATAATTTTTGCAGCTAGATTTATCACTAGCAATTTATCGCATGGTCGTTCTTTTGTTTAGTCGTCGCCAACTGTTTCCCCGTGAATTTATGATCAATAATACATTAAGATGCAACTATATGGTTGAATTTTCTTTCAACTTTAAAGCTATGAATGCAAGTTTGATATTTAATATTAATTAATATATTTACGCAGTGAAGACGGCGTTCAAAACGGCGCACCATATAGACACAAAATCTTCATGCATCTTAATTAAACGTACCTTTTAAACTTGATTCTTTCAATATTCTTCCCAGATTGCACGCATACGCGATTGGAATATTGAACTGTGTAGATGCAGCTTTAGTTCCGTTACACACTACAGCGAGAATGCGTTTGTCGAGTTATAAAAAATGCTTTCGTGTAGCACTGATTGTAACGGTCGAAATAAGACACAGCTCACATTGGTCCTGCTCCCACAGGTAACATAACCTATAAGTAGCCTATAAAATTTGTATTTTGTGAATTAAATGAAACAATTATTAGAAAGCCAGATGTTCAAATTTATGTAACATCATCGCATATCAAACTCAATGACCTTGCTTAGTAATAATAAGTTCTTTTCATCAAATTGCCTTCCGTATGGCGTAATAAAATTCGTGTTTTAATTAGGCCTATCTATACAGAGATGGCTTCATTGTGTAGCAACATGTTTCGCTGTGAATACATAAGCATTGGTATATAACTGTCCCCACTGTTACTGTTAAATTAAATTATGATTTCAGCAGATAATGAAAATGTATTTACGACCTGGTTGGCGAGTTGGTATAGCGCTGACCTTCTATGCGCAAGGTTACGGGTTCGATCCCGGGCAAGGTCGATGGCATTTAAGTGTGCTTAAATACGACAGGCTCATGTCAGTAGATTTACTGGCATGTAAAAGAACTCCTGCGGGACAAAATTCCAGCACATCCGGCGATGCTGATATAACCTCTGCAGTTGCGAGCGTCGTTAAATAAAACATAACTGTTAATATTTTACCATTTTATGTTATAATAAGAGAAATGTGCAGTACATGTAATTAACATTGTTAAACCTGTATTTCGCAATTGGCATTACTGAATAATAACATCGAATTTATTTATTGCAGTAATCGATATTCATCTACGAGTATTTCAACTTCACAATGTCTGAATAGGTTAAGTATTCGTTAGTATACAATTATTAACATTTTGTGATCGAATTTTTGGGTTATATTATTTACATTTTATTTTATTCACGAAATAGTCCTAATAAATGCCACTCGAGGTCTGAGTTTTCCCACACAAATCCACTCGCTTCGCTCGTGGATTTATCGGCAAATCTCAGGCCTCTCGTGACATTACTACAGATAATTGATATGACGAATTATATTATGTTTCCAAGAAAAAGTTTTAGTATAATAATTTGTCAACGTCTGTAATTTATACCACAATTGGCCCTCTACACTCTACTTTTACATGTTCTTCCATATACAGTATCCTACTGATGATACCCCTTTAAATACTCATAGTGATTCGTCTTCTTTAGACGAGAACGTCCAGCACTTGACGAGCGGTCGTACAAAAGCTATTTATATTATCCTTATTTTATTCGTCTTAGAAAATTCACCTCGACGAATACAATCTACTTCGCAACGATCGCTTAAATAAGCGGGGAGGTGGTGTTGCAGCCTTCATTAGATCGGATCTCGAGCCCAAAGTTATTCACCAATCCCCCGGCGAATATTCCTCTCGCCCTGCATTTCTCTTCGTAGAAATACGAGTTAGTTTTCAAAAATGTTTGCTGTGTATTGTTTATAAGCCTCCGAAGATATATTTTTAGCTGACCTGGAGACATCCCTACAGAACCTATTGCCATATTATGAACACGTAATCGTAATGGGTGACTTTAATACAAATCTACTTGCCGCTGACTCAATACAGACGACACAATTAAAGACAATGTTCCATGCTTGTGATATGACTATCCTTCCACTTGAACCCACTCATCATACCGCCTACTCAGAAACGCTCCTTGACTTAATCATCACCAATAATCCTGCCAAAGTTCTCTCACATGGACAGCTACCTACGTCTGGAATATCTTCCCACGATATAATATATGTAATGTACGCATTGCAGTGTCCCAAATTGACAACCAAAATAGCTACTTATAGAGACCTAAAACCTATTGACAATTCTGCTTTAATAGACGACGCATTACGTATACCCTGGGACGCAATATGGAAGTTACGAACTGTGGACGAGAAGATAGAACAGATAAATAACTTTATTATAGACTTCTATGACCGACATGCTCCTCTAAAAACTAGTCGACCTGATTGGCGAGTTGGTATAGCGCTGGCCTTCTATGCCCAAGGTTGCGGGTTCGATCCCGGGTCAGGTCGATGGCATTTAAGTGTGCTTAAATGCGACAAGCTCATGTCAGTAGATTTACTGGCATGTAAAAGAACTCCTGCGGGACAAAATTCCGGCACATCCGGCGACGCTGATATAACCTCTGCAGTTGCGAGCGTCGTTAAATAAAACATAACATCTAAAAACTAGATGTGTGAGAAGACTGCCTGCGCCGTGGCTGACTGCTGACATACGCAACATGATGGCTGAACGAGATTCGGCATATCGAAAATATAGACGAGACAAAAACGAAACTAATTTTAACAGGTACAAGCAACTGAGAAACAGAACCAGCCAGACTGTTAGGAATGCTAAAATCCGACATGCATACAGCCTTACTGAACCAGGAACTAGCCCCTCCACGCTATGGAGACATGTGCAGACAATAGGATTAAAACAGACAAATATCCAGGTAGACGCAACTCAATCTCACTGGAATGGCTCAATGACCACTTTACGGAAACTCACACTACAACCCTTAGCCCCATTGACAAACAACAGACAATCGATGAACTACTAAACCTACGGACCAACCCCTCAAGGGAAAAATTTCACTTTTGGTATATTACGCAATCTGACGTAAAGAAAGCTCTGAAAATAATCACATCTCAAGGAGAAGGACCAGACCACGTCAATATTTCGTTATTAAACAAAATCATAGACGTAATACCACCGACTGTGACCCACATTTTCAATGCCTCAATTATGACTTCGACTTACCCACGGCAATGGAAACTCTCTTTTGTCCACCCAATTCCCAAGACCAAAACACCGACATCTTATAACGACTACAGACCTATCAGCATTCTACCTGCCCTATCCAAAGCATTGAAACGCATTGTATATTATATATTATATTATATTGTATATTATACACAAGCAACTGACAGAATACTTAAACAAATACAAACTTCTCGACTCTTATCAATCAGGTTTCAGGACCGGACGTAACACAAGTACAGCATTACTTAAAATCACGGAAGACCTACGCGAGGCCCGGGACGAACGTAAATTGACAATAATGACTTTACTTGACTTCAGCAAAGCCTTCGATTCTGTAGATATTGACTTGTTAATATGTAAACTCAGAAGACTACACCTAGAAGAGCACGTTGTCCTGTGGTTTGCCTCTTACCTTAATGGCCGCCAACAAAGTGTGATAGCTGGAAACAAAGAGTTTGTAATATATAACTAGAGACTCCAACGGCGCTAGTTTCGCGTACAAAATTGAACCGCTGTTCGGCCGCCATTAAAGGGAGTTGATGCTTCGCCGGGAGTGCAAGCAGTTCATGCTTATTGAGGAGTACGAATAAATATAAGTACACTTGAAGGGAAATAATAAGAAAATGGTGAAATACTGCGCCGCAAATATTTGTTCGAACATAGCTACTATTGTAGGATGCCGAGGAAAGCATGCACATCTTAATATTTGGAAGAATGTTGCAAATGCAGTTCTTCCTTTGAATGTGTTTACAGTATGTGGAAATATTTCTTGGATGAAGTTTTTCCAGAAACACATTAATCAGGTTTATACGGTTGATGTCGACAATGTATGTAAGGGTTAGGTGCCATCATATTACAGTGGATTATAATAGCAGAGTGCATAAGAAAATCCGCAGACTATATCTGTCTAAAACTGTTTTGTTTCATAATAAATGAATTAATCATGTAATTTCCGTTTTGTACAGCATATACTTCTAGTTTTTGGTTGTATTAAATGTAAAGAAATTAGTGAAAATATAGCTGATGGCCTAGTTAGGCCTATTATTACCACTGCTTCTCGGTCTACTATAACCACTACTACTAGGCCTACTATTACCAATACTACTAGGTCTATTATTACCACTACCACTGACTAGGTATCACTACTACTAGGCCTATTAATACCACCAAAACTACGCCTATTATTACCACTACTACTAGGCCTACTATTACCCCAAAAATTAAGCCTACTACTACCACTACTACTAGGCCTACTAATACTACCAAAATTAGCTCTCCTGTTACCATTACTACTAGGCCTATTACCACTACTACTAGGCCTACTATTACCACTACTATTTAACCTACTATTACCACTACTACTTGGCCTACTATTACCACTACTAATTGGCCTACTATTACCACTACTACTAGGCCTACTATTACCACTACTACTAGGCCTACTATTACTACTACTACTTGGCCTACTATTACGACTATTACGTGGCCTACTATTACCACTACTACTCGGCCTACTATTACCACTACTACTAGGCCTACTATTACCCCAAAAATTAAGCCTACTACTACCACTACTACTAGGCCTACTATTAACACTACTACTAGGCCTACTAATACTACCAAAATTAGCTCTCCTGTTACCATTACTACTAGGCCTATTACCACTACTACTAGGCCTACTATTACCACTACTATTTAACCTACTATTACCACTACTACTTGGCCTAATATTACCACTACTACTTGGCCTACTATTACCACTACTACTAGGCCTACTATTACCACTACTACTAGGTCAATTATTACCACTACCACTGACTAGGTCTCACTATTACTAGGCCTACTAATACCACCAAAACTAGGCCTACTATTACCACTACTACTAGGCCTATTATTACCACTACTACTAGGCCTACTACTACCAGAAAAATTAAGCCTACAACTACCACTACTACTAGGCCTACTATTAACACTACTACTAGGCCTACAATTCCACCAAAATTAGCTCTTCTATTAGCATTACTACTATGCCTATTACCACTACTACTAGGCCTACTATTACCACTACTACTTGGCCTACTATTACCACTAATACTTGGCCTACTATTACCACTACTACTTGGCCTACTATTACCACTACTACTTGGCCTACTATTACCACAACTATTAGGCCCACTATCACCACTACTACTAGGCCTACTAATACTACCAAACTCAGCCCTCCTATTACCATTACTACTAAGCCTATTACCATTACTACAAGGCCTACTATTACCACTACTACTAGGCCTACAATTACCACTACCACTTGGCCTACTATTACCACTACTACTTGGCCTACTATTACCACTACTACTTGGCCTACTATTACCACTACTACTAGGCCTACTAATATTACCAAAATCAGCCCTCCTATTACCATTACTACTAGGCCTATTACCACTACTACAAGGCCTATTATTACCACTACTACTAGGTCTACTATTACCACTACTACTAGGCCTACTATTACCAATACTACTACGCCTACTATTACCACTACTACTAGGCTACTATTACAGCTACTAATTGTATTAAAATGTCTGTACTGACCTCTAACTTGGTGGTCATCAACTAGTCCTACACAATGAATAGATTGTTTTATGATAAAATTTATTCTCATAGTATCTTAAATCAGTTTCCAGAATTTTTATGATATCATATTTCACTGCTAAATGTTTTCTAAGCACCATATATCTTCCTCTTCCTTTGAATGAAAGGACTGAAATATAGATCATTTTAAATGTTACAGTAAATATCCACTATTATGTCCTTAAAACAATATTAGTAATATTGAAAATTAATGTTGGCATTGCCATTATTCAATATTTCACATACTTATCCCGAGTGTATATGGTGATTTAATTTATTTTCAGAATATCGCCGAAGATGAATCATTATAATACTTTTATAAATATAGCGCTCCTCTGCCATTCATGTTTATTTCATCACGACTCAGCCTTTGTAAAAAAAGTTTAAAACAGTGTGTATCACCAGGCTGCATCAATGTATTGTGGTACTGTTTTCGAATTTCGCGCCGCAAACACTCCCTTTAATGGCGGAATATAGCCGATTCAATTTGTGACATTTTTCTTGCCTGCCACTCACGGGTATGTGTCTCTTGTAAATATTACAAACTCTTTGGCTGGAAATCGTTCTTCCTCTTGGCAGGCCGTGAGGTCAGGGGTCCCACAGGGATCAGTTCTTGGTACTATTTACAATTTATATCAACGACATATCAGAATCTCTAAAGTACTGCCGACACCATCTCTATGCAGACGACCTTCAAATATACATAAAATTCCACACTGACGAAATAAATGATGCAATAACTAAAATTAATGACGATCTGGACTCCATCTGGACATGGACACGGAAATTCCGACTTAAACTAAATACAGAAAAATCACAGTCAATCATTGTGGGCCATTCACGTTTGTTAAGCACTGTTACCATACCAAATTTGTCCCCGATTAAAATACACGGCACCGAAATTCCGTTCAATGAATCAGTAAAGAATCTAGGTATTTATATGGATAAAAGTTTAAATTGGAACATTCAAGTTGCAGAAACCTGCAAAAAAGCATTCTCATTAATCCACTCGTTTAGACGATTGAAGAATTTTCTACCCTTTTCCATGAAAAAAATATTAGTGCAAACACTCGTGATGCCCCACTTCGATTACTGTGATATTCTGCTTATAGACCTAAGCGTTACTTCGGCGCAGAGACTACAACGTGTTCATAATATGTGCGTCCGTTTCGTCTGCAATATTCGCCGGGCTGATCACGTAACACCATCCCTCGAAATGTTGTCCTGGCTCCGTCTAGAAGATGGTAGGAAAATCCACTGTCTTTCCCTTCTCTTTCACATATTGCATTTCTCCACTTCTGTCTATCTTGCGTCTCGTTTTCAAAATTTATCCACCCATCATAACCTAGACACGCGATCAGAACACTCCTCAATATTATCCATTCCCTCCCACCGAACATCCTCATATTCATCTTTTTTCACTGTGGCTGTTCCTCGACTTTGGAATTCCCTACCGAGTAATGTGAGGAACTGTCAGACACCAAACCAATTTAAGAATAGCCTAACGAGATATTTTTCTAACAATTCTTGTTAACAATAATAGCTGTTTCAGGTTTCTCAATGTTAAATGGTTATATATATCACAGATAAATATCTAAATTATCTAATTATTATTACTGTTATTATTATTACTATTATTATTACTATTATTATTATTATTATTGCTATTATTATTACTTTTATTATTACTATTATTATTACTATTATTATTATAACTATTTCTTACCCATGTTTATTATTGTCACACTAACATTAGTTATCCAATTTTCATTATTTATTTTCATGTTGTTTTATGATCTAGATATTAATGTAATAACTATGTAGGCAAATGTATTTAATTAGAATTAGAGTCTGGCTGGGCGGAAGAGAAGGCCTACTGACCTTAGCTCTGCCAGATTAAATAAATACATTATTATTAATTATTATAAACTGCATTTTAAGAGGTTTACATTCTCGTAATGTGTCTTGTTACCTGCTTGCATCATTCTGTGGATTTATTCGTCTATGGAATAGTAATTCGTCGTTATAATTCCCAGATGAGCAAAGTTCCTTACGCTTTGAAGTAGGCCTATAATTTCCTGTCCCTTATTCTGGAGTGATCTTTATCTAACGGGTTATATTTTCATGTATTTCACTTCATTTTCTCTGATTGTCAGGCTCTTTTGACCACAAACCCTAACAAATCCTCATTATTTCTCCTCACAAGTCCCCTGCGGTAACTGGGTGATCACACCTTCAGTCTGTTACGCAGGCGGTCTGGGTTCGAATCTCGGTGAGACCTGAGATTTTTCAACAATAATCTTATTAGAGGTTTTTATTTATCCAGAGAAAATCAAAACTCGAGTGAGATTTAATTGACTATTACACGATTAGAAGAAATAAAGTACAATAAAATATTGACTTAGTAAATTCTATTTCACTAATTTTAGTTTCGCCTAAACGTTTGAACGGAGTCGCCATTTTCAGTTGACCGTCTATAGGTAGACAAATGACGATCGCAAAGCATGTTTTATAGTACAGTAAAGAATTTGCAGAAAGAAACAAATGGTAGGGAAGTAGTAATATTGTAGCGATAAACAGCCATGATAAGTTGAAACACATCCTTTCGTACCGTTTGTTGGTCAAAAGCAGTATGACGTAGTAAAAGTGTAATAGTTGTTGAAAAATCATTGTGACTTTTATGGCGGACAAGGTCGCAGTTGGGGTTTTTCTCGGGTTTCCCCATGGCAGGCACCTACATCATTCCGTCATCATTTCACAGCATTTCCCGAACGCCGCGGCCGGATGGCGACGCACGTAGGGGCTGGCCTAAGGATGAATGGGGTGGCTCGCTCGAAACTGGAGAGGTCTACACAGCGAAACTTACAACGAAACCTTCTAAAAACCTGTCATGTTGGGGACTTTATTCAATTTTCCTATAAACGAAGATAATGGATAGAAAGAGCGAATACAAAAATGGGCTTATTATGTGAACTACAACGTCCTCAAAATGAGGTATAAAAATATTGCAAAATCGCTTGAGTAGTCCAATGGCTCCACTCGTACAGTGGCTTTGCGAGAGCCTGAAGCGCTCCCTCCCTCCCTTTGTGGATACTATAGCGGCTAGCTTATCGTATCAGACACCCTGCAAGCAAAAACGTGCACACACATATTTATTTAAGTCCGTATAAAATTCAAACAACTGTGTTTTAGTCGTTCAACTGGAAATCCCCTATTTTTGTTATTCATACGAAAAATGAACATGAAAGGAAGAAATATTAAATTTGAAGTTTATTTAATCATGCATTTATACGACATAGGACTACAAATGGGCTTAACATTTATTATACTTTATATTTTTATTATATAATGATCGTCAATACAGTTAACAACTTGTTCTTTTTATGAACAAACACGCTTCGGGATAAAGTATCCCATATTTAGTGTTCTTATAAAATATGTTTTATTTAACGACGCTCTCGACTGAAGGTTATATCAGCGTCGTCGGTGTGCCGGAATTTTGTCCTACAGGAGTTTCTTTTACATACCAGTAAATCTACTGGCATGAGCCTGTCGCATTTAAACACACTTACAGAACGATTATTTAGTTCTGACAGCTCAGCGACGCGAAAGAGAGGAAGTAATAGGAGTAGTGGCGAGAGCTCCGGAGTAGAGATAAGGACGAGCGGTCGGTTAAGGAATGCAGTACAGCTTAATTGTACTGGAAACATACCGCTCTACCGCACGCATGACATCCGATCGCTCCGAAGGCAAGCGAGTGAATAACCCAAACACCCCTTGTCGTAACTAAATGGACCGCCTGTCCCAGGCGCACATCTCCGGCGACTGTCAGGACTAAATAATCGTACAGTAAATGCCAACGACCTTGGCCAGGATCGAACCCGTAACTTCGAGCACAGAAGGCCAGCGCCGTACCGACTACGCTACCCAGGCTGACTCTTTAGTGTTCTTATTCATATTATTAATTACGAGTACATCGTGTGAAGTCCATAATTTTCAATGTCACTGTAACTTACTGTATGTTTATGTTAGGCTTACATTATTGAAATTCGGTTTTTACATTCACGTGCTAAATGATTACATAGTATTTATATGTTGATTCATAAACAACATATTATTCACTTATTCCAAAATGTACTGTAGGTCTATATACACTATTATTCATTCGTGTAAAATCCTAATATATACATACTCATATTCACATTAGTTAAAAATGATTACATATAATAAAATTTTCGCTCGCATATGGTGAGTAAGATTGTTTAATCTACAATGTTACACAAGTTAGCTTACAGTCAGTACATTTATTTGATCATGTTGTGAATTCGGGCATATTTTGAATGTGGTTTACTTTAAGTATGTGTGAATGCCATTCTGTTTTGTAGAAATATTTCATTTGATTAGACTGGTAGATTATTTGTTGCCTGTCATTTGTTTTTCTATATTGCGACGTTGAGATAAGAGAAATATACATTATACTCTAACCAAACTTTATCTTGAAAACTGTACAAGATTTTATAAGTAAATAGTTAATGTGTCTATGTCTATCCATTTTTTTTAATCTATAGTTATTGTAAATCCATTGTAAGTTGTGGACCTACATGGTCAGCTGTTAGAGCAGCGGCATATCTTCAGTTTTATTAAAGTATTATTATAGTAGAGTATATTTTATGTCATAATTATGTATATATAGGCCTATATATATGTAAGTAATTGTACAAAGCTATAATATGTACGATTTAATTACAGCCCTAACATACCTTCGGGTACAATTAGGGTTCTATAAACTTTGACATTTAATAATAATAATAATAATAATAATAATAATAATATAGTAGAGTATATGAATGCATAATATTCTTTTTTATTTCACACAAAATGCAATTTAAGTACGTTATTATTACCGTACATAAGTAAAGCATTGCTTCGTGCTCTAAATTATCGTGTATTTAAGGTCATTCGTGTCACTGTGTAAATGCACTCGTCTAATGGATGTTCATTATGTATCTACTACATCAAATTATTATTTCATTTCATTTTAATGCTATTCATTTTATAAAATTTAAAATGACGAGTGTGACGAAACTTTATAAATCCTGTATAATATCGAAATCATCTTCAATACATAGTTCAGCGATATAGCTCCATCCCTATTTCCTTGCTATTGCTGCGGTGCAACGTAAACATCATGGCAGGTGAAGCGCTTGTGTAACTTATCTGTCTAGTGTGAGGTTACTCAACCTGTTTGGACCGATAAAGTTAACTTCAAAATAAGGGGCTGACAGTGTAGGTTATGGGTTCATTTTTTGTCATGTGTCTTTTCTTAACAAGACCTTACAGTGTGCGAAGTTTGGAAAAGAACCTCAACATGAAACATGTAAAGGTTTCCTTGTTAATGTAGTCTGCAGGTGTGGGGTTGGGAATGCGCCTAGCTTGAGAGTTAGTGCACTAGTTCGTGAAAGGTCGAAGTGCTAGGCCATAGTGCCCCCATCCCAAAAATTCCATTCCATTTCTCACAAAGACTACCTTATATCTTTCGTCTTAGGCGCACGCTTTCTGAGTAGGTTATACATTGTTCTCTCTTTATTAGCCTGAATAGAGAGGAAATAGAGAGGATAAACACTAGTACCACCATAGCGACTGTAACTCCCGGAAGGGCGCATTCTCATCCACACCATTTCACTCAATATTTCCTTCATATCCAGATTTCATGCAGTCATTTCTACATATCTCTAGACCTATTCTCTCAAAACATTGACAACTTTGATCGGAGAAATGATATGAATACGATATTTACGTGTAGATCGGTCGAAATGACGATCATACATAATCCCAATCATGGCGAAAAAAGGAAGAATGCGAAGGAAAACGCCAATGGTCTTTTACCTATCTAATCAATCTAATCTAATCAATGGTCTTTTGTAACTTCGTACGTATCTATTAATTTCACCAATGCCTTCTTAAAGCAAATAGCAGCTCCTTTCTATTAATAGAATAAAATTTGGGTTGTAAGAGATTCAAGGGGAATGATTTAAATTAGCGCAAAATTCAGAACTAAGATTTGAATATGATATAATTTTCGAATGACTAGTAATCAGTATAACAGAACGTACAGAGTTGGATGTCCTAAGAATTGTTTGTTTTAACTTTACCAATGTGTTTTAGTCAATAGGAAGTGATTTATCAACAGTAATCTCACTTGAGGGTTTCATTTATCTAGAGAAAATCAAAACTAGAGTGGGATTTAATTAACTATTATACGATTAGAAGAAATTATATAAAGATTAGAAGTAACGCAGTAGTCCAATACAACAAAATATTAATTGACTTACGAAAATGCAACTGTATTCAAATGTATTATTGTACCATCTCAACATTATAAATATTACGCCAGTTGGCAGTAGTTTGTTATTATGATTAGCTGTTTTCTTGTTATCAGTTGTGCCTAATATGGAATCTTCATTCAACTCTGTGGACGGTTACTATTCAAGAAGACTTTGTTGATTCAGTTTCATTTTTATTGAAACAATTGCATTCCACTTCAATTATCCGGATCCCAGTAATCAACGCCTCTTGACAGATGATTTCAATAAATCTTAATATTAAACAATCTCTGATACGTGAATATCCATAATATCGTATAGCAGAAGCTATAACATAACCTAAATATATAAACAAGTGTTAGAAAAGTTTTAATTAGGGATGATGAAATAAACAAGAAAAGATTTAATTAAGGACGATGAAATAAAAAAATAAACATGAATCATTTTAAAAGGAACAATTATTGAAAGTACAATTTTTAAATTTGAATGTTTTAGTGGTTGGTGGTTCAGTTGATGCTGTATGGGGCGTGTGCTTAAAAGAAGTCGAATTCGTTGATGTATATGGTTTATTCCTCAACTTATTCAAGATTTCCGAATGGTGCTCTTCATTTATTTGTAAATAGTGTTTCAGGCAAGATGCATAGCTGTGACCAGTGATCTTTATTAATTCTTGTTCTTGAATGCCAATGCGAGTCATATTTGAAACTGCTGTGCATCGACTGGAGTGGTTTGTAATTTTCTGTTTTTTTTACGTCAAGACCAGTGTAGTTTGAAATGTTGGCAATCAAAGAAACAAATGCTAGGGTAGTGATAAGAATAAACAAATGCTAGGGAAGCGATAAAATTAAACAAATGCTATGGATGCGATAAAATTGTGCGATATGCAACCATGATTGGTTGAAAGACGTCCTTTCGTACCGTTTTATTGGTCAAAAGTAGTATGCCATAGTAAAAGTGTAATAGTCATAATAATAAAAGTCTAACAACTTTAAAAACGTTTTTCCCAAACGCAACGAAATTGTGACGTAATACAAAGCAATCCGCACACATTATCTCAGACAGATGGTTGGAGTGTACGTGGTGTGTCTAAAAAGTTCGGTGAATGGTGTCATATCTGATCGGCAACTTGGCGCATGTGCTTGTGTATGCGCATGGTTCTTCAGAGACTTGGGGAGAATCGATACACAGCATGCAATGCATGTGACTGGCAGTGTAAACAGACTGCGACCACTTGAACGTAGTCAGTGTGAGAGGAAGTGTCACAGCGCAATGGAGCAACGTGTAAACATCAAGTTCTGCTACAAATTGGGAAAGACTGCAACGGAGGCACATGGAATGTTTTTGCAGGTGTACGGGAGGGAACCCGTGAGCAGAAAATGGTTTAAACGCTTCCGTGAAGGGAAGGAAACAATTGAGGATGAGCCACGTTCAGGTCGGCCATCGACAAGCAAAACCCTAGAAATGATCGAGAAAGTACGACAAATGCTGGCACAAGATCGGCGACTGACTCTAAGATTGATTGCGGAGAAATTGGACATTAGCAAGGACACGGTGCACACCATCGTCCGCGATGATTTGGGTAAGCGGAAGATCTGCTTCCGATTTGTGCCGCACAAGCTCACAGACGAGCAGAAAGCAAAACGGATGGAAACTTCTGGTGATTTCATTTCCATGTGTGACCAGGATCCATTGCTTCTGAAAACCATCGTCACGAGAGATGAGACCTGGTGCTACCAGTTCGATCCGGAATCAAAACGGCAATCGATGTCATGGTGTTCACCGACTTCCCCGCGACAAAAAAAAAAGCCGTCTGCAAAAATACAAGGTGAAAACACTGTTGATCACCTTCTTCGACAACAACGGCATCATCCACAAGGAATTTGTTCCTGCAGGTCAAACCATTAATGCTGCAATTTACCAGTCCGTTTTGAACCGATTGCTACAGCGTATCCGGCGGGTTCGGCCAGAGTTGCACAGGACTGGAAAATGGATGCTGCTTCATGACAATGCCCCTGCACACTGTGCGATTCATGTGCGCCAATTCCTGGCTCAGAAGATGGTAACTGTTCTTGAACATCCTCCGTACTCCCCTGATCTGGCCGCCTTCAAGCGGGGAAACAGGAAGAAGTCCGCAGGAGCCAGATCAGGGGAGTACGGATTGTGTTCAAGAACAGTTACCGTCTTCTGAGCCAGGAATGAAAAAGTTCGGTGAATGCTATTAGAAAACAAACAAAACAAAACAAAACAAAACAAAGAGACAATCAAATTTTCTTTATTGCCCTTCAAAATAGTCGCCACCCGCTACAACACACTTTTGACAACGTTCGTACAGCTTCTGGAAACTATCAGCAAAGTCCTCCTGTGGAATCGATCGCAGAACGGCTGTCACACGATCTTTGATGGCATTCACGTCCGCAAAACGTTCACCTTTCATGGCCGCCTTCAAGCGGGGAAACAGGAAGAAGTCCGCAGGAGCCAGACCAGGGGAGAAAGATGGGTGTTCAATAACAGTTACCATCTTCTGAGCCAGGAATTGGCGCACACGGATCGCACAGTGTGCAGGGGCATTGTCATGGAGCAGCATCCATTTTCCAGTCCTGTGCAACTCTGGCCGAACCTGCCGGAGACCCTGTAGCAATCGGTTCAAAACGGACTGGTAAATTGCACCATTAATGGTTTGACCTGCAGGAACAAATTCCTTGTTGATGATGCCGTTGTTGTCGAAGAAGGTGATCAACAGTGTTTTCACCTTGGACTTTTGCACACGGCTTTTTTTTTTGGTCGCGGGGAAGTCGGTGAACACCAGAACATCGATTGCCGTTTTCATTCCGGATCGAACTGGTAGCACCAGGTCTCATCTCCCGTGACGATGGTTTTCAGAAGCAATGGATCCTGGTCACACATGGAAATGAAATCACCAGAAGTTTCCATCCGTTTTGCTTTCTGCTCGTCTGTGAGCTTGTGCGGCACAAATCGGAAGCAGATCTTCCGCTTACCCAAATCATCGCGGACGATGGTGTGCACCGTGTCCTTGCTAATGTCCAATTCCTCCGCAATCGATCTTAGAGTCAGTAGCCGATATTGTGCCAGCATTTGTCGCACTTTCTCGATCATTTCTGGGGTTCTGCTTGTCGATGGCCGACCTGAACGTGACTCATCCTCAATTGTTTCCTTCCCTTCACGGAAGCGTAAACACATTTTCTGCTCACGGCTTCCCTCCCGTACACCTGCATAACATTCCATGTGTCTCCGTTGCAGTCTTTCCCAATTTGTAGCAGAACTTGATGTTTACACGTTGCTCCATTGCGCTGTGACACTTCCTCTCACACTGACTACGTTCAAGTGGTCGCAGTCTGTTTACACTGCCAGTCACATGCATTGCATGCTGTGTATCGATTCTCCCCAAGTCTCTGAAGAACCATGCGCATGCACAAGCACATGCGCCAAGTTGCCGTTCAGATATGACACCATCCACCGAACTTTTTAGACACACCACGTATATCTTCAGGTGTTGCAGTTAATAATAGTGCAGAGACGAAGTCTGCTTATTAGTTACATTCATTTCATCCGTGTTAACTTTCCCTTCTCCTATTAACTATAAGTTAATTATTTTTGTATTAATAATACAATGAAATATATTTTCTTATTCACCAATGAAAGATTACACGTAGACCTACTTTACATTAGCAGAATTTTGAAATTAGAAAAACGTACGAGACTTATAATGGAGTTAGAAATCACAAAACATAATTCAGAAAAACGCCGAAGCATTTTACTCTAAGTCCTAATACATAGGTAGGAGCCGATACTTTTTATCGTTTGTTGATTAATGAAACATTCAATTTACAGATAAAGGCGTGATAATGTTTTCGACAAGAATGATAGTGACATCGTACATTATTCTTTTATACTCTGTTTAATATTTTGTAACAAAGTAAACACCTCATGTTTTCGCAACACGGAAAAAAATCTGTTGCTCCCATGCTTCTTAAAATTACGTTTTTGCCTATTTGCTTTCTCGAAACACAATATCGTACACATAAACAGTATTACAAATGTATATGTCCGCTGCTTATATGTCTGCTTCCTTCTCAAGAAGTGAAGGGGAAAGAAGAGGGTGGGGATAATATGATGCAAAGTCTTCAGTAGAAGCAGGGTCATGTGTCGCGGCACAGCTTTTAGCGACCACTGTTTTAAAACTTTAAAATACTTCATTGTGTTAAAATTGAAACGGCAGTACTGCATATTAAAATATATTGCTTCCTGTAATCAGAGTCCTTTAATTCATCTTCAGCAGATGAACTGTTGCTTCTTGTCTGTGTCTTCCGTATTTCTGTGGCACTGAGAGTGGGGGTGTCTGTACGATGGTGGGAGGAGTTGGGGCAACTGGTTATGTTGATGAGAAGTGGGTTAACTTGGTATGGAAATGAGAGGATGTGGGAATACCTATGTATTGTGTAATATGATATGAAAAAGTATATGTGGATTCAATCTCATCTGTGTATTAAGTATATTTTTGTGTAATTTCGTATGTTTTTTTTTTAATTTCACATTGCTGTAGAAATTCTGTACCTGTCTCCATGCAGTTGTAAAATTACTGTTGTCTTTGATAATAGACCTATGTTCAGCATAGTTCGAAATTAGATAAAAAATAACTGGAGTTTCAATGTTTAATATGCACTACACATTTACCATAGGTACATTTTCTTCAATCAAAAACTCTCACTTTAAAATATCTTGATTGAAGCCATTTCCGGTAGAAAGGCACATAGTCAGATAATGCATTAAGAGATATTTGTAAAAGGGTATTTGGATATCAGTTATTTTGGATGCAAAGGACTTTGGTGTCCTTCTTTATAGTTTGAAGTGTATTAGTTTTAATATTCTGCGCCCCTTGCATTATATTTGGATAAATACATGCATACACTTAAACATATGAGTGGGTCCCGGCAAGAAAGTGCAAAGCCACAATTTCGGTCAAATTGAACTAATCACTCCATCTCATTGGAAATAATGTATTGAAGTTCATGTTGTCGAGAGTTTCTGCAGAAAAACCAACAGATGGCCCTATTTTCCGTTTTACGTTCTTGCCCTAATTCTTCATGCATCTTCCATAACTGCAAGACAATGTCAAGCAACAAAGAAAGTTTGAAGATAATGGCGAGCAGAAGGAAGCTGAAGTTTTCTAATTAATAAAATGATGAAGGCAATGATTTCAGTTCTGATTCTGAATATTTGCCACTTTCTGAATGAGAAATAACGTCAGAAACTGAAATACATGTAAGTGTAGCATGGTATAATATTGCCCTCAAAATGTTAAATGTAGATGTGTTGGTTGGACGAAGTATGGATGTCATATCAAAAAACATATTTATAATTGCTTTTTCATTGTTTACTTAAAGTGATGATACTATATATTAATGTCTAACGTTTTGTTCCTTTTATTACCTTGTATAAGTCAAGATAATCTTAAATTTAAAATTGTTGCTTGGTATTTTCTTGCTCTCCATTTATAATCTTAAATTTAAAATTGTTGCGTGGTATTTTCGCGCTCTCCATTTGTGCAATACGTTGCTTGGCATTCTCTAGCTCTAAACATTTAATATTTATATGAGTGCATTACCAGATTATTGAATTACCATTAAATTATATTTCTGAGTAGATAAAGATCTGAACTAATTTGATTTTTATAATACGGTTTTTATTACTTGGAAGAAGAATTACATTATTAAATTATTATTCCTTCTTTTTTCTCGTTGCCAAACTTTCAGAACGGTCCCGAGGTTCACTCAGCCTCCTATAAAATTGAGTACCGGGTCTTTCCCGGGGGTAAAAGGCGGTCAGAGCGTGGTGCCGACCACACCTCCTCATTCTAGTGCCGAGGTCATGGAAAGCATGGGGCTCTACCTCCATGCCTCCCAAGTGCCTTCATGGCATGTTACGGGGATACCTTTTTATTCCTTCAACTATACCAGTAATACATTTCTTTCAGGATAACAATAGACCTATTTTGCCAGGAGAAGAAGAAAAAGAGTCAGCTCACGGGAAATCTCAATAGTCCTGCAAAACAATCTACACCGAGGAAGAGGGTGCAATATATGAAGAAGGTTAATCTAAATAAAAAAAAAAGAAGAAATAAAAGTCGCGAATACATTTCAACAGCACGTAAACCTGTCGCTTCAGCAACAGTAGGAGAAATGTGCAAGTGTCCTTTGAGATGCTTAGAATATATTAGATGCAAATACAAAATAAAAAGTGTTCAATGGATTCTGGGATTTAAAAGAATTTGATGAGCAAAATGCTTACCTGTTCGGCAGTATTGAGGCCAGTCATGTAAAGCGATGGTACAAGAAGAATTCGCCAGAAAATTGCTACAAACAGAATACTTTCATTTTCAGAGTTAAGATTAATGGCAATATCAGTGAGGGTTTGTAAGAAATCATTTATGAGCATTGGCGACCTTCATATTCATTCTGCTGTTGTTCATTTGTCCTATGAATTTGGAGTTGGAAAGGGTTTCTACAAGGAAGAAAGGGAATGCAAGTATCATGGCCTGTAAGACAGAAAAATGTGGGACATATGAAAATAAATAAAAATAAACTTAAATATGTAATGAAGCTAATGAAATATATCCTCCCATTCCACCATGGCTTTTACTTCAACTTGATATCTGATAATCATGGTGATGATGGAGAATATGATGTAGAAGATATAGTTTAGATTATTTCCTGTCTTTTGTGAAGTAATGCAATTAATATAAAGTTTATTTTTCTCAAAAAGGGTAAATGAGATTTGGAATTATAACTACTTTTAATAGCCCTATTAATAAAACTTCATAATATATAATTAGTAATTTTTTGGCCAAGATAATTTCAGACCACAGAACAGTATACACATAATATAAATTTTAATATAAAATAATAACAAATACTTATAATATATATCACATTTTAATTACTAATATAACAGGGAAATTCATGAATGTATAACCCAAATTTAACTTTTTGTGTGATTTGAGGATTTGATGAAACATTTAACTCGCCATATATAAAAACTATCAAAATGTGACTTGGCACTCTCTTGCCGGGACCCCCTCATATACATAATAATTATGTCTTTTATGTGCCTTTCTTCTGAAAAGTTTTGTATGTTTTCACAAATTATTTAAAAAATGCTAGAAAACTTCAGTATTTTGTTGAATATTGTAAAAAATTCAATAGTACCAAATTTATTTATATCTATATTTGTCACGCCTGTCCATTCTATAGCATGTTCGGTTCTTTAATGATAATTTCCACCCATGTAGCATTGTTTTCTTTGAACTGAAACGTAAAGAAATTAAACGTTTTATTAAAAAGTATCCAAAACAATAGTACCAAATTCATATACATCTTTCTGTCGCAATGTGTATTTTAGACAATGTAGGGTTTGTCAAGGAGAAATTCCAACCAGTTTACATATCCTTTTAAAGTTATGGGAATAAATATTTTATGTCATTCATTTTAGATTGATTTATTACTGGAAAACGAAGGAGTTAGGTTTGACATCAAGTAGCGTAATCATAATATTCTGTCTGATGAGTGATGACTAGAGCCGTGACATCGGTATATTTGTATTAGTTTGAGGTCGATTGAAGGTGAACACACGACGCCGGACGTGTCTCAAGTACAGGCAGTGGAAGTGAATTTGACACCCACCTAAGCAAGCACTTTCCGTGTTTTGTATACGACTATTGCTTATTATAAAATCAAGACAATACAATCTCTGTGTATAAGGGTAAAAGGAGTCATACAGACGTTTGACTGAAATGAAGCAGCTTCCATAATTAATGCCCAACTCTTCTTGGTGACCCAAATATTAAAAAAAAAACAGTTTGGATATAGTTCATCTAATTTTGGACTTATCCCCTCTACAATCGAATTTCTCGAAAGGACTGATGTGAAATTGGTGGAGGAAATTTCGTTAGTAAATAATCTCACCTCAAAAGTGAAAGATCTGCAAGATGATATCAGCAAAAAGGTGTGTGCGAAAATGAACACTGTAATACAAAAAAAACGATGATTTTAATCCAGTATGCAAAATTGCAAGAGTTTTGTCTGATGACAAGTAAGATTGTTATCAATTTGATGTAGAAATGGATGATGTGAAATATTTTACATATGCGCCCTTGGTCTTAGCGGATGTTGAACACAGTTTTTCCTCATGCAAGATTATACTATCCGACACTTGGCAGTTATTTTCATTTGGAACTTTGAAAATGAATGTTGTTGTTTATTGTAGCAGGAATCGAAACCAGGCAAACAACATGCAAGGAAAGTAAGGAACGGAATAGATGTGTTAAATAATTTAATGTAACGGTTAAATATAGGAAAACTAAATTTGTACGCCATATAAGTTTTCGGCTTTCTAAAACTGTAATGCAAAACTTTAAATATTAAAAAACATCTTTTCAGACTTAACGTTTTACCACATTTGTGACAATTTAAGTATGATTTCCAACAATTCTTATTCTCAACCTCACCAGCATTTTAGACCTTTCCGATATTAACACTTATATACAATGATTGTATTGTCTTGATTTTGTAATACGCAATAATCGTAGACAAACATGAAACGTTTTTGCTTAGGCGCGTGTAAAATTCGCTTCCGCAGCCTGTATTTGAAACACGTCTACAATATATTCTGTCCGGCGTCGTGTGTTCACCTGCAACAGGCCTCAAACTAATACAAATATACCGATGTAATGGGCCTAGTGATGACATAGGTGAAACAAATCCACGTGGGACTGTATGTCTCCGAACACAAGACAGTTCCATCGACCTTATACTTGAGCATTAGATATTTCATTGTAGTGAACTTGTGTCTACATAGGTAACGATGGGCTCTTTTTGAGCTATGGTGCTACAGCTAAATCCCAGTCCTTAACTTAATAATATTAATATCTATGGTTACCTCAAACCTACTAGGATTGATTCTGCATGTTGCTAATGCCTCTAACCATTGTTTTGCTGTTTCAATGACCACTTTATACTTGCAGCAGATCTCAAGAGGCCAAAGTTTCTATAGCACTTCGAAAGGATTGGTCACTAATAGGAAATATAGTATTTGCATTACCTCAACTCGATGCACTTCAACAAGTAACCTTATTACCGTACGACAGAATATGGTCCCTACTTATAACCTAGGTTCTGCTGTATATTAAACATTGAAAGTCCACAAATAAGATAGCCTAGTGCCGAGGTGTCGACAGCCTATTTCAGAGCCAGTCTCGGCTCTCGATGAAGCCATGTGATTAGCACGTTGGCCACATATTTTTCTTTTGAAAGGGGACTGTAGGAAATAGATCGACTTCGACTATGTTCAGCGCCACTTCCATATTGACGTAATATTACATCCAAACATATTTAGTGATATTGATATACATGCATTGAAAGTGTTAACTTAAGAGTAGGAATGTAGATCAAAATGCGAGTATTATTGTTGTCAAAGTCTGGAAAAATTTGGAGAAGAATGTCGGCTCCACTCTCATTCGCCCACGGCTACAATTCGGATGAATATCCCTGCGGTCACGCCCACGGAAGTATCAGCTAAGATGTTACCTATCAACTGGCTCGGCTTAAAGTTCCAATTTGACATGATAATCTATATATTTCCATAATTCGTCTCATTAGAAAGATGTGGTCTGTCATGCTTCTGTCTCGTGGAAATAAAGTCTGATATTTATCCAGAATCTTTTCCACCTATTTAATAATACGGTTCTGCAAAATGTTAGGAAAGATCTTATAATTGTATGTTTAGCAATTAGATCCCTCGATAGATTTTACAATCCGATTTGTACACCTTTTTCATTATAAAATGTAAAATGTTCATTGTTATTAGTTACTATGAGGCTAGAATCATAATTGCATACTTTGTATGTTATTTTATGTGTATGGGTAAATTATTTTAGTTTGGGAGTTAGGACGTTTATAATTATTACAAATTATTGTTTTTTCATATTCGTTTATTATTTTCTTGTTCTAAGGCTGTGGACGATTTGAGCACATAGTTGGTTACCACCCGGTTATACATGCTTGTCGTTCTGGTTCACTGACATTGAGAGATGCACTATTACTTTTCATTCGGTAGAGACATAGTCCAAGTTCACACAACTTAACAGTTAATATGTAGCTACATACCAGACATATTTTGAAGTTATCGTAACTGAGTTAACAAAATGTGAATACCAATAAGTCTTTTGAGGCAATTTCCGTAAACTACAATGGAAATATATACTAAGGAACGGTGTACAATTTAATTAAACGTTTATTTCGTTCTAGTGAATAAGGGATATTATATTTTAGTCTTAGATCTCAAAACTTTACATCAAAACATACATCTCAAAACTTTACAATAAGTCTCTACGCATTTCTTGAAAGTACTCGTACTTGTGTGCTTCTTTGATACTTAGATCGCGTTATGAAGAGATCTCAGCATTCAGTAAGAGATTAAATAATTACCAGTGCAAAATTTTTATAATTGTCACTTTCTAAACTACATATAAGAACTTATAACTTATCTAGATAAACCACTTTAGAGCGATCGAATTGTTATGTCTAGCTATTCGTTGCACATCTACGTTACCCTTTGTATCCTCCTGAGTCCTGAGAGTACAAGCATGATTATCGTATAAAATGTATTTTTTTTTTACTTTTTTAGTTTATTTTACGACACTTTATCAACATCTTAGGTTATTTAGCGTCTGAATGAGATGAAGGTGATAATGTCGGTGAAATCAGTCCGGGGTCCAGCACCGAAAGGTGCCCAGCATTTGCTCATTTTGGGTTGAGGGAAAACTCCGGAAAAAACCTCAACCAGGAATCTTGCCCCGACCGGAAATCGAACCCGGGCCACCTGGTTTCGCGGCCAGACGCGCTAACCGTTACTCCACAGGTGTGGACTATAAAATGTATGTGGAGACCCAAAGTATAGTATAATATACCTGCATTTGTGCCCTAACTGTAACCTCCAGAATTTTTTTTCAGGATTTTTCCTCATGTCAGTGACTTATTTTGAAGTGTAGAATTATATTGAACTTTAAAAATGAAACAGCATGTCTCCAAACTCAAGAGGCTATGCAACAAATTGACATTACGTTCTTCTTCAAGATAGCTCGGTTTATACGTTTTGCTTTAGATTCATAGGTAATACGAGGCGCGTCCATAAAGTAACTTTCCCCCTCGTCCCACAGCTAGCAAAACATGTTGCACGAAGCGACTGCGTGTACGTAATAGAATAATATCCTGGCATGGTGCATGCGCTAGCGGAACTTCCCGAGTGCTCTCAGTATCTTCGTTGCATTGGTTGAAGATGGACGTTCCTATTCCAGCTCCCGCCGCGTGAAGTGCGGTCAGTGATTAAGTTTTTGAATGCACAGGCCATAGCGACGATTGAAATACCATTTTTAAAGAAATTTCTGTTTGTGTGACTTTCGAAACGATGTAAGAGACTCCTAGTTTCTATTAATCGT
Source organism: Periplaneta americana (assembly GCF_040183065.1). NCBI lineage: Eukaryota > Metazoa > Arthropoda > Insecta > Blattodea > Blattidae > Periplaneta > Periplaneta americana. The sequence continues at coordinate 100,705,028 of NC_091126.1, read as the reverse complement.
TGAGAACCGCTACAAAAGTTCGCTGATTAGGTACCTTTATTGCGGGAAACATTGACGGTACATCTTCTTGCCTCACTTGAATTACGACGACTTTCTCCGTAAATTAATAACATATTCCTAAACTGTGAATGACATTGTAAGTTGTTTATTGAATACCTGGTACCGAACTGTCATCCGCTTGGCAGTAGACCTATGGACAGGGAGCTTGAACTCAGCTGACTCGTACTTACGTCTGTGCAGAGTACTGCCTGCTGAACACGTTGCCACGTCTCTCACACCAGAATATTAACAATTTTAAGCATGCAATTTTATTTTATTTCACGAAAGCGTAATAGAACACACAAATATGACGTATTCAAACCAATATTAACTCTCTGCTAGATATACCTACTGATGCAATTCTTTTCGTAATTTTACTAACGATATAAGCAGTATAACGCGAATAAAATAAGAGAAGAATTTTTTGTGGGAAAACTATCAAGTTTTTATCCTATGTTGTATGGACATTTTTTGATCTTGTTGACCGTCCCCGACGACTGTGAAAAGGATGGCACTTATAACCCTTACACTCTATATAGGCTATCTAATGTTTATGAAATTTCTTTTTCCTGTAATTATTGTAGAGTAACTCTAGAAATTTTTATGTAGGTTGATACACTTCAATTATATGCACTATTCGCAGCTGGGGAAATATTAAAACGATATCAAGCTCGAAATCGAAATCTCGAACTTTTCACTTGCATAGAACGTCTTTAATAGAGTTCCGCGTCCATCACTGTGGAATAACGGCTAGAATGTCGGACCGTGAAATGACTGATCTTGGGTTCAAATCCTGGTTGGAAAAATTTACTGTTATGTTTATATAGCTTGACCAGTAATAACATTATGCGCAGTAAACCAGGCAAGTCCATTTGGTACTGACAAATAAAAGAGTGGTGTATGAGTTGTCGGTGGGTAGCTCCTATAGAGTTCACTTCTTTTCTTCGTGCAAGTGCATAGTATACTAACTATTGAAAAACACTAGTGTCGTAACGGAACCAATAAAGACATTGTAGTTTACTTTATTGTGGGTGGAAAATAGAAAAAAGAAGACTGCATTATGTTAAGTACGAGTGCTTGGATATCAATGAGTGGAAAAACTATGATCGCCCATGGAGTGCAGGTACGAGACTAGTTTTTTCAACATACGAGTAGCTATAACTTACGTTAGTATGCATGCAGTTCTCCTCCTTCCCCCTCTTGCCCCACTGAACATACTGAGAAACTGACTCACTCCACATCATCCCTACTCAAATGTTCGCTCATAATACCGGCCAAGCTATTTAAACACAACAGGAATCGGTTAAAATCATCCGAGGAAATCTAGATGTGGAGGTGTGTACGACGATAAAATTATATTTATTGTATGCAAGGATTGATGGTGGAGTGGTGCTCACGTATATGACATCATCGCTCAAAACTACAGGAAAATTGCGACTAGGATCATGAGTGATTTTATAATAAAGTAAAACCTTGTTAATCCGGACCCGATAAGCGGAAATTTGCTTAATCCAGACAAGCAAAAAAAGACAAGTTTGGGAAAATTAAAGAACCTTGTTTTAAGACTTGTTTATACATTAGAATTGTGGAATTATAATAATTACAATATTACACCTATATTATTAAAAATAAAGAAAATCGATCAAGTTTGCATCAAAGTAATTAAATTACGCAAACAAATATTATTGACTACACAAACAAAAGTTTAAGGTATACACTTTTTACTGTACTTTATAGTGTACTGAGGCCTATACCCTTTAAATATTCCACAATAAATGTGTTTTGTTGCTATAAACGGAGTTTTAATGCATTTTCTACTTTTGTTTTAGGTTATTTCGGTTAATCTGGACTTTCGTTAAACCGGTCAACTCACCCCCCCAATTAGTCCGGATTAACGAGATTTTACTGTAAGCATAGTTAGTTGATGTAGTACATGCAATACGAGTATAATGTTTGCACTATCATATACACACGATCCATTATGATATAATAATTTATGAACATTTCCTATTTAAGGAAGCTGTAAAAGTTTATAAATCTGAGTTACTTTTATTCCACTACTTTTAAATGACGGCTCATATTAATATTATGTTGACAACATTTGCCTGAAAGTCACCATGTAATCATTCCAATAATAACAGATTTAAAGAAACAATTTCACTACGCGTAAAATATATAATAAGCGTTATATTTCCTAAATTTTGACAATTTTTCAGTCTTCTTTCTCCACACTATAGAGTCCGCTAAGCACATTTGTTTCCGCTAAGCACATTTGTTGGGTAATCATGACACATCTTGGAAGGCTTAGAATAGAAATATAAAACTAAGGATTAAGATATTTATTCTTGGTACACAACGCATTTAACACATGAAATATGACGAAAAGTTAAAACTTGTTAAACTAACAACTTTTAAGACGTGTTGAGTTAGGCCTAATTATTGAAACTTAGAAAGGTACCGGTACTATATCTTAATGAATAATTTCGCTGTGATGTTCACCATTTTCAAACAGTTATCAATTTCAAAGCAACCTAATATTCAAAAGAAGTACACTCATATAATATATTTGTAGTAAGTGGCAACTATTCTGAAATCGCCAGTGCCGTAGCTCACAATAAGAGGCGAACATCACGCCGAAACTATTCACAAGAGTACAGTACTTTCTTAAGTTTCAGCAATTAACACGGCACATAATTCAAAGTTTTCAATTTAGCAGAGTTATAAAGTTTGATCATAAATATTTGAATAAGATATAGCTTAAATGAAATGTTTTCATTGATAATAAATTAATCTCATCTTGAACGTGAAATATTGATCTTTGTTGAATGGCCTAAATTTGTTAAATTTTCTTCATTGAGACAGGGATGCTTTATTTAAATTTTATTTATTTATTTCAATCGTATATTTATCGACATCTATGAAGTGCAATGCTGTCTATAATTGGTGATAGCGAGAGAGTGTTTAGCGATATGAGACCTAGGATTTACCATGGATTACCTGGTATTTTCCTCACAGTTGAGGACCAGGTATTCAGTCCAAACAGAATTATAGCCTACGCCCGAGCGCAGGAGAGCAACTCATCTCTGAGCTATGAAAGTGTCGATTTCAAAATAGTAGTGATGTACTACACATATATCATGCATGTGTAAGTATTTATTTTATGTATTACGTTGCTATGGAACTGATCATGATTTCCGAATATTTCGGGTAATTTTTTTCACAAAAGTCAGTTTTCAAATACAATTCAACACCAGAAGCAGAATTGAAAAAGTAAATGATTGATAAAATGGCAAACTTACTAGTATCAATTATATAAGCACGTGTGGCTTACAGCTGTTTCGGTTTATACTGTACATCATCATCAGAGCCTATTAGATCCTGGTGTTACCTAGCTATCGCTGCCTGTTGTAGGGGTGTGTTTGCGTGTTGAAAAGTGGAGTCAAATAGGAAGTCTGTTCTGAAATTGATCTGTGTGTTGATAATTTGATTAGGGTTAGAGACAGGCAAAATGTCTATCAGGCTTGCCCATGACTGTTTACGTCCGTGAGCGGGCTTACGCTTCGTATCGTTCGCCCGCCTGCAACCTTCCTTCACAAGCAGGCAGGCAGTGTGGTTACACGTGACTCCCTAAACAGTCCTAAGAGTCAAGGTCCGTGGACGGTCGGTCGCTATCGCTCTCACAGGTCCCTTCATAACAGCCTTTAAAGAGAAAGTGAAGGCGCTGTAAATCTGTGACGTCACCACGGGAACACACTCCACTCTCATCCCCTTGGCTTGTGCTGCCTTTATTAGTAATTACTGGAATTTAGAAAACGTGGAGTGTGTTTGTGATTTTGGTATAGACTTTGCTAGTGTTCTGTTTATAATAGGCCTATATTGTTACTATTATAGCATGCAAAATGCCAAATGTGGGGTGAGCGAGTGTCAGAATTATAGCAGGAAAATTAAAGGCTCGAGTGTTATTTATCATACGTTTCCCTCTGATCCAAAGCTGCGAAAGATTTGGAGATTAAGTGTTACCGAAAGGATAAATTTAATCTTGAAACTGCGCGTAGTTGTTCCGAACATCGGAACATTTCACATCTGATTTCTATGAGCGTGATTTGAATGCCGAGCTTTTAAATATACCGGCAAAGACAAGAATGAAATAAATGCTGATTTTACGAGTGTGCTATGTGAAAAACAGTGAGATAAACAGTGCTAGAAGTAAACGTGTAGAAGAGAGAACTTGCAGAAAAAAGTTTTTGTCTGAGGTAAGTGAACAATAATTAGATGCAAAGACAATAGTGCGTCGGGACGATCCATTGGATGTGTTACATTTCATCTGTTCATTATAAAATGAGGAGCCGAATCTAAAAAAAAAAGAAAATAAAGAAGTAAGTAAAGAAAATGAAAAACTTAAATTAGACATTGAAAAGTTAGAGTCTGAATTAGAAACATAATTTGACAAAGAAAGTATTTAAATCACTTAGTAAATGGAAAAGTAAAACATTAGCTAAAGTGTTCACTCCAGGGCAAATAAAAATGTTTATTAGCAGGAAAAGGAAGCAAAGATGGGAAGAACAAGACATGATCCCTGCATTAGCCGTACAATCATTTGAGATCGCAGGTGGGAATTGCTCTACCAAGCGTTGCTACCCTGCAGCGTTGGACAAAAAAATTGCCCTTTTCTCCTGGTATTCTTACACTGTTGCTGAAAATTTTAAAAGAACAGGGGTAGTCTTTGAGTGAAATGGATAAGTTATCAATGTTACTGTTTGATGAGATGAATGTCAATGGTGTCTTTTGTTAGGATCGTGAGGGTCCTCACAGAAATGCTTAAATTGTAACGATCCGAGGATTGGCAAGTGAGTGGAAGCAGCCCATCTATTATGATTTCGATAAAACAATGAACAGAGAACAACTGTTCGAAATTATATCAGAAATTGAAGCGACAGGTATCAGAGCAGTTGCAATTGTTTCTGATCTGGTTGGCGGCAATGGAAGACTGTGGAATAAGTTACAAATAAATGTAAATCAAACCTGCTTTTCAAGTCCTGCTTGAGATAAAAATATTTGGGTTTTTGCAGATTTGCCCCACCTGATTAAGTTGTTAAGGAACTATTTTATTAACAGTGGGTTTCAATTGAATGGCAAATGGCAATGTAGTAGAAAAAAATGTAATTGGACGGATTATTAAATCCAATTCTTCGGAATTGCAACTTTTCCCGAAATTACATTGGGGTCACATTACTGTGCAAGACAATGATAGCCAAAGAGTTGCACCTGCTATGGAATTTTTTTCACATTACACTGCTGCTGTGATTAAATATTTGATACCCGAATAAGAAGAAGTACATGAATTTTTTCAACTCATAAATGACTTCACAGATGTAATGAACTCGGGAATTCCGAAAGGTCCTATACGCAATAAACTGAAATGTGTCTTCGGGATTAACCACAAGGAACAAGTAGAGATATTAGATAGAATGGAGGAAACAATAAAAGAACAGAGAGTCAGAAGCAAAAATACTCTTCTACCTTTTCAGAATGGCTTCCTTAACTCTAGTAAGAGCTTGAAAGTGTTATATGTCTATAGCGATTTAAAAGAAAAAGGAATTGATTAGGCCTATATAATGACTAGGAAACTCAATCAGGACTCCCTTGAAAACCTGTTTTTCCAAATTCGTGGGCTAGGACTTTTTATAATAATCCTCTGTCCGTCGAAGTGAAAAATCGCTTGCCCCTATTAATGTTAGGATGTCGCCTTCCCACCCTACAAGTGCCCCAGTAGGAGATTCAGGTGGAGTAATAATAACAAAGCAAGTTTTTCAGGATCTCGTGGACATTTCTCATGAAAGCGTGAACGAAATCCCAGAGGAAATAAACCTATTAGAGGTAGATATTGATGATAGAATTGACATTACAGATCTAATGAAAAGGAAAGAAATAGAAACACTCAGATATGTTGCTGGTTATATTCCTAGAAAATGTAATAACAAAAGTGCAGTTTCGGATGCTAATTCCAGTCAACAAACTCCAGGATGGATAGAGATCGTTTCACGTGGTGGGCTGGTTTATCGCTCTTCTCAGTGGATGGCAACAATTTTATTGTAGAGTGTAAAGTTATATTTAAAAAATTTCATAAAAATTCAGTCAAAATAAAAAAGAATGTAATAGGCTGTTTATTTAGACTTTTGAGGAAAAAGCTTCCAAATGAAGATCCGGAATTATTGAAGTTATTTAGTAGAGCACAGACATCTTTTAGAATTCGATACCTAAATAGAAGGAAACAGGACATCGCGTCCTTCACAAGACTAGGTGAGTCAGTTTAAATTTTGTGAAACATTCTTAAAATAAACTGTTCTATTTGTAAAATCAGTATTAAGATTGGGATATTTTCATTCCCCGCTGGTATTGAAATCCCTCCTCAACCACTTCACTGAAATGGGTTAATTTACGAAGTATTTATTTAGCGATCCTGTATAAAATTAATTATTATTAATTAGTTTTAGTGCACACTCTACTCCAGTGGTATTAAGGGAAATTTAATACTTTTGCATGCGTAATGCAAATTCTGTCGTTCACATGTGTAGTTTTTATTTATTGAATACTACTTTAATATAGGCCTAACTAATATTTTGAGGCTCGGAAACAGAAATTGAAGTGTAAAATAAACTAAATATATTGTACAATGCGTATTCGTTAATAACTTTCTTTAAAATTTGACTGAAATATTCTACAAAGGTTAGAGATACAAAAGCAAGTACAATGAAGCATTCATAATAGTTTTTATATTGCTAAGAATTTGGAAAGTAAACCATCACTGAATTTAAAAAAAATGAGATATTATAGTGGGAGTTATACCCCTAAGCCTTTACTCCTCCAGTGTACATGTGGCCCTAAGAAATATATAAATATAGATGTTTAAATCACTTGGTTACCGCTAGAAAGTGCAAGCCGAGGATTGAAAATGTGTATAGTGTTCCCATGGTGACGTCACAGATTTACAACCCTCTTGACTGTCCCTTTAAACGCTGTTATGAAGGGACCTGTGAGAGCGACAGCGACCGACCGTCCACGGACCTTGCCTAAGAGTGACCCGAAAGGACTGTTGGGTTCCGCCGACCTGCGTCAGACCGTGCTGCTTTCAGATGCATGATAAATATCAACCAAGTCATCCAAACAAGACACGAAGCTTACAGATATAGACAAACTACCGAAAACTTGATTTGTTGTTTTCTGAAACGTATCGTTAATAAAGACAAAGAAAACTATTTCTCGTCAACATAATATCCATTAAATGCCAACAGTTATTATAAATTACTTGCAATTTCCTTTTCATCGTAGTAATATAAATTTAATGCAAACCATTCTAACTTTCACCTTCATAAATAAAAGGAAATCCTTGCTTCATAATTTAAATAGGAAATCAATATTCTGAAGAACGAAACACTTTTATACATTTTACAGGTATTCATGTGGCTTTTAATTGTTGATAAGGAAAAAGTTAAAATGAAATACTTTTCTATAATAGTTGTTGATATTCATAATAATTGTTACCAATATCTTTTCAACATATTTCCTTCTCTTCTCTTCTCTTCTCTTCTCTTCTCTTCTCTTCTCTTCTCTTCTCTTCTCTTCTCTTCTCTTCTCTTCTCTTCTCTTCTCTTCTCTTCTCACTATTTTGTTGAGTCAGATAAACTTTGCAGGAATATGAAATGTATAATATTGTCTTATTATTTTATGAATTCTGTAGCACAATAAATCCTAAAATTGTGTTTCTTTAATCAAGAATTATCTGCCGTGTTGGACCATAAGATAAAGATTTTCTGAAGTGACTAAATAGCCAACGATCTTAGATTTCAAACTAGTACTGTTTCATCTTAACCAGCGCAGACTGGCTTCCGTGAATGCAAGTCACTCTCCTTACAATACGAGCAAACAGGCAGGCTTTCTTGGGTCCCGCCTGGACTGAACCTATAAAACCCGGACTCAATGGGTTCAGTCTTAGAAGTTAACTTGCTTTGTAGCGTCACCGGAACCCATCCCAACCTGACGGCAAGCAGGTACGGGCGTGAGTCTTGTCTGATTTGCCGGTCTCTAATTAGGGTGTGTTATAGTGTGTCCAGAGCGTTTAGAATAGAAAGTGTGGTAACTCGGCAAGGGTCTAATGGGACTTTTAAATCCCCTAGTGTCGCCGCGGCAACTGAGCGAAACATTGGCGTGGCAATCGTTCTAAGATTGCAGTTTTCCTCTTAATACTGTGGACAGAGCATGTAGAACTCGTTCTGCTATGGAATTAAGAAGATATTTCTTGTGGTGTTCGGGTGATTTTTATTGTGCCGTTTATGTGAGCGAGTAGTAATAAGCCTAATTGTTTTGTTCTTGATGTAAATCCAATTATAGATACTCTATAATCTGTAAGGAAGAGACTTTCTTTTATCCATCCATAAAATAGACTATTTTTCAGAAGTGGTGTAGAGCAATTCCACCATCACAGAAAACTGTATGCTCGTTCTTATAACTGTGATATCCATTTTTCTGCGGTTTTGATTGTGATTTTTTAAAATTACGATTTATTTAACGACGCTCGCAACTGCAGAGGTTATATCAGCTTCGCCGGTGTGTCGGAATTTTGTCCCACAGGAGTTTTTTTTACATGCCATTAAATCTACTGACATGAGCCTGTCGCATTTAAACACACTTAAATGCCATCGATCTCGACCGGGATCGAACCCGCAACCTCGAGCATTGAAAGCCAGCGCTATGTCAACTGCGCTACCGAGGGCGAATTTTGATTGTAAGAGCCGATAAATTTATTATTGCCAGTAAAGAGGTAGGACTTCCACGCAAGAACTGGCGACCAAAACCGTATGCTATAACACATATTTTCCCAAACTTGCCTCGATATCTTAAAAAAAGAAAAGAAGAGAAAATATCCAACGAAGAGGACATAAATCCGTTCTCATAACAATGTATCCTTACCAAGTACCATCTGGCTATGACCAATTACATTGACGCTAAATAATCCAGCAGTTGATACAGCATCGTTAAATATCCGAGTAAAAAATAATTGGATGTGACACCCGAAAATCAGAAGAACACCTTAGTTGATCATGCGCTTGTATGCATTTATGTACCATTACTCCACACCTGAATGCCCAAAATTATGTCTAGTTACATTGACCGTAACAAATACTGTAGACCGTAATTCCTTCCAGTGAATGAACCCCAGACCAGCATTGCAGCTGTTTAGTGTGAGTTTTCAAAATCGATACATTTTTTAGAGTCATAAACTGTGATGGGTTCGAGGAAAGTGAAAATACAAAAGAATTCAAAGGTGAATGAACGACCATGCAGATACGTTGAACTCAAAGACTCCCTCGTCTGCCTTGTACAAAGAATTCTAGCATTACACGATTTTAGAAAATATATGACACGTAATTGACAATATAAAGAACACGTTTGCCTAAGAAAGAACCCTTGAATTATTTAGAGTGACAATTCAGAGCATTAGCGAAATATATTAATTCTTGTGGGATAGCAGATTTAAATATATTCAGACAGAAAAAAAATAACTAGGATCCTCTAGAGCGATATTTTGGAATTAGAAAATGATTATCTTGGATGATTACCATAGACTTTCTACATGTGAAGATTTTTCAATCTATGTGCCGGTTAAAAAATGTGCTGTATTAAAGTGCTAATTGTGAACTCCTAATTGAATCCAAGCACCTAGCTTCTACTTCATTAAATATGCATGTTTAATTATTAATTATTTTATTTTTAATAATAGCACTTTAGTCGTAATAAACGTAAAAGTTATTTCGGTAACAAAAGTACAGTATAATTATACTTTGCATCTAGGCTAGAAATTAATCTGGTTTACAATTTTATTACAGTTGTTTATTACGTTTCCACATCATAAGAGATTTCTAATCGAGCATATGAGAAAGTAATAGACCTCATGGAAAAGTCGTTAATTTAATATTCTCCAATAAGTAGCATACAACTACTTAATATAGTGCTACCAAATTTTTTAATTTTATAAAACACAAAATAACCTCGGTATTTCAAAAGATCAAAACTTACTGAGTCTAAGTTGCACGTAATATTTTTTGTTCCCCTGAATTACGTATAGCCTAAACCAGATACAACTGCAACTAATGACTAAATAGTAGATAAAAACTATTGGTGAAAATAAAGTGTCTCCTTTATTATATTACAATCTTACTTGTGTATAAAAACTATAATTTCATGTCAATGCGTACTTTATAATGCCATAAAAATTTTCAGTTTTGCGATGCTGTACTTTTTTTTGCGTATTTCTGGCTGAAGCCGGCACAATGTTCCACTTTTCGGTTAATTATTATATTTACTATTCAGGGTTGTGTTACATAACTCACAATTTGTTAATATAGTAATATTACATTTTTAAAGAAGTAAAATATTGTAACTAAGTAGTTTACAATAGATTCTTATCTAATGGGTTATTTTTAAAAACCTTTTTCATTCACTTGAATAGCGATCTTGAAACTGGGCACTGAAAATAGGGCTAGCGCCACTCGGCTACGATCCACTGAACTAGAGGAAGTAACGTCTTCTACCCGCTCTGGCAGTAGTAAAAAAGTATTGGTGAAAATATAATGCCCCATTTGATATATTATATTATACTTTCTTGTACATCGAAAACTATAATTTTGTGTCAAAATGTACTTACAACAACACAAAAATGTTCAGTTTTGCGAAGCTGTACTTTTTTTTTGCGTTCTTCTCTCTGAAGCTGACAGAATGTTCCAGTTTACTGTTGATTATTATACTCGTATTTACGATTCAGGAGTGAATGATGTAACTCAAGAGTAGTTAATGTAGTAGTATTACATTTTTTAAATAAGTAAAATATTGTGATAAACTATAATATACTTTTATCTAGTGGGTATTTTGAAAACATCTGCATTGACTCGAATAGCGCTCCTGAAACTGAGAACAGAAAGCAGAGCGAGCGCCGCTCTGCGACGAACCGCTGGACTAGTGGAAGTATCGTCACTTTCTCTTCTACCCGCTCTGGTGTGTCTGTATATTTCGTATAGTTCTAGTGTGTTGAGTTTTTTGTTTTTGTGTTGTATGTGTAGGATTTCCATGTCTGTATTTATATTATTGTATGTATGGTTAGCATTAGTTATGTGTTCGGCATATGTAGATGTATTGTGTCTTCTGGTTATTGCTTTAATGTCTTCTTTGTAGCGTGTTTGGAATGATCTGCCTGTCTGTCCAATGTAGAACTTGTCGCAACTATTACATGTGAGTTGTATGCGCCTATGTGGTTGTATTTATTTGTTTGTGTTGTTTGTGTGTTGAGAAGTTTTCGTAGTGTGTTTTCTGTTCTGTATGCTATGTTGTATTTCTGCTTTCTGAATGAAGATGCTGAACGAGATTCGGCATATCGAAAATATAGACGAGACAAAAACGAAACTAATTTTAACAGGTATAAGCAACTGAGAAACAGAACCAGCCAGACTGTTAGGAATGCTAAAATCCGACATGCATACAGCCTTAGTGAACCAGGAACTAGCCACTCCACGCTATGGAGATATGTGCAGAAAATGGGATTAAGACAGACAAAGACCCAGGTAGACGGCAACTCAATCTCACTGGAATGGCTCAATGACCACTTTACGAAAACTCACACTACAACCCTTAGCCCCATTGACAAACAACAGACAATCGATGAACTCTTAAACCTACGGACCAACCCCTCAAGGGAAAAATTTCACTTTTTGTATATTACGCAATCTGACGTAAGGAAAGCTCTGAAACGAATCACATCTAAAGCAGAAGGACCAGACCACGTCAATATTTCGTTATTAAACAAAATCATAGACGTAATACTACCGACTGTGACCCACATTTGCATTGGTCATTGCTAAAAGGCCCTTTCTCCGTATTTTTGCAAAAATGAGTTAACTACAGATTCAACATCCTTACACATAAATACACAATCTGTGCTAAAAGGACTTTCCTCAAGCCTTCATACACACGCACAGTTGAGCATTTCATTTTTCGTGTCATGCTAAAATGCCCTTACTCCAGGATAGAGGGCCTTCTAGCTGTGACCTTGTCATTTAGCGGTGTTTCCATCTGATGACAAACCTTTATACTTACTATACTATCAGCTATCTTCATTGCTTGAAGCGGTCTGTTTATTCTGCTCTGACCATTATTTGTGTTTTAATACAAATTATTATATTATACGCAATTTCGGCTAATTAAAATGGAGACTGAGCGTTTGAAAAGCAAAAAGAGATGTAGTGATACTTGCAGTTGGAAACGAAATATATTAAAGAAAGCCAAAGTTAAAGGCACTGAACATGTGACTTACTCTGGAGAATTGGTGGCTGAAAGACGAACTGGTGAGGATTGTAGGTAAGTTCAGAATATTTACACTGAATCACTGACGTAAATGAATATTGCATAAAAATGTTATTTCCTTAGGCCACAAAAATCTTTATAGGCTATATAAAATATTTATGCATGCACAAAAATAAAGTCACTCATTAACTGGTGGCCCATGTTTTACAAAAGAGGTCTTTCTGTAGAATCTTATGGTAGAAAGGTACCTCGGTGTTCGAAGTTGTCATTCGCCCCTGCGAGTTATTATGAATATATGTACAATGCCAATCTTCCTCATATTGTTTCAACATCCAAGTTCATTGATGGTTGTATTAGGCATACCTTTGCTCTTTGTCTACCTGGAATTGAATACATAGTCCTTCCCCAACGTCCTACTTATGATGAATTGATTGCAATCAACCCAGACAAAATGCAGGATATCAAGAAAATTCTATGCTACATTCCCCATGAACAGTTACCTTATTATGAGAAAGTTGTAAATTCTCCACTAGCAGAACATAGAGAAAATACAGAATGAAATCGTCAAGTTAGATTTAAAACAAGGGCATAAAACTTTATAATACGTAATTAAAATATATTTTAAGAAGAGAAATATACTTTTAACTTGAAATTACGGTAGTTTCTTTAATTTACAATCCTGTATTTTATTACAGTACTCCATTTTAACCAAATGTGAAATTATTTTAAGTTCACTGCTAAAAGGCCCTTAAATTTGAATTTTTGATTAATAATATTATACAAACTACATATGACAACAAAATAAAAATTGTGCTTCCAGAAAGCACAAATATACCTTTATGATGGACAGTCAAAACATTGCTCTACGAAGATTAGTATTTCTTAAAAACAGTTTTTTTTTTCGATTTATTCAGAACTAACATTTTTGGACAAAGGGCCTTCTAGCAATGACCAATTCATTTTCAATGCCTCAATTATGACTTCGACTTACCCACGGCAATGGAAACTCGCTTTTGTCCACCCAATTCCCAAGACCAAAACACCGACATCTTATAAAGACTACAGACCTATCAGCATCCTACCTGCCCTATCGAAAGCACTGGAACGTATTGTAGGCCTACACAAGCAACTGACAGAATACTTAAACAAATACAAACTTCTCTACTCTTATCAATCAGGTTTCAGGACCGGACATAACACAAGTACAGCATTACTTAAAATCACGGAAGACCTACGCGAGGCCCGGGAAGAACGTAAATTGACAATAATGACTTTACTTGACTTCAGCAAAGCCTTCGATTCTGTAGATATTGACTTGTTAATATGTAAACTCAGAAGACTACACCTAGAAGAGCACGTTGTCCTGTGGTTTGCCTCTTACCTTAATGGCCGCCAACAAAGTGTAATAGCTGGAAATCGTTCTTCCTCTTGGCAGGTCGTGAGGTCAGGGATCCCACAGGGATTAGTTCTTGGCCCTTTACTGTTTACAATTTATATCAACGACATATCAGAATCTCTAAAGTACTGCCGACACCATCTCTATGCAGACGACCTTCAAATATACATAAAATTCCACACTGACGAAATAAATGATGCAATAACTAAAATTAATGACGATCTGGACTCCATCTGGACATGGACACGGAAATTCCGACTTAAACTAAATCCAGAAAAATCACAGTCAATCATTGTGGGCCATTCACGTTTGTTAAGCACTATTACCATACTAAATTTGTCCCCGATTAAAATACACGGCACCGAAATTCCGTTCAGTGAATCAGTAAAGAATCTAGGTATTTATATGGATAAAAGTTTAAATTGGAACATTCAAGTTGCAGAAACCTGCAAAAAAGTATTCTCATTAATCCACTCGTTTAGACGATTGAAGAATTTTCTATCCTTTTCCACGAAAAAAATGTTGGTGCAAACGCTCGTGATGCCCCACTTCGATTACTGTGATATTCTGCTTACTGACCTAAGCGTTACTTCGGCTCAGAGACTACAACGTGTTCATAATATGTGCGTCCGTTTCGTCTGCAATATTCGCCGGGCTGATCACGTAACACCATCCCTCGAAATGTTGTCCTGGCTCCGTCTAGAAGATGGTAGGAAAATCCACTGTCTTTTCCTTCTCTTTCACATATTGCATTTCTCCACTCCTGTCTATCTTGCGTCTCGTTTTCAAAATTTATCCACCCATCATAACCTAGACACGCGATCACAACACTCCTCAATATTATCCATTCCCTCCCACCGAACATCCTCATATTCATCTTCTTTCACTGTGGCTGTTCCTCGACTTTGGAATTCCCTACCGAGTTATTTATGTCAGGGACTGTCAGACATCAAACCAATTTAAGAATAGCCTAACGAGATATTTTTCTAACAATTCTTGTTAACAATAATAGCTGTTTCAGGTTTCTCAATGTTAAATGGTTATATATAACACAGATAAATATCTAAATTATCTCATTATTATTATTATTATTATTATTACTATTATTATTATTATTATTATTATTATTATTATTATTATTATTATTATAACTATTTCTTACCAATGTTTATTATTGTCACACTAACATTAGTTATCCAGTTTTCATTTTTTACTTTCATGTTGTTTTATGATCTAGATATTAATGTAATAACTATGTAAGCAAATGTATTTAATTAGAATTAGAGTCTGGCTGGGCGGAAGAGAAGGCCTACTGGCCTTACCTCTGCCAGAATAAATAAATAATAATAATAATAATAATAATAATAATAATTATTATTATTATTATTATTATTATTATTATTATTATTATTATTATCTTATGTGTGCTTTTGTTTTCGTATGTTAGTGTGATGTATTTCTTGTGTTTGTGATCTAATAGGCTCTGATGATGGTGTACAGTATACACCGAAACAGCTGTAATACATACGTGCTTATATGTATGTATGTATTTATTTACACTGCAAGTGGGCAAGCACCCGGTGGCAGTGGTATATGCAATATTAACAATACACAATAAAATTATAACCAATACACAATAAAATTTACAATACACAATACAATTTTACAACACATATACAATTTTACACACAATACAATAATAATACACAATACAATTTAACAAAATAATAATAAAACATAAAATAAAGTACCTAATTTTACAATACAACCTACATAAGTTTCAATAGTCTTTCACTTTACTCTTATCTCATTCCCTGTAGTGGCACTATGACGCATTTCACTGACACTTTAGCACACATTTCACTGACACTCTGTAACACATTTCACTGACACTATAGAACACATTTAATTGACGCTATAAATTATCACTGATCGGAACTGTTCACTGCACTGTAAAACCATAACTTCACTGACTCACCTCGCTTCACTGATACAACAGTTCAAATAAGTCAAATAATTACATCCTTATACATACTTATAAACAGAACTACATTTAAACTAAACATTTCTAGTCTAAGGCCCTCTTACACGCTAGTTTTAAATAATTTACAATTCAAACCTAGGAAGTAAACTCGTCAGCCTAGATAAATACATGTCACCTTAAGAAATTAAATGTTGAATGTCACCTTAATTTTAATTTTCACTTTATATACAACTTTTTAAATTATTCTTGAATCTCCTTAAGGAAGGACAGCCCTCAAAGACCGCTGCAGCTAGGTCATTCCAATCATTTATAGTTCTATTTAAAAATGAGAATTTACCTACATCCGTTTTCTGTTTCCTACATTTGATTTTAAAATCATGATCGTTCCTACCATAGTACGTTGGCTTTTCTAACCGAGCCGTTATGTCTACCCATGCTTTCTGACCTAGATGTGCTCTATACAATGATGTTATTCTAGTTTTCCTACGTCTGTTTTCCAAAGTTTCCCATTTAAGTTCTTTTATCGTATCGTTTCCATCTTCTCTTTTACCTTTAACAAATTTCGCTGCCCTATACTGGGTTCTTTCTAAGGAATTTATCTGGTATATTCTATAGGGATCCCAACACGTAGTTCCGTATTCCATTAACGGTCGCACTAACGTTAGATATGCTATTTCCCTCGATTTGGGGCTAGCCTTTCTCAAGATTCTCATAATAAAGTGAAGTGCCCTCCATGCTTTACCCGTAACATTATCAACATGCTCTCCCCAAGAAAGTTTGGAGTTTAAATACACTCCTAGGTATTTACAACATTGTTCTTGCGGAATTACTACACCACTGAATTCGTAATTAAGACTAGTTTCCTCTCGGGTTTTACAAAATGTTATAGATTTACTTTTAGAACCATTTATTTTCATCCTATGCTTTAATGCCCAGTTATAAATTTTATTCAAGTCTGTTTGAATAGCATCTACATCTGAATTATATCTAATCTTTCTATAGATAATGCAGTCGTCTGCAAATAGCCTCATATTTGATGTAATATTCTGGCATAGGTCATTTACGTATATTATAAAGAGTAATGGACCCAGAACGCTGCCCTGTGGCACCCCTGAACTTATATTTCCAATTTCCGATATTTCATGACCTACTCTAACTCTCTGGGTTCTACCTTTTAAGAATTCTTGGATCCATAGCACCACTCTTTTATCTATTCCTAGCCTACTTAACTTATCTATTAATATGTCATGTGGCACCAAATCAAATGCTTTCGAAAAATCAATCACAACTGCATCGATTCTTCCGCCTCTATCTACCTCTTCAGCTAGATCCTGAACCAGCGACGTAATTTGACTATCACATGAGAAGCCTTTCCTAAAACCATGCTGGCGGTTGTAAAACCAGTCTTTCGCATTTAGAACATGACGAATATAATCCGATATCAAATGCTCCATGACTTTACATACAACAGATGTAAGGCTAATCGGTCTGTAGTTTCCGACATCTAATTTATTTCCACCTTTATGTATGGGTACCACTATAGCTGAAAAGTTTTCCGGGCTATGAGGCCGTGGTCTGTTGGGTGTGAGACCAAACGTTTCGTTCACTGCTGCGGTGAACATCTTCACCGAGGCCGTGGTCTGTTGGTTGTGAGACCAAACGTTTCGTTCACTGCTGCGGTGAACATCTTCAGTGGTGAAGATGTTCACCGCAGCAGTGAACGAAACGTTTGGTCTCACAACCAACAGACCACGGCCTCATAGCCCGGAAAACTTTTCTACTATTGACGCCGGCCGTGAAAGCCTACACTCCAATACCACTATAGCTGATTTCCAGTCACATGGAATAGCTGCATTGTTTATGGAAACATGAAATATACGCATTAAGTATGGAATTATGGCCTCGGAACCTAATTTAAGAATCTCTGTAGCTATACTATCTGGTCCTCGAGACTTCCGATTTTTTAATTTCGTTATTCTCTCTCTAACCCCTTTGGAAGTTATTTTGAAAGTAGAATTTGGTTCACATTCATGGTCTGTGACACAACCACTCCTATCAGCGGGATTATTATTATTATTATTATTATTATTATTATTATTATTATTATTATTATTATTATTGAAAACCGAAATGTAATAGGCATTTAATAAGTCGTCCTTTTCTTTGTCATCAGTTATACTTTCTCCGTTCTGATTTCGTAAAAGCACTACTCCTTCGTTTTTTCCTTTTCTCCTGCGTACATAATTATAAAACTGTCTCCAATTGTTACTTTCATCTTCTTTTAAAATAGTTTTTAGAAAATTTTCCTGAGCTAACCTTTTTTCACACTCAAGTTTCTTAATTAATTCGACATATTTTTCCCAATGCTTCGTTTACGTTTGCTAAATGCGCGCCTTGTCTTTTTCTTTAAGTAGCGAATATAATTAGTGTAATATTCTGGGTCCGGATTTTTCTTAATTATTTTAGAAGGTACACATTTAACTAATGCCTCGAAAATTATACTCTTAAATTTATGCCACACATTTTCCATATTTCCTTCAGTCCTTAGAAAGTCATCATGCTTTTGTCGTAGAAACGTTTGTAATTCATGGACATCGGTTTTGTTAAAATTCCAGACAGACAGTGGACTTGACCTCGGATTTACTGTGTTTTCCCAGAAGATTTCTAATAAGACGCTATTGTGATCACTTATTTTATGAAGACTTTCAGAGTTGACAAAGAGAGAGACAGGTCTTAGTAGGTAAACATCTAAGAGGGCATTGTCACGCGTCGGACCATTTACTACCTGCGTGAAATCTTTACGCCAGATAGGCCTAATTAACACCAGTAAGTTTGTCATTTTATCAATCATTTGTATTTAAGTGTTAAAAGTAGTGTACGCAAGATTCAAGATGGATTGAAAAAATAAATTTTATTATTTGTATATTTTAAGCTCCTTTTTGATGATATATGATGACGCTCTTATGGTTTGAGTAAATTGTCATATACTTTACACTGTATAATGCACGTAACTGATTGATTCATGAAGTATAATTCGTGCTTCAGGACTCAGTTGTATAGGTTATATTGAGCAAAATATGTCCTCATCCTCTGCTTAATATTTCAGGAACAATACCTGTTCGAATCCTAAGAGAGTAGTAGCGTTTGAGAGAAGAATTATTAAAGAGAATACATTAGAAAACTAATTAAAAGAATACTGTATTAGGCAGAAAATAAGCGTACCTCAGTTTGAAAGCAGATTTCCAAATATTCCTTTCTTCAATTCAAAGCACTTGACCGCACGGATGTGAATCATGCGCGTAGCATTTCATAGCTTTGCATGGCTGATGAGTGCAGCATGAGTCACAATACGGGCAAGTTTTATTGTTCTCTCGTCTGTACTTCTGTCTGGCAAACAAGGTCAACTGATACTACAGGAAAAAAGTGAGGAGAGGGGAAACGATTATGTTGACAATACATATTAGCGTCGTGCATTCCAGCCCCTACGTTCTGTTCAAGTTTGTCGAGTATGGCGAATTTTGACATTCGCCAATGTTCGTTCTGCAGAAGGAGACCTGTCATGTTTGTTCGGTCTTATTATAAAATTATTAGCTGCCCTCCACTCCCACACCTTCGTGTTTTAACCGCATACTCTTTTTACAACATGACTTGTGATTAGTTTTTCGTATAGAACAAGACGAATGTTGTAATATCTTGGTTGCCTCTCTCATGTTTGAACATTGAAGAACACTAATACATATGGAGGGCCAAATGCAAAAAATGCCTAAGTCCACTTTTTCAGTTTTGTTGGAAATGAGCTTTGAATATTTTGAATGTTTGCACAGTTAACACTTTCCTTTCAAGTAAATTGAGTTTTGCTTCATGAAATACTATCCGACCAATGGTTTTGCTTGAGAAATTTTTTTTTTCGAAATAGTCTAATTTCCACCCAGATATTAAGGCTTAAAGAAATGGACTTAGGCATTTTTATCCACAAATAATGTTAACTGAATTTTTTAGACCATTTAAATAATGTTTTTTGTGTTATTTCACTTTTACGTAGTTTATTATTGTAAATTACATATTTTTGCAGCATAACTAGATTTTAACTGTAACTCTAAGAGGCTATTTTATTCAGTTTAATGTTTTGAATATGTAACACTCAGTATTATTTTTATTTTTTTTAAATACAGTTTTTTCATTATGCTATAACTCATATATTGGCATAAATTACATATTTTAAGGTGCATCACCATGCTCTTTTTCTAACTACAAAGATAATTTGTTACATTTTTTTTTAATATTTGGTGTTTCGTTATCATGAACTCATCACAATCATTTTACCCTGTTATATATAAAGTTTGTTTCAGTGCTGTAAACTTTTAACACACACTAGATTAAATATATCCACATTTTTAATGCAATTTCACCATCATGATTTTTCTCTTTTACATATTACGTATTTTAATATTTTGAATCAAATAGACTACATGCAATAGAGCTAGGCTACATCCTCTTTTTTTCATTTCAAATCATCTTGAATTTCCTCGGCTGTTTTTCCTGTGTTTGCCATTATAATTTTGTAGAAATTTTGTTGTTCATATTTGGCACATATTGTAGAGGTGCAATATATCATCTACTTTTTTCGAATTTATTCAAATGTATTGCCCATCGAAGTAAGGAGAAGGGGTTTCCTTTTCGTGTCCTCCTACTTTGTACAAAGCAATTTTGTACATGGGCCTGGCCCACTCATGGTTTCCCCTTCCCCTGCTTCGGGTCCGTTTCTTTTGGAAAGGTGCACTTTTCTCCATTTGGATATTCCTGGAACAGAAGTTTTCATATCCGTCTGGAAATAGCTTTTATAATCAAGTACCTTTACAACTCGTTCATCAGCGGCGTTTCCATCTGCCCAGAGACTGTGTCCCATGAAAACAACTTCAAATGGATTTTGTGTTCTGCATTTTTTCACCATATTTATATAGTAGTCAGAACTGTGCACTTTGTCACTTTTTCTCGTACAGCGGTCAAATGAATGTAAAATCATGATCGATGGACATCATTGTGTATCCAGAAATTGGGTAAGATACTAAAATATCCTTGAAGATCCCCTTACCAATGAGATTATCAAGATAGACGAAAAGATTGCGATTTTTATTTTGGTTATAGCAGTTGTCCACGAATAGTTTCAGCATTTTTTAATATTTTTTGTTGTGGTTGAGATAGCCATCAAGGCATGAAATAACTTCATTTGGACCTTTGTGATCGAAGTGTTCTGCATATAAATACACACACGAAGTACCATATTATGGACACCCAAATTATGTATCCATAATTGTCGCCTGTAATATTCATCTTGGGTATTAGTTACAGGAAGTGGAAGATAATTTTTGGTAAGCTCTTTGGATCATTTTTACTGTCTTTAGTTTTTTGAAGAAAACCTCAGCTTGTCTGTGATGCAGCTCTTGCTTTTTTCTTGTTTATATTCAAAACATACTTCTTTTCTCAATTTCAGCAGCTCATATATCAACTTCAAATTTCGTACAATTATTGAAAATATCGTTTCTAGGAAGGCCATTGAAATATTATTAAAACCCTCGTTAAAAATCATCCTGAAATATCATAAGATATAGAATATTCCGCTCCTAAAGTTTGGGAATATATCCTATGAAGTTCAACTAAGTTAAGGTCTGAACTTAGATATTTAAGGGGATGTTGTAAGCCCTATCCTCGCCGTGTTAAATTTAGCAACTTCAGGTACACTTATCTCAGAAACTATTCAATCTACATCTATGAAAATTTGCACACCTGTAGTTGTGATCTTCCTTAACCTACCGACTTTTTCTTAATTTATTAGTTAAGCTAAAAACCAAAAAATGTTAATTTTGATCCAAATCAGCTTACAACCTCCCCAAATTCCCTAGCTTTTTGCATGGTCGATTCACATGATTATCGTGCTTCCATCTACAATATAGGATATCTGTTTTCCGGTTGCTGAACTTTAGCCCTCAATCTTTGTCGTTCTGTACCGTGTATACCGTGTCTTCTGACACATAATTAACTCTGTATCATCTCGAACTATTACGGCATACTTGGAAACAAGTCTGTCATCTAGATCTGTATTCCTTCTCTTACGCTTAACGTTTACACTACAAGTACACCCCTGAAAATTTATATTTTGTTTATTGTGAGAATATAGGTTGTTGAACTTGTTGAAGGTACATTTCTGCTTTTCAGGACTGAGCTCTGCTTGACAGTTACATCTACAATTTGGTATTTCACGTTGATATATACATTTTGCACTTACAAGATGTTTGTTCTTTTTATCTTCCGGCGCTTGATATTCGCTCTCTGAAGAAGATATCTCATCATTTGTTACGTTGATATCAAATATTTAGATACCGTACACTATTATGTACAATTTATTTTAACAAGGTACTTTGAATTTTTTTAAATACACTGAGAACAATCATCTTTAACAAACTATTACAATAATGTCCTATAGTCCCTAAAGATAAATTTTAAAAGTCATATTACATGTTCCAAAAAAATTTAATTAGTTAAAGAAATGATAAAATTAAATATGAAACTGAACACTTAAAGCAGCTACAGTGGAACTATGCTATTGAAAAAAAATACTGAAACTTTGGAATTAGGCATTTCCTGTTTCTGAAAAGGACTTAGGCATTTTTTGAACAGAAATACCTGCCTTTCACAAACATAAGCACTGTGTGTATATGGAGAAGGGTATTACTCGGAACAAAATTGAAAGCATATTCAAAAAGATCGTATAAAATTCACTTAAGGTGTGTTAAAACCCCAAAAATGAAAAAGTGGACTTAGGTTTTTTTTTGCAGTGGACCCTTCATATGATGTCTTGTGTCTAAATACGTAGATATCTTCCAAAGTAGGATTGCGAATTGCTGAAGTTAGGCCTACTACAGAATTAGAGTCTGGCTGGGCGGAAGAGAAGACCTACGGCCATGCCTCTGCCAGATTAAACAAAAAATTAATAATGATACTAATATGTTATGTTTTATTTAACGACGCTCGCAACTGCAGAGATTATATCAGCGTCGCCGGATGTGCCGGAATTTTGTCCCGCAGGAGTTCTTTTACATGCCAGTAAATCTACTGACATGAGCCTGTCGCATTTAAGCACACTTAAATGCCATCGACCTGGCCCGGGATCGAACCTGCAACCTTGGGCATAGAAGGCCAGCGCTATACCACCTAGCCAACCAGTTCGACTAATAATTATAATAATAATAATAATAATAATAATAATAATAATAATAATAATAATATTATTATTATTATTATTATTATTATTATTATTACTTTCCGACAATGGATGTTACTGGGTCTGACCTGTTCTACTCCTCTTTCCATACTTCATTCCACTCCCCTTGATGATTGATTGATTCATTCATTCATTCATTGATTTCACGAG
This sequence comes from Periplaneta americana, assembly GCF_040183065.1. Classification (NCBI taxonomy): domain Eukaryota; kingdom Metazoa; phylum Arthropoda; class Insecta; order Blattodea; family Blattidae; genus Periplaneta; species Periplaneta americana. Next base: position 100,681,829 of record NC_091126.1, on the reverse strand, counting down.
GAATGAATACGGAATGGATCCTTGCACTTCGGTCGTTTAGGCCCATTTTACACTTTACATATGTGATTATTTCTTAAGCCCAACGAATGGTCCGGGTGGCATTCGTGAATCCGACGCTGACTCCCGAACCATTCTTCCTGACCCCTGTAGGTAATGTCCCCTCATCTACTGACGAATCCGAACCCAGAATCCGGAGCCCCAAACCCTTAGAAAAGGGTCGTCAGCACTCGTTGAAATGGGTAACGGGTATACAGTGCATCGTAATATGCCCCGCCGTGCAGCAGGAAGAGAGAGAGAGAGAGCATACCAGCCAGCAGCCGCGGATGAACCATAGTGAAATGTTTTATCCGCGGGTAAGAAACGCTAGGCCGAGGGTTCACTGTGCTGATGACGCTGCCTTAGAAGTTAGATCGGCATTGGAAACGCGTTCTACCCCCTAGATATCACTCCAGCCTATTTTAATAAGTTATTATGGATGATAGATCAAATGAGGAGGAAGTGAAGAGTGTTTGTGGAATCAAAGAGAGAAACGGGAGTTTTTAGAGAAAGACTCTCTCCAACGTCTGTTTTTGTCTACCACAATTTCCACCCAGACCTGGCCGGGGATCGAACCTGGATGAAAGGCCAGAGCGTTAGCACTGTAACCAGAGACGTGACGCCACTGTATGTATTAAGTTGCGAATTTACAAGCCTGCTCCACAGTACGAAGCATGACTTTCACAAATAAATAGAAAAATTGATGATAATTGGACCCATGATCTGACATATTTTGCTCATAATACCTAAAGAACAGATTTCCAGAGCGTGCATCATACTTTATGAATTTGGCCTGCACGAAGAAATTGAAAGTATTGAAACTGAAATGGCTGTAAGAATAATAAAAGAAAGAATAGTAATATGCGTTACAAGAACGGTATGTTGAAGTTTTCATGTTCGAGGAAAAGTTTGAAAAAGCGAAACGTAGTTGAGCTTTTTTAATTTCCGAGAATTGAAAGAAAACATACCGCTCGTGTATCGTACATTATTTTGTGCGAAGATCGTTTATTACATACCTGAAAGAGGAATTTCTAATTAGTTGCAATGAAATCTCCATCTTAGTTTCTGTTCAATGACGGCAAATTTGCAAATCAAAAATATCTATCTTCAACATTGTTGCTTAAAAATGTTTTCTGTGTTTACTATACTCCAGCAGGCCGTGATATACGTCAGTCTTTTTTCCCCCCAGTCTATAAATGCGATTGATTTTTTCACGGCTTCCTTAATGTTACTTGCATCACGAATGCAGTAACTTTAGTGGAGTTGTAGAGTTTACTTAATTTTTGCAAATATTTAAAACAATAATTAACAGTGCAATTTAGGTGAAATTGCAATGGTAAGTTTCCAATTTATAATTATTACTATATTGAACGTCTCTAAAAATAATATATTAAAAGCCTAAAGCAGTAAAATCAATAAGTCACTTAAGCGGTAAGAAGAGGGAAATTGTTATGTGTGTTAGGTTGGGAATATTAAATGTGGAATTTGAGACTTACCGCGGATTGGTTTTGTGCGGAAACCAAGCAAATGCGGACTATCTCGCGCAAAATGTGTTTAATTCACTACCAAATTTCTAAAATATTAAGCATTTTAATTTAATTCAATTCATAATATAATTTCAAAAATAGCCTCTCATATTGTTAGTATTCCTTATTCTTCTCGAATTTTATTCGTATTTTTGCACAATATTGACCTTTCTACTGTCCTTATTTCTTTACGTGTTTTATTTCAGAAGTTCCATTTCAAACTTTACAGAATATGAATTCTGGTCTTCGGTGTGAACTGACCAAAAGTATTTTTCACTTTTAATTGAATGTAAGCCTAGTAAATAACTGATACACAGTATAAACTTCAAGCCTTAGATTTATCTTATTTAGTACATTTTACTCGAATAACTGGCATGTGATGACGAGCAATAATGTACTGTTATGTACTTCTTTCCGGGCCAAGCAAAAGAAACGAATGACAGACGTATTTGAGAAAAATTCTTAATGATATTCCAAATGCAAAATGAAAAAGAAGTGGCGAGGAATTTGAACCGCAAGGGACATGAGTTCAACATTTTAAGATATATAGAAAAATATGATGATCTTTACTTATATGAAGAAATATGGTAATTCTCAGCTTCAACGCCATATGTCGGAATTGAAAAGAATGCTTTATTGCATATCATGTTCGCTGGTTTAGATTTCTGGAGAAAACGGCATATTTTCCAATGAATACAAGGGAAAGTACCTCAACACATCTTTGCCTATCATATATATACCATTTGGACTCCATGCAATTTTCAAATAGGGTCTCCAGAATGAAAACTCTGTTGGAGAACTGTTCGAATTTTCAGATGATTTAAATTGGATTACGTAGCAACGATATATTCATTTCGAAATTTTTATGGTAAGCATGGCGCGTCCTCAGGTTGCGGATAGAGGAGACGGCCTCCAGATATGGAGGGTAGCTGTGAATATATTGAATAAGCAGTCGTGGACAGCCGATAAGGGGTGGTCCTCCAGCTTGGGGGTTGGGCGAAGGGCTAACAACCCATCACCGTAAAAAAACAGCTTGTTACCAATCCCTACAATAAGTCTCAGAATAGGACTGATTCTCTGGCACGACCACGGCAAAGGAATAAGGTTTTGAGATTTGGCACTTGGAACGTAACTAGTCTTTATAGAACAGGAGGGGTAACATTAGTAGCAAAAGAACTAGCTAGATATAGAATAGACTTCGTGGGAGTACAAGAGGTTAGGTCAGATGGGAATGGCATATCACAAATAGGAGATTACTTGTATTATGGGGAAGGAAACAATAATCACCAATTAGGAACAGGATTCTTCGTTCATAAAAGAATAAAATCAGCAGTAAAAAAGGTCGAATTTATCAGTGACAGGTTATCATATTTAGCACTTAAGGATAGATGGTGCGACATCATAGTTATAAATGCTCACTCCCCTACAGAAGAGAAAGACGACCATATAAAGGATAGCTTCTATGAGGAATTGGAACATACTTTTGATCAGTTCCCTAGATATCACATGAAGATTTTATTGGGGGATTTCAAAGCTAATGTAGGACGGGAGGATATTTTTAGACCAACTATTGGAAAAGAGAGCCTACACGCAATTAGTAGTGACAGTGGAGTTAGATTAGTCAACTTTGCCACATCAAAAAATTTAATTGTCAAAAGTACAACATTCCCCCATAAGGATATACATAAATATACTTGGACTTCTCCAGATGGATTGACACACAACCAAATAGATCACATCTTGATAGATAAACGGAGACATACTAGTATAGTAGATATTCGAACTTTCAGGGGTGCAGACTGTAATTCTGACCATTATTTGGTGATTGGAGAATTAAGAGAAAGATTATCAGTAGCCAAGCGAGTAGAGCAACAAGTTAATATTACTAAATTCAATATTTTGAAATTAAAGGACGAGGAAGCTAAGCAAAATTATCAGGTCGAAATTTCGAATACGTTTGCCACTTTAGAAAGTTCCGACGAAGTTGAGAAAGAATTAGATGTTAATAGCGTGTGGGAAAATATCAGAGATAGTATCAAAATTGCAGCTGAGCAGAGCATAGGCTATTATGAAACTAAGAAAAAGAAACCGTGGTTTGATGAAGAATGTTGCATGGTAGTAGAAAGAAGGAAACAGGCAAAATTGAAATTCTTACAGGATCCAGTTGAGGGGAAGAGAGATAATTATTTTAATGAAAGACGGGAAGCAAGTCGTACACTTAGGAATAAAAATAGAGGTTACTTGAAGGAAAAACTGAATGAGGTAGAAACAAATAGTAAGAATAAAAACATTCGAGATTTATATAAGGGTATAAAGGAATTTAAGAACGGATATCAGCCAAGGGTAAACGTGATCAAGGATGGGAATGGTGACTTGCTTGCAGACTCTCCATCAATCCTAAACAGATGGAAAAACTATTTTACGCAACCACTAAATGTACATAGGCCAAATAGAAATGATCGGGACGAAATTGAAATACAAACTGCTGAGCCATTTATACCCGAACCCACGCTTTCAGAAGTCGAAATTGCGATAGAAAATCTGAAAAATACAAGTCTCCAGGTGTCGATCAAATTCCAGCAGAATTAATACAAGTGGGTGGAAGTGCATTATATAGCGAAATTTATGAACTTGTACTTGCTATTTGGGACAAGGAAATTGTACCAGAACAATGGAAGGAGTCCATAAGTGCACCTATTTTAATAATAGATCGACTATTGATCAGATTTTTTGTATTCGACAGATAATGGAGAAAAAATGGGAGTATAAGGGTACAGTACATCAGTTATTCATAGATTTCAAAAAGGCATATGACTCGGTTAAGAGGGAAGTACTCGTATTATATGATATTCTTATTGACTTTGGTATTCCCAAGAAACTAGTTCGATTAATTAAAATGTGTCTCAGTGAAACATACAGCAGAGTCCGTATAGGTCAGATTCTATCTGATGCTTTTCCAATTCACTGCGGGCTAAAGCAGGGAGATGCACTATCACCTTTACTTTTTAACTTCGCTCTAGAATATGCCATTAGGAAAGTTCAGGATAACAGGCAGGGTTTGGAATTGAACGGGTTAAATCAGCTTCTTGTCTATGCAGATGACGTGAATATGTTGGGAGAAAATACACAAACGATTAGGGAAAACACGTAAATTTTACTTGAAGCAAGTAAAGCGATCGGTTTGGAAGTAAATCCCGAAAAGACAAAGTATATGATTATGTCTCGTGACCAGAATATTGTACGAAATGGAAGTATAAAAATTGGAGATTTATCCTTCGAAGAGGCGGAAAAATTCAAATATCTTGGAGCAACAGTAACAAATATAAATGACACTCGGGAGGAAATTAAACGCAGAATAAATATGGGAAATGCCTGTTATTATTCGGTTGAGAAGCCCTTATCATCCAGTTTGCTGTCCAAAAATCTGAAAGTTAGAATTTATATAACAGTTATATTACCGGTTCTTCTGTATGGTTGTGAAACTTGGACTCTCACTCAGAGAGGAACATAGGTTAAGGGTATTTGAGAATGAGGTGCTTAGGAAAATATTAGGGGCTAAGCTTGATGAAGTTACAGGAGAATGGAGAAAGTTACACAACACAGAACTGCACGCATTGTATTCTTCACCTAACATAATTAGGAACTTAAAATCCAGACGTTTGAGATGGGCAGGACATGTAGCACGTATGGGCGAATCCAGAAATGCATATAGAGTATTAGTTGGGAGACCGGAGGAAAAAAGACAAAGACCTTTGGGGAGGCCGAGACGTAGATGGGAGGATAATATTAAAATGGATTTGAGGGAGGTGGGGTGTTATGTTAGAGACTGGATTAATCTTGCACAGAATAGGGACCGATGGCGGGCTTATGTGAGGGCGGCAATGAACCTTCGGGTTCCTAAAAGCCATTTGTAGGTAAGTAAGTAAGCATTGTTAGTGATAGCGAGACACTATTTGGCGAGACGAGACTAAGGATTCTCCATAAGATTATCTGACATTCGTCTTACTGTTGGGAAACTACTCGGGAAATCCCAATCAGATAAATAGCTCAGGCGAGAATCGAATCCACGATCGACCCCAATCTCGGCACTAGCCTATCCCAGAGCAAATCCGGTGGTTTTCCAGATGTCACGAAAACGAATTTTATACCCACAATACATTGTGTAAACCCTGACATTGTTCCAAACTTACTGTATATTATCTATTGTATTAAAAATTATTTTCGGTTTATAATTTGGAGTAAATTCTTTATCTTCTTAATAGAACAAAAGTTCCGATGAGTTATTGAGGATCGCAGAATAGCTACATCTGAGATGCCACCAGTTGGACAGCCCTGCCCTACACCATGCTGCACCATGACAGATCTAATTAACCAAGATGACGGATGGCCCACGCAAACACTAATGACCTCTAATAAATTGCTACTTACAAAGATTTGTATCCATATAATAAGATGTCATGCAAAGAGTCCGGTACTGGAAAACTGTGTATCATTATCAGACTGGAAAGGTGCGAGAATGCCTTCAGCATAGAAATAAGTTGGAATTAAGTTGAAGTGGAAGAGTTTTCAACACCGAATTTACACTCGTAAAACCACTCAACTTGAGTAGGCCTATGGGAATTTCGATCGTATTCAGTACTGCACCTTATTATTTAAAGACAGTACGTTGTGTGTACCTGTAAATGTTCGGAGCCTGAAGAATACAGTCTGAGATGAAATTCTGCCCACGATATGAATGTTTGTTCCCTGACAGCATTGTATCTAATGGTTTTTCGATTGTACTGATGGAAGTTCCCTAAATGTTTGCCTAGTCTGTGACTCAGAATGCGCAGGTCTAAAACTGTGATTATTCTAAAATCTTCTTCTATTATAATATGTTATATAATATACATAATATATATTATATTATAAAAGTCACTGTAGCTATGTATGTTCTGTATGTAAATTAAAAATTATGGTTTACTTAACAACGCTCACAACCGCCGAGGTTATATCAGCGAGCCGGTGTGCCGGAATATTGTAACGCAGGAGCTCTTTTACATGCCAGTAAATCTACTGACATGAGCGCGTTGCATTTAAGCACAATTAAATATCATCGACCTCGGCCGGGATCGAACCCGCAATCTCGAGCACAGAAGGCCAGCGCTATACTAACTACGCTACTCAGGCCGACTGTATGTATGTATGTATGTATGTATGTATGTATGTATGTATGTATGTATGTATGTATGTAGTGGTTAGCAACTATCTATGGATGCATATTAACTACATATTGAGCTTCGTGACTGTATCCACTACACTGTGGTATCATCCTCGCCACACCTTCTGATACAACCATTATGTTACCACTTATCTTATTGAATAATGAGAGTGGCGGCAAGTGTGAGCTATTCCGAACATACAGTAGCGTGCAAATTAATCCGAACACGACATATTTTTACATTTTCTGTCATTGTTGGCCTCACAGCTGCTCATACCGCTTTAATTGACATCTGTAGTACGTGTAATTCCATTGTTGAAGGTCTGTCATTATTATTTTTTATAATATGTGACATTTTGCCTGTCGTTTTGTACTTATAACCATTTCAGTTGTGTTGAAGACTTAATACTGCAATCCTGTGTACATTCTGTCGTCTTCACAAATGGATACAACTCCACGAAAACGGTCTAAAATTATAACATTAGCAGAGCATTCTTCTATGACACAGAGGCAAATTGCTGCAGAATGTCACATCGGTTTGGCTACTGTTAATTCGATCATAAAACGTTACAGGGAGACTGGATCCATCACACCCGAGAAAAAAGGAAACTGTGGCCGGAAAAGGAAGACTACACCTGCAGATGATCGTTTAATTGTGAGGAAAAGTAGATAAATTAAATCCTAGACTAACTGCTGTCGACTTAACCCGCGAGTTAATGGCTACCACTGGGGCGAATATTCACGTCACAACAGTGCGGCGTAGGCTTTTGGAAGCTGGACGAAGGGCTCGTAAGCCTATTAAGAAGCAACTGCTAATCCCTGTTATGTGAAAAAACGCTTAACGTGGGCAAAATTATATCAACACTGGACAGTGAGTGACTGGAAGAATGTACTTTTTTCCGATGAGTCTCATTTCGAGGTCCACGGCCACCGTGTTTCTTACGTACGGAAAGGATCCGAAAAAGTAACAGCAGCTCATCTCCAACAAGCACCCAAATACCCCCCTAAAGTAATATTCTGGGGTTGTTTTGCACATAAGGGCCTGGAGCATTAATACCTATCAAGGGAATGATGAAATCTGACAAATATATTCACTTATTGGAAACCAGAATCGTACCCCAGCTGCAAAAATCATTTCCGGATGGCAGAGGTGTGTTCCAACAAGACCTGGCACCATGCCATACGTCTCGAAAAACTACAGAATTCTTCAACAAGAAGAATATTCAGGTATTCTCCTGGCCAGGCAACTCACCCGACATTAACCCCATTGAGAACTTGTGGTAAATTTGGAAAAGAAGAATGCAAAAAATGGATTGTTCTACAAAGGAGAAGATGATTTCTGCCCTCATTGTTGTATGGTTTCGCGATGAAGAAATGAAGAATATTTGTGGGAAATTAGTGGAATCCATGCCAAATCGTCTCAGAGCTGTTCTTAGGAACAAGGGAGGCCACATAGTTTACTGAGGTATGTCTTAGATCCTTTTTTTTTTTTTATCCCGTTTGAGTGTTTTTGCATAAGTAATTACGTTGTTCGGATTAATTTGCACGCTACTGTAAATGATAGTGAAACCTTGAAAGCCATAGCCCATACCACATCTTATGGACAAACTAATGTTCTTGTTTTATGTGTGAGTGAGGCAGTGTGATAAGAACCATTACAAATCGAAGAGTGGCCTTTGAGAAAAGCATTAGTACCATGAGAAAAGTGTCAAGCATCATTCACTTGTAAATCCTGAGAAAACTCCTTTAACCTCTTCATATAAAGTGCAGCTTAATGGAACAGTGACAAAAAGGGGAGTGATTCTTCTCTGTCTGAGACACGTTTCCGAGGTTGAGTGATGGAAAATTAAAGAGAACATTTTCATTATTTCTCAGAACCGCATAGACATGATTATAGCATTGTTCAAGGAAAATATTACCAATCAAAATGGTATTGTTATAGCGTTTCGTGCGTTCAAAGATGTGTGATGAATTAAATATATTTGGAAATTTTACAGCAAATGTCTGGTATTCATACCGATTTGGTGGAAAACGTATTAACGGCACTTGAGGTACTGGGTTCCATTGAGTTTCTGAAAATCCATTTTATGCATAAATTTAGGCTAGTTCCACCTACTCTTGGAACTGTGAGCGATGTGAATGGAGAGAGAATGCATCAGTATATCTGAAATTGAAAGACGGTGTACGAGACGTTAGTTACTCAACATTTTTGCTACAATTGTCGGATTCTTATTGAGAAGAGTGTCATGTATTCACCTACACTCGATAGTCTTCCAGCATATCATTTTAAGATTGCCAAGATAATATTTTTAATGTTATGTATGCAATTGTAGATAATATTAATTTTAGTGGCTGAAATTATATGCAGTGTTTCTATTCTGAATATACTTTTAAACTGAAATTCATTATTAGAGAAGCTTCATGCGAAATTTTATTTTTTATTATTATAAATATGACTATTGATCAGACTTTTGCATTCGACAGATATTGGAGAAAAATGGGAGTATAAGGGTAAAATACATCAATTATTAGTAGATTTCAAAAAGGCATATGACTCAGTTAAGAGAAAAGATATATACGATATTCTTATTGAATTTGGTATTCCCAAGAAACTAGTTCGATTAATTAAAATGTGTCTCAGTGAAACGTATAGCAGAGTCCATATAGGTCAGATTCTGTGGGATGCTTTTCCAATTCACTGCGGGCTAAAGCAAGGAGATGCATTATCACCTTTACTTTTTAACTTTGCTCTAGAGTAGGCCACTAGGAGAGTCCAGGATAACACAGAGGATTTGAAATTGAACGGGTTACATCAGGTCCTTGTTTATGCGGATCACGTCAATATGTTAGGAGAAAATCCACAAACTAGTAGGGAAAAGACGGGAATTTTACTTGAACCAAATAAAGAGATAGGTTTGGAAGTAAATCCCGAAAAGACAAAGTATATGATAATGTCTCGTGACCAGAATATTGTACGAAAAGGGAAATATAAAAATTGGAAACTTATCCTTTGAAGAGGTGGAAAAATTCAAATATCTTGGAGGTACAGTAACAAATATAAATGCAACTCGGGAGGAAATTAAACGTAGAATAAATATGGGAAATGCCTGTTATTATTCGGTTGAGAAGCTTTTGTCATCCAGTCTGCTCTCAAAAAACGTGAAAGTTAGAATTTATAAAACAGTTATATTACCGATTGTTCTGTATGGTTGTGAAACATTGACTCTCACTTTGATGGAGGAACAGAAATTAAGGGTGGTTGAGAATAAAGTTCTTAGGAAATCATTTGGGGCTAAGAGGGATGAAGTTAGGGGAGAATGGAGAAAGTTAGACAACACAACTGCACGCTTTGTATTCTTCACTTGACATAATTAGGAACATTAAATCCAGACGTTTGAGATGGGCAGGGCATGTAGCACGTATGGGCGAATCCAGAAATGCATATAGAGTGTTAGTTGGGACTCCGGAGGGAATAGACCTTTTGGGAGACCGAGATGTAAATGGGAGGATAATATTAAAATGGATTTGAGGGATGTGTTGTATGATTGTAGACATGATTAATCTTGCTCAGGACAGGGACCGATGGCGGGCTTATGTGAGGGCGGAATGAACCTGCGTGTTCCTTAAAAGCCATAAGTAAGGAAGTATAGTATAAATATAAAAACCGTTGTTTTACTTTTTAAATTTTTCAATGTGAATTGTTTAGAAAGTAACATATGTTATTTTGAGTTTATAATTTGGATTCAGTATACACGATGTAGTAAGAGTTGCTTACTCTTATTTCATGGCAAAATGTTGATCATTATTGTCATCATCGGTGACAAAGTATAGGCCACTGGCCTGTTCCATCATTAGGGTAAGTAATATATTTACTTATTTTTTAAGCCTTATTCCTAATTTCTCGTTCTTCCAATCTCTCTTGTTCCAGTAGGTCTAGAATAGTGGTTGCCAAACCTTTTCGACTCGTGAACCCATTTCACAAAGATCTGAATTGAGCGAACTCATTAATATAAAATGCCTACAATTTGCCAGCTTTAAATTAACTTGAACTAGCTATAGTTACGGGAAATAAGCCTACATTTCGATTCCCATCCAAAAATGACGCAACAACGCTTAAAATATGAAAGCTACATAAGTTTAATAACACTAGGGAACAAATGGCAACTTTTTTTCTGCGGTATAAATATAAATATGCAACTTTTACTAATGTAGGTGTGCTGAATTTAAAAATGCATTTTGTTTTGCCGTATCACGTCAGGTTTTTCGGCAATTTAGCAAAACTTATTTTACCACAAAATAAAATTATAAGTTACAGCGTATTCATTGAACTCATTTAATTATTTCGTGTATCTGATTCGTTAACACGTCCATCTATTTTTTTCTAAGTTGTGTAACAATAAAGGAACAGTTAAGATTTCATAGAAACAGTAGGCCTATATACAAGGAAAACATCTTACTAAACGAGATTATAAGAGCAGAAAGCTTACAATCAGAGTGTATGTTAGACGTCCTCGGTTTCTCTTGCCATGGAATCTTAGTGTGTGTGAAGTCCTCGAGTATTCTCTGGAAGACTCATCACGTGCAATACTCTTAACAGTAATCTGCCATCATATTTACATTCCAACGTCCCTTGTAGCGTCACTCTACCTCTCTTAGATCCTGTGGAACCTTCCACCTCGCTCTTCGCTGAAGGCTCCTAAATTCGCAGGAAAGTAATCTATATGAGCCATTAGAAAGTGAAGCTTTAGGTTCATGTTTTAACCGAGAACTTTGAACTTGTCCAACATGTACCCTACTATTTCTTTTTACCGTGGATGCTTCACGTTACCAAGAAATGTATTCACAACTTCTTTGAATACGTTCCTTGCGCTTTCTTCTGTTTCGTTCCCTGTAGTGGTAAAATTGTGGTCCATCATCAGCTTTCGAATTTGTGAGCCATCAAATACTCCCTTCCTGATTTTAGCGTGTGACAAAGAAGTAAACTTCGTGCATAAGTACTGGAAGTAAGGAAGATTTTTGTCTAGTGCCTTGGCAAACTGCTTCATAACTCCCAGTTTTATATGTAACGGAAGGAGTATAATTTTCTTACGAGCAACGAGACTTAACATTGTTAATACTTTTGTCTCCTGGCGTTCTTTTTTTTCAGGCCAGTATACAATGTTCCAAAGTTTGTCTCTGGCCCATCTGTCCCACTTGCACAGGAAGCACGGAAATTTTGTGCATCCTACCTGTTGTCCCAATAGTAAACCAACAAACGTCAGTTCACTGCATATTTTCCACTAATGTTCATAATATGTAATTAAAAAAAACTAACCTTAATGTTTCGTACGATTCCGATAGGACTGTAGAATGTGCAAGTGGTATGGACGCTAATTTATTGCCGTTATGTAGCAATACTGCTTTAAGGCTTTTTTTTCAAAGAATCAATAAAAAGCCTCCAACTTTTGGGCTAATATACCTCCGCTTCAACTGTTTTAGTATATTTCTCACATCTGTATAATATAATAGTTTGTCTTCCTGTGTATAGTATTTCCGGAAAAGTTTCTCACAATTCCTGTACCACGAAAATGTAACTCCAGATGCCAACATGTTCTCATGCAGTCTAGAGCCTAGTAATTCAATTTTCTTTTTGGTGAGTCCTAATTCCCTTAACAAATCATTCAGCTCAGGTTGGCTAAATATTTTTCGGTGAATTGTCAAATTCGTCTGGATCAGAAGACATCTCAGTATCTGCATTCAGAGAAATGCTTTCAGATTCACTGTCACCCAAGTTTGTTGCTGATGTACGTACAGGTAAGTCGGGTCCATGAGGAACAGGCCTCAAAACTGATTGAAGATTTGGATACTTAATTGATTTCTTGTTTTCTTGTTGTAAGCAGTAACATTACACATACAAAAATAACAGTCATCATAGTGATCCTCTGCTCACGCCATACCATTGGTATAGCAAATGGAATTGCTTTCCGTTTTCCTGCATACCAGTAACGCAATCCTTCTACACAACTGTTACACGCACTATGAGGTGCAAATGATTTATCCATGCCAACAACTTTTACTTTGAAGTAAGCAAAATATAGCTTCATTATAAAGGAATATATTTACGTACTTTTCGAACTATAGCACCAACAAATATAGCAATATTTCTGAGAATTTTGTAGACACTGTCTCCTACGCAATCCTGATGTACTCCCCACATTCAGTTTCTAAAATCACGCTTTTGCACTACGATTATAGGGACACCACTGTAACAAAATTCACACATGTTCACAGAAGTAAGCCAACTGCTCAACCGACAAGATTTAAGAACTGTATAATTGTTAAGGTTTTCTGTGAACAACTTCCCGGGAAAATGAGAAAGGGAATGGGGTGATAGGGCATGAGATGATGAAACATCATTCTGAGATAAATATTAGAACAAAAATATTTAGTTGTGGATTTTAGTGCCATCAGCGAGGGGGCATCTCGGCTTAACGTATAGTGATACATATCGAAAAAATAAAAATTGCCACAAAACTAGACGTGACACGTAAAAAACGAAATTATTTTCGAACTCAGGACATCGGTTTCCATACCAATAACCAACTTTCTGTTTTACAGCAGAACAGTTGTGTCCTAGTGTAATTATACATTTGCTTTACATTTAAAACATTAAAACCGAAATGAAATAGGTAAGTCAATAATACAATAGCGCTTTTTCCTATCTATGAAGTCACATTGCTAGAGTTCACACATTTTAATTTAAACATACACTGAAAATTACTTATGTCCATTGATATATTTACAGGGATACCATTAACTCCAACAACTTTACCCAGAGCTATTAATTGTAATATACTTGGACATCACTACTAAATGTAAAGAGTAAGTAACTTTATGTTTCAAGTTATTTTATGAAGGTTTCTATATTAAAATTATTATGCAGTCTCACAAAAAAAAATCTAATAAATGCGTATACTTAGGGATGTCAAGCGCCTGCACTGCGTGCTCTGAACAACCCGCGCAGCATTTCCTAAAGAGCGATGATTATACTTTATCTTACTGAAAAGTGAACATTGTTGGATTTGTATTGCTTCTAGTATGAGTACGCAGTGCAGGCGCTTTGACATCCCTGGGCTTTATACAATTATTTAAAAGTTAATAAGAATACCTGACTCAGGGATTAAAATTAATTAACAAATTAATACATAAATATTAATGAGCAAGCAAACCAGACACCATGCGAACTAACTTTTGCTGCAGCATGCAGGGTAGATATAAGGATGTCTGAGTCCGAAGTCTGGGATGCTCGATTAAAGAAAGAAAAGAAACCTACACAAATTCGACCCCAATTTGCTCTTATGTTATGAGCTGTATTGGTCATTGAACCATTGAATATTTTGAAGAAATCGTGAACATTAGTTACTATTAAACTGAAGGAAAGAAAGCGTTAACATCTAAATTGAATTTGACAATATGCACTGAGCGTGATCAAAAATATATTTTCACTTTATGCCTACATTATCAAGTATATGACAGGAGAGACTTAAATCGAACCAAAATCAGATGAATAGATATCTTTAGCCTAATATTGAGATGATGTGTATATTGTAATATTCTAAGCAGCTACGAAATATTTCACATATTAATTTGAACTAACTGGACATAACAGAATAGCGAACTTTGAAGTCTTTGGTGGCACAGAACCTATATTTCTAGGGATATACAGCTTGTCTCAAAATGATCTCTGTTTAATATGGTTTATTTCGGAAAGTACGTAAGCTAAGATGTATGAACGCAGTCTGAATAAATAGGTAATATATCCCAGTTCTTCAAGAGTACGACTATCATATGCGCAAGTGCTGGAAATTTCAGCAAAATGTAACTGTTATAAAATCAAGTTATCAAAAGCTCAGAGAGCTTTTCATGTCTTGAATGTCGCAGCTCTTAGTTATTTTTATTACAAGACAAGGAAGACGAGTTCATATCTCAGCAAAATGGTTCAACGCCTCACTTTCGTCATGTTCGTGAGTAGCCTATCTCAGAGAGCATCTCCTTGAACGTTGGACTGGCCGCTCCATTATTAAACACCAAAACGTGATGAGGTGACCTCCGTACTACCTGAACTAATCGCTACAATTTTTCTATAGGGGTTACTAAGGACAATGTTTACATTCCGCCTTTGGCCAAAAATCTTCAGAAGCTTCGGCGCCGTATTACATCTGCGGTTCGGGCTATAAAGAGTGAGTGACACGCTGGTCAGATTATAGAAGGAATTGGAATATCGCCTAGATTTGTTTCATGTGAGCAAAGATTCATATTACTTGTTTATTAGCCCTCATTGTGCTGCTGTAGCATTAATATGTATGGCGTAATGTGAAGATGCTTGTAATTGATATCGAGAGGCGAAAGATTGAGCTCCAATTTCGGAAAAGTCCTCACTACATTTACAATCAGATCTCATGCTTAACTGGGGGAGGTGTGACTACATAAATTCTTGTAATAAAGACAGTAGAGCAGGTTTAGCGTGGCTCAGATTGGGGGTATGGAAGGGTAATAAAATTGTCAACGAAGAAGGAGAGAGCCTTTGTCCACTGTGCGGAGAAATAGACTCCTGGAGATATATTTTTTTGCAGTGTGTCGAATCGGAACATATCCGGAGAAAATATCTCCCACCCTCTATGCCAAGTCAGAATAGGAGTTCGCTCGCATGTCTTGACCTTGTGGGGAATAGAGAATGCGAACAAAAGAGTGGATTGTCCCTCTTGAAGGCTAGACAGATTAGAACTGCTGTTGAAGTTTGTGATGCGAACTGACGAAGGGATAATGGTAAATAGTTAATTATACACTTTTATGTCTGTTTTAGGTTAGGTTATATGTTTTGTTTGTGCCATTTTCATTCTAATCTGTGTTCTTTTTGAGAGTGGTTGGACCTAATCATAGGTGAGGAGGATGAAACCTACAAAGTAGGACTTGTTTAGCACAGCACGTACGGTCAGAAGACCCTTGCATTGGATTTAAGAGAAAATTCTGATAATACAGTACAGCTGTATGTATAATATTACTCAATAAATCCATCTATCTATTTAAAAAATGATAGAGAGACATAGTATTGTGAATTCGGAGCAACACATAGAATTGGAATCAAGAAACCTTCTTTGTTAGATCCTGAAGTTATAAATTGCTAAATTCATGTGAAGTAGCAATTACATAATTTCAAGGGAAATTAAAAAAATATATATTGTTCACAAAGAAAGAAATTTTATTCCCTTCCATAACTATGTTTTAAAATGTAGCGTGTTTCATTTTAAATTTATATTTTGGAAGTTTTATAGATTAGCACTTTAAGGATATACTGTTATACTGCCGTAACTTGGGGTCAGAATAACGTTGGGTTGCAGTATTAAGAGGACTTGACACATTTAAAACAAACATATATGTCTTGGGTGGGAATGGAACCCATGGCCATGGCTTTCTATACCTAAGCTATACTTGAAGAACTGTCTTCTGAAGTAGTAGTAGAAATAATAATAATAATAATAATAATAATAATAATAATAATAATAATTCTTTAATTTTTCTGGCAGTGTTAAGGCATGAAGCCTTCTCTTCCACTCAACCAGAGGATATTATATCCGTAATGGATGAGATGAAGTTTGCGAGATTAGCGGAAGTTAAGCTGAGCCATATTTCTTTACACTTCATCGTTATGGCAGATGTATTTAAAAAAAATGATCTCTTCCTCTCTGCTGGAACAAGTTGAATAATGTGATTTAATGTGTTCCTGCAGACATGACGTAGAGACTCCCTAAGAAACTACTTTCACAGACTCCTGAGCATGTGGTGTTTTCCAGTCTTTTGATTGACTTGCAGCAGTTGCTTTTGGAAGGTGAAGATTATGTTTCAAGTTACTGTCACTAATCGAATGCTCTTGAGAAATGTGTACCGTGCAATTTGTTGTGAATCGGAAGAGACAGTGTCACTCTTGATTTAAATTAACTACCGACAGCAGGGAGGAGAACACGGCTAGGTGACTGACAGATGTGGCAGTTGTCCCCTTTCTCTCATTCAAGTTTTAGTGACGAGGAATGCTTGAAACATCCAGTATCACTTCATGTGGTATTTACTCAAACTTTGTCTAGAGTAATAATGGAAACTAAGCCAGGGATTTTAGAAGTAAGCATTAACCGGATTGTACCTATTTTTCCGACAACAGAATAGACATGAATGTACTGCATTATCTAAAGCGCAAGTGTTACTGGACTTACCTCATCAAAAGATTATTTCCATTAAATATTTACATTACTTACTGTGGTTTCATATTCATATTTCGTTCATAACTGAAGGGTTCAGAACCATAGTGGGCCAAGCGCCATTTACTAAAAACCGTAGAAAACAATTGTTAAAATGAAGTGATTATCATAATTCAATGGAACATATAGCAAGTAATATAAAGTATACACATTCAAACTAAATTATATGTCAATCTTCATTGAACTATGGTATTCACTTAAATTTAACCCTTGCTTTCTCCGTTTTTAATAAATGGCGCTTGGCCCACTATGGCTCTGAACTCTTCAATTGAAGGCCTTCCGTGAAAAGGATGTAACATAAGTTAATGAAATATGTGATATACATAGATATGTAATTTTTAAGCATTCATTTAAAATGAATGCAAACAATAACTGAGCAATCTTGTATCCCTGATCAGTCAAATGGTTTTGCTAGTAATTATAGGCCTAACGAAATATGTCACTGAAATTACTTTCCTTTCTCCTGAAACATGTATTATAGAGTTAATGGTTACACCCTTATTCCGAGGAGGTTCTCAATTGTAAATGAGCCTGAATATCTGGATATATTACATTAATACTTAAATTAACCTGAATTCAAGTTATACAAAACCTGTTATACGGATGGTTTTTCCGAATTTTGATGCCGTTTTCAAATCCTACGCGAATAATTGACATTTTTGCGAGGGAGAGAAACATGTCTCTGTAGAATTTACCTCAGTACTTCCGTTTATCCAGTCACGATATCACCGATGTTCATAACTTTCATTCATACAATTGCCACATTAATTAGCAGCAATATGCACCGTCTTGAGTACCTCCTTCCATTTGTCTTTCAATTTGCGAATTCACCATAACCCTACATATAATCCTACCATACCTAAACCTGAGTAACTGACTCAAATAGGCTACTTTTAAATTTACTTTAGCTCCCATATTCAACATCGGCTGACGTTCATAGACATAGTCTGTTCTTTTCTCGATGTAGAATGTACAAAAATAACGAATCCGCAAGAGTATTACACTAATCTAAGTAGAAATGGGTAAAGCTGTCATTTTCTTGTAACAGTTCCAGTTACCTGAAGACACCTATTTCTAAATAACAGTTCCGAAATAACAGTACCATATTTAATTACACAGGTGCACAGTGGTATTTTGTAACATGTACGTACGACTAATATCTAATGCAGGGCTGGGCAGCAAGAGCGGATTCTACTCTCTCACGGATGACTTAGAATATTGTCAGAGGAACTTCAACTCACAGAAATCCAAAGTATCCGAGAGTAGAAATTTCCCGACGAGAGAAAAAAATAATCCAATACATATTTCGTCACCTATTAGAGTGAATACCAAACAATCGGAAGAGATGGCGAAGAACGATTGAGTCAGCAGAATGAAGTATGGACGGAATTAAAGCACACATCGGAGACTAAACAGCTGAGGGATGAACGTGACGACCGAGCAGGACAAAGTCAGGTATCTGCTGAGCCAAGTGGAGCAGTAGACCGAGTGGGAAATCGCAGTAACATACGGTCCAGGCTACATGAGTCAGCGAGAAGAAGACAAGAAGCAGAATCAAGAGGGCTTTACGGGAGATCAAGAGAAGGTGCAGTTAGCGTTCAGAGATGTCAGGATGCGAAAAGTATGATAGGTGAAGAGATATATTTCGTCACCACAAGGCAGTATTTTAACTTTGACGGGTAGATTTAAGGGCCAAAAAAGTTACAATTTTAGGAGTTGGTGCATGAGTGGTCAAGAAATAAGTAAAAGTTCTGAATGGAATTACAACAGGAAGTTTGGAGATTTAATGTCGTAAATCGCGTTTAGTGTAATGAAAGTGTGTTTAAGTGATCATAGATATAGAGATCAGTTAGATAGTTATAAAATTGAAAAAGATGTTGGGAAATTAAAAAAATGGCTAGTTAATAAATATAGTTACCGATTGAAGTTTATTTTAAAGAAGTAACTCTTAGAAAATGATGTATTGAAGTTTATGAAAAATGATCTTAGTGATAGTATTTAAAATTTTCTATGTTTTTTTAGTGTTTAGTGTGGTTAAGAAATGAATGAATGTCCCTGTACAATGCGGCAATAAATTCGGCTGCAGCGCAGCTTCTCCTAACTTTATCGCAGAATGAACGGGACTCGTGGTACCACCTATTTTAGATACGAGCTATGAAATTTCATATTCTAATCTAAATCATTACTGCTAGCAGTATGGTAACAAAGATTTTCAAGGTTTACATTTAAATGTAATTAATGCGGAACAAATTTTCATATTTAATGTTCTGAAAATAAAAAAATAGTATTTCATAAAGATCTTAATACTTTTCCCAAATTTTGCACTATTTTCTTCCCTTTCCTTAATATTTTTTAACTACCACTGAACCGGGCTTCCCAGATATTACAAGGTCGACAACAGACATGTTTTCCAGGGATCACTTGAAAAACCCAAGTCACCACTCCACCAACATTCCGGGACTCCCAACGGCAAGCGAAATCTTAAAATTCCCTTACAGTCATTGACCTCATAGCGTCAATGAATTCGAAAAAAAAATGCTTCTTGTTCCACCTTTGTTCATTCAATGCAGTCATGTCTGCTTTTATACGTGTAAATTGATGTTTTAAACGAGTTTCAGCCAATAATTTTGCTGTCTACGTAATTTCGGTTCTTTTTTGCAACTTTATGGGTTTTTCGTCGAACAAAACAATATTAACTGACAGAAGGTGTAATCTTTTGCCAGAAAAAATAGGGAAGTTAACTTGTGTGTATTTTAACCAATATTGAGTCTAACCAATGTAAGAACTGTGTTTCTTCTTTGTCACTCTCTGCCATCCTCTCTCTCTCTTTCTCTTTAGTGTAAAAATATGTGTTATCTAGTCCTTGCATTTAGGTGAAGGTTTGATAATGCTTACGAACTGTAATTCTGCAGATTTGTTTTATTTTAATTTGCAGCATATTAAAAATAGACAAAAGTATGAATTACTAAATGCTTCTTTTATAAATAATAATATAATGCTGCTCCACATTGCTTAAAATTTGAAGTTATTTTAGTATGGAACATTTATTTTTACTAACTGTACCCGTGCGCTCCGCTGCACCTGTTAGAAATAAATATAAAGTAATTACATAATTAAAATAGGACGTTTTATCCAGGGAACATTCGTGTTTGATAGAAGGATAAATCGTTTACTATGTTATTTAATTTAAATAATTATACTTAAATACAGTAATTAAAATGCGGTCATTTTGGTCCAGAGCGCAATCATTTGGTGTAATGACAATTCCTTTAACATGTTTCTTAATTGTTATTACATGCAACCATAGTTTAATGAATATTGACATATCATTAGTTTTAATGTGTATACTTTATATTACTTGCTATATGTTTCAGAAGTTACTGTAATAACATTGTAGAACTATGTCCATCTAGAGAAACTACACTTTCCAATGGTGAAATAATAATTAAACAATTAATTAGCTTCCGATATTACTTCATACAAACACAGAAACATTCTCTTAGGCTATGTTTAATAGCTTTCGATTGTTGTTGTCCAAGGCCTCTTATAGACGAAGTCATTTGTTTTTATTTCAGTATAGCGCGTTAGATGGCATTGTTATTGTAATTTTAAAACTCATTTATTTCATTAAATATCAGTCCTATCAAAATTTTGTATAGAATAAAACTTATCGGAAATTATTTTTAAAGAAACTTTTGTTATGTAATGTTTTTCATGAAAATCAATAATAAGCGAGATATTTCGATTTATTTAATTCAGGCCTCCTTATAACCCCCTTTTAAATAAAGTATTTTGAATGACATATAGCCTAGAATCTAAGTTACATCGAACTTAATATATATTCCAATTTTCATATAAATCGGTTCAGCCATTATCCCGTGAAAACGTAACAAACATCCAGACAGACAGACAGACATACAAACAAAAATTTCAAAAAAGCGATTTTCGGTTTCAGGGTATTTAATTATATATGTTAGGACTAATTATTTTTGGAAAATCGAAAATTACCAGAAAAATTTCGGCTACAGATTTATTATTAGTATAGATTTTTATATTTTGCCAAAATTAATTCCATATTTTGGCAAAATTTTCTTCATATTGTGCCCGTCTCTAATGATTATATTTTATTGTTTGCCTGGATAAATTATGAGAGCAACCTTAAGAGATATAACACAGAATGCTCGGCCACTTAGAGAGTAGCTCATATATTTCTAACACTAGATCAGGACACTATTTGACGTTAGATTTCTGAACGTTACAACCTTGAACGTGTAAAACACAAAACCAGGCCGTACTCCGTATAAGGTAGGCCTATCCAACCCTAAATGGACGACGATTAGCAATATTGATCCAAGCGTCAAAACTGAAATATTGAGATTATCACTTCAGTGCTTGCAGAGAGGCCTATTCTAGTTTAGGGAAATTATACAAGTAACTGCTGCAATGTGCTGCTAGCTAGCGACTTTAGATGCAGTGCCATCGTGCCATGGCACTACCAGAATACAAGAGAAGAAAAGGAGAAATCATATTTTAGGAGAGAAACAAATTACGCTTGTACTTGCAAACTCTACCGCCAATATTATCGTTACCGCCAACCACGTTGTAACCAGTGTTTGCAGCATGGATCTGAGCCAGGCACTATGTCCCATAAGAAATATAATGGGATGCGCGCGCAATTTTCTTCTTCTCACGTCCATTTCAGCATCTAAAATATGCCAGGCACAGCTTACCGCTTTCGTTTTTAAATGCTTGGGTAGCTGTATACAACCCCATTTACTATCTCAGTCCCTTACCTCGCACTCTTGTCTGTTCTCCCGCTTTGTCGGAATACGTTTCTTAGAGGCGAGGATGCAAAAATAAGGTAATAAAAGCCTTGTCGTTTTTTTTAATATACTGTGTTTAAGAATGTTTTTATTTCAGTATATTTCTAAATCTAGTGCGAAACTGTAAACCTGTGAAATGTTGTCATGTTATGTATGTTGTGAAGAAATTAATTCAGTTATCACGTTATTAAAATTTCCGTTTTCAATATTAATGTTTTATGAAAACTAAATTCCTGTTAAATAATTAACATACACGACGTTTAAATATTCACCAAAAACAGCAACTTGCTAAAGTTAACAGATCTGGCAAATTCAACTTGGATGTTTATTAGGCCTATAAAAAAAATTGGTTGTGTGGACGAAATATGGAGAAGTGTTCTTCTATTTCCCGTGTGTTCTGTTCCGAGGTGAAAGTAACTAGTCAAAAGGGGTCTTACAGATTTACTACACTTAGGGCTAAGGAATAAACTAAAACACAAAAAATCAAAGGTTCGCATGAATAACGTCCTCAGTTTGTCTGTGCTGGTTAAAGAGAATATTAAAATTCAGTTAAACTTATATTACAGACTCGCGATTGCAAAACACAACGAGCAAGTTGAAGAAAATAGATATGTCCTACGTTTAATAACAAATTGTATAAAATTGTAAACAGCAATAGATTTAGTATTAACAAGGTACGATAAATCCGACGACTTAGAATACAGGGGCGTGTTTCGTGAATTAGTTCACTTCAGTTATGAGTTAGATAAAGACTTAATTTAAAAAGTTAAAAGAGCACTTAACCAAGTCAACAGCATTTATGGGTACTTCTAAAATCATTCAAAACAATTTCCTTGACTGCATGTTGGAAGTGTACCAAGTAGAAATAAAAAAGAACTAGTGATTATAGACTACAGTATGTTTCCATCATTGTATACCATACGCTGATGTTTCAACTCCTCCTACTATTACGTTACGAGCCACCGGCGTACTTCTGTCGGCTAAGGCGTTTGCCTGCTGATCCGGAGTTGCTTTCGGGGGCAAGTTCGATTCCCGCTTGGGCTGATTATCTGGTTGGGTTTTTCCGAGTTTTTCCCCAATCATAAGGAAAATGTCATGTAATCTATGGCGAATCCTCGGCCTCATCCCGCCAAATATCAACTCATCATCACAAATTCCATCGACGCTAAATAACCTTATAATTGATACAGCGTCGTTAAATAACCAGGTAAATAAACATATTACGTTATATTATTGTTGGAATGTCTGTCTCTTAACCGACAAGTGTGCATTTTTCCTCTAATTTGTCTGGATTGTGCGTGCACTTGTATATATTTTGGTGAGTATAATAATAATAATAATAATAATAATAATAATAATAATAATAATAATAATGCCATTATTGTTACTGTTTATTATTATCCTTATCTCTGGCACTAGTTAATAAATGTTTGAGCCGCCACTGCTGTTAAACCAAGCGCCATCTCCATATCTCATATTATGTCCATTTTAGCAAACGTGATCCAAGCTCTATTTGTTTTGCAATACTGACCCAAATGCCATCTTTGACAGTAATTGAAACTGTTGTTTAGTCTCTTGATATGTGAACATCCTGTTAATCTCGAACAATATATGAATCATGGAACTTGCAAGAAAATCAATTGCAGAGTAAAGGAGTAAACCACATAAACAAAATTCCAAGATACTAATCACACTATTGTCGAAATGTAACGGGCAAAGAATGTAAATAAATACAATACAATACAAAAAGACTACGTTAATGTGATGACGTGTAGGGGAAAATATCGTCTTGTTGTAACACTAATGGAGGCCAGAGATTTTGTTGGCTGTTCTAAAATAGAGAACCAAATTGTTAACTGTAAGGTTGACACCACAGAAAACAATATTAATGGAATGAAATTCGCGAAATAATGTTAAAAAAGGAAGATCCATTTACATTTTACATAAAAACATATCTTAATGATAAGGACTATGTCACTGTGAATATCCAGAAGAAACAGCGAGGAAGGCCTTCTAACTCAAATTTGTATGAATTCTTTGAACCACTTTGATCTCAAAAAAAAAAAAAAAAAAAAAAAAAAAAAAAAACAGAAGCTTGAAGATCTAATACGTATCTATGTTGCACTTGATTCCCGGTGATGGCAAATACTTTTATCGTTTCCTTATTGCAGATGATCAAATGATATCGAAGTGTTTAATCGTGTAGTTGATTTCGAAGAACACATCAGTGACCAAATAGCTGAATAGTTTCCAAAATAGGACATTGGACGTAAGAAAGGTTACATATTACTTCTCTCTGTTGTATTTGTGATCAAATTAATGCGGCTGAATAAAACTTAATCGTATTATACTTACGTGTTTGTTATAACTGCACTATCTGTATAAAATTGTTACAAATTTAGTGGATAACTCATTCTTGCTAAACGTAGAATAATAGTTTTATAATGAAGCGGTAATGACCCAAGCGCCATTTTTTTTAACAAAACATGGAATAAGGCTTTAATATTTGTGTGAATTCACAAGTGCCTAGTAAAGCGTACATTATTACTTAATTTTCCACCAGTTTTGAAAAAAATAGCTTTTACACACATTTTATTATGTAAAGGCTTACTATTCATCATTTATCTCAGTTCGCGATTTTGGTGCTTGAATCACTATTGCTAATCACAGTCCAAATGTAATTCTTGTGGTTTTACCAAGCCGATTTCAGTTAAAATGGAAACGAGTAGTGATAATTATTTAGACGCAAAACCTAAATTTTGGAGTCTAAATAGTTTACAAATTTAATTCTATTGGTACGTTTAAGCAAACCTTCGCATGATTTGTCATTCGTATCATTAGCCCAATGGTGATGGATGACAATGTAAGTGTAGACCATTTTTTATTTGTTTACTTCTTTTAGTAGGTTATTTTACGACGCTTTATCAACATATTAGGTTATTTAGCGTCTGAATGAGATGAAGGTGATAATGTCGGTGAAATGAGTCCGGGGTGCAGCACCGAAAGTTACCCAGCATTTGCTCACAGTGAGTTGAGGGAAAACCCCGGAAGAAACCTCAACCAGGTAATTTGCCCCGACCGGGAATCGAACCCGGGCCACCTGGTTTCGCGGCTAGACGCGCTAACCGAGTGTAGACCATGTGATAAAAGTGACAGAATGAAGTATAAATTGAAAAGGTAGCAACTGACGTTCGCTTTTTTAATTCTTACAGCTTTTTTTCTTGTAGATATTCATTGATTAGGTAATATTAAAAAAATGGCAGCTCTCTAGACACTAAGTTTCCTTCGGGTATCTCCGCTACAATTCGGAGACAGACGATGTTACATGTTGGACCACGATGGCCGCTATATACAGTTATAATTAAAGTATTCTACGTGTTACAGTTGTAGCGTAATGGTAGCATTCCGGGCTGGTGTTAGTGAGGTCTTGTGTTCGAACACCATCGAGTGCTTTTTTATGTTTATTTTTTTTCAACATAGAGAGAAAATATAATTACTGCTGTCTTTTTATGACTGTTTTAGTAGGCTTAATTAACATCAGATTCATTAATGCATTATACCACGGCTTTATCATTATTTATTAAAACATTATGGCTGCAAGTGGAAAGAAAGAACAATTTTATACTCAACAAAAATATCTTTCGTGGCATAAACAAAACAAGCATACTGGCGTCTGCCTTAGAAAATTTGAACAATTAAAAGTTAAAAAACCAAACCAAAAGCCACGATTCAATATTTAGTCCATCTTCTTCCAATCTCGATCACATTTTGCAGTCGAGTGGACATGTTCTCGACGAGCTTCCACAAATCATCAGGACGTCTTGGAGGGGGATTGGAACAATTTTTCCGCATATTATTATGCTTCTTCATTTGTGTCCCCATGGCTCAGTTGGAACAACTTCTGAATTCAGATGTCAACGTCTCAGGCTCAAATCCTCGTCGTTCCTTTTCATTTTATTGTGTTACAGGATAGTATAATGTAATAATATAAGAAGAAAAACTAACACTAGTGCAATGCTACTGTATTTTTCCAAGTCTAACATTAAATTTATATTATTTATATCGCTCAAGAACGATAACAGAATATAAATGGTAACTTGAATATTATTTATATCACTAAAGAACAATAGGAGAATACAAGTGATAACTTGAATATTATTTATTTCGCTAAAGAACGCTAACAGGATATTATTTATATCGCTAAAGAACGATAACAGAATATAAATTATAACTTGAATGTTATTTATAACGGTAAAGAACTATGACAGAATATAAATGATAACTTGAATGCTATTTATATCGCGAGGAACGATAGCAGAATACAAATGATAACTTGAATATTATTCACATTGCTAAAGAAAGATAGCAGAATACAAATGATAACTTGAATATTATTTATATCGGTAAAGAATGATAACAAAATAAAATGATAACTCGAACTAACAACCTTCTAATCATTAAGCGAGCACTCTACCGCTGGTCTACGACACGCAGGTATCGAATGACTCCATAGTTTCGAAACTGCTTCTATAAGCGCGAGCATCGTGTAACATCACCGTGATCCGAAGTGGCATTAGAAAATATTCGCTGTTCACGAGTGCGGCCATTTTTTTTGGACAGCTGTACATATACTGTACATAGGCCTACATATGTTTTGTGAATATATTTATAAGAAAAACTAACATTACAAAGATACAATATAAATATGTAGATGCATTCCTATATTATATATAGCCTACAGCTATACTTTAATACTTTCACAGTTATCATAATGTTTCGCCTCCTATATGCAGAGCATTATAAATATTTTAAGACAATGTTAGAACTGCTTTTAAGCACAGCCGCTTGATGCCAGCATTTAACTGTACAGAGCATAAATTCAAATAGTGTTCGTCAGCATTCTATTGAACAATACACACAAAGGCTGGCTCAAGATGCTATACTCAAACTGAAGAAGCTTACATAGGGGTTAGAATATATCAATTTTACTATGGGAACTCATGGTGTAGGAAGTAATTCTGAGTCAGTATAAGCAGGTGCTAATTAAAAAATTTAAGGAAGAGATATTGAGAAAACTGACAATTATAACGTCCTGTAAAATATTTTCCAACGTCATGTACCGGTCATGGTTTGAACTGCTTATGGTTAGTCTCTGTATGCGATAAAATAGTACAATAAAATTACTAAGACAAGAAGCATTTGATAGTTTTGGAGTTCCAGAATTATTGGTTTCACAAAATTTATTACACTTCACTTGTGAGAATAGCACGCTTTTAAAAAAAATGGAATTTCATTTAAACCAGGGACACCATTTAATCCTCAAACTAACGAATTCACTGGAAATTCAGTTGCAATGATTAAAAAGATCCTAGCTACATTTCTTGAAAATATGGGAAACTCAAATAATATACATCGTAGTTACAAATTATTGAACGATTTCAGAAGGCTATATTTTCATCAATATTCAACAAAAATACATGATATTACCACCAATTACAAGAGAAAAGTTCAAGTTTTGTACTGACATTAGATGCACTCGATGTGAGCTCCACGTGTAATACGGCAGATGTCCAGGCGGTGATCCCAGTCTTGCCATACCCTCTCAAGCATGTCTTGTGTGACGTTACTGATTGATGTGTTAATGCGTCTTCTCAATTCGACCAACGTCGCTGGAAGGAGAGGTATGCAAGCATTATCCTTGACGAACCCTCACAGAAAGAAATCACACATAGTGAAATCCGGTGAACGGGGTCGCCATGTGCAAAAGCTGCTGTCTGCGTCCGTTGAACGACCAATCCATCGTTTATCTCATAGGTAAATTATGTTAGACACTGATGGCTGCGCTCCACTTTCATAAGTCATTTTATAGGGGTTACGGGCGATTGTAAAATACCGTACTTCGCACCAGATAATTTTTTCTCATGCTTGTCCACTCCAGAAATTTCCGTGACGATTTTCGTCGGGAAGCCCAAAGCCTTCCCTTGTCAATGTTCTTTAAATTTAAATTGCATTACCAAAATCATTTTTATCTAAATTTGTATTAGCCTATATATCGCTCCAAAAATCAGTAGGTAAGTGACATTATGCATAGAAATTTACGAATTTTTTCGTTAATGAGAGCGGAAATAGTCCCGTGATAGAAAAAAGGAATGTTGAATATCGTATTGCATTATCTGACATATGGAAATTTCCTTCTGAAAAGCTATAAGCCAGAAAGTTTACTCAAACGTCGAGATTACCTTGTACAGTAATCCCGAATCCATTACCAGTACTGTTTATTTCTCCAAAGGAAAGAAGAGATGCAGAATGTTTGTAGGAGCGGATTACGAACCTGGCTATAACACAAAGTAACCTTAATATATTTACGTAATATGTCATTTGGTGCACATATTTAAATTGAAGTTTATTTTCTTTTTTCTGTTAAAATTAATTCTCTCTAATTTAATTTAATTTATTCCTCTAGTTTATATGATACCTATCTGGAGGTTTAGGGTTCTATATTCCATCATTGTGGTTTGTGGCAATATAAATCAAAGAGTGTAAATAGTTGTGCAGTAGTAAATATAAAAACCGTAAAGCAATAAAATTCATGGTAAAAAATTACTTACAGAAAATACCATGCTCTTCGCCTGTGAGTGTAGAACTTTCCTTTTGCGTACAATAGACGAAATGTCAGAGCCAATTGCAATCCTTTCAAGAGACATTTTTATGGCAAGTACATTGTTCAATACACTGGACACGACAGAAATCAGTCCACGGCTGCATTTGAAAAGAAACTGAATCTATCAGCGTTTACACAAAGGGACAGCAAAGCAAAATTTGTTATACATTGAAGACTGGATAATATCTCAGTTTTGTTTTAAGACACTACCATGCGAGCCAGTTGACTTACGATTTTCGTTCTTGTACGGTCCGCTTCAGATCTTTTAGCTTAAAATCCATCCATGGCTATAAAAATTGTGCGCGCAAGGAAGAAAACATCAGCTAGACTTGGCGACGATTTAACTAGACACCACTTCACCATCATTGGCTAGTCGACATCCTGACTAAGGTTTTTCCGTGGTTATCCTAAGGCGCTAAAACAAATTACGGGATGATCCCTAAAAGAAATGGGGCACGGATGTGTTATTCAGTCTAAAGAATTTAAGTTGTCTGTTCAAAATGGGTGCACTATATATTGACTATTAAAGTGAAGCATAAACTTCAATATACCGGTCATTGAAAAATAGAGAGAATTTGATTTTTTTATATGTATATCTTATACTACATAGAGCTCTGTCGAGCCTGGAACCTCCTGAGACAAGGAATCAAGATCTCTTATAACTTTTAGTCGAGAGGGCATATGTCCCCTCAGTACAGTTTTGCCTGTTACAGCTATTATATTACTCGTATTATTGAAGTTGTTTTAAAGCTACCACTTCCAGTACTATTAAATTAAGGTACCTGGGGGCATTAAGGTCCAGCATGTTATAAGGCCCACTACCTAGATTTGGCATTAGTTATACACTTTTGCAAAAGAGACCAACAGTTCTTAAGACCTATTTCTTCCTGCATTCGAGTGAGGTATATAGAAATTAGATTCTAGTTCTTGTTTGTAGCTGACTGGTGGCAACAATTCATGTGTAATTATTTCTGCTTTCATTATAAAATTTTGCAAAATTGATATTTAATCGTTTTACTGGGTGTTAATAATATAATATTAAATGCATGTTATTGTGTAAACATTAAGAAGTTTGGTGCTACCCTGAAACTTTCGCTAATGAGCATATGAGCACTCCATAAATTAAAATTGGCGCGAAGTAACAGAACAGGAAATAAGTCCCACGAAATAAATACGTGGAAATGTCCACAAGTTCATACAAGTCCCTGAACTATAAAGTTCAAACTCTGAAGTACAACCATTTTTGCAAGAATTGAAACAAACGAAAGACTGACAATTCCTAATGCAGAAAGAGCATTGGATGAACCATCAACTTTAGGATTTGCAAAAATCCAGGGGACGCGGATGTGTTCTGTCTGCGAGGAGAAAAAAATTGTTGTAGATATACATGTGTGTGTCTCTTGTGAATGTGGGGTGCACGATGAATGTGTAGGTCTCACTGAGGAAAAAACTGAAGGCTTTGTATGCCCAAATTGTGTTCAATACTTATATTCTTTATTGTGGGCCTCATTATCTGTCACAGCAGGATATAAGGCCCAGTGACATGATGTTAATTTTCATTGCTCACAGCATTTATGTGTCTGTTTGAATATTTATTTGAAGTAAAATATTATAGGATAACTATAAAAGTATGCTATTCCATTATTTATAAATTTGCTAAACGTCTCCATTTCAAAGAGAGAACGTTTTATTCCTTAGATGGGCCTTATTACCCCCGGTTACCTTATTTTCTCTACCACTATTGTATTACGATATGTATTGCTACCCATTTTACCAGTGATCTATTGTAATTTTCTAGTTCTCAGACACTCCACTTAATGTCATTCGTCGTATAAATCTAATGTTCCTGACGCCAGTTCTCAATATTCAAGTACTACGACAAAGAATTCAAGATGCCATCGCATCAGTTACTGTGGAGGTACTACAGCGGACATGGCAGGAAATCAATTTTCGCCTTGATATCCTAAGGGCGACAAGGGCGGGCACAAATAGAAGTGCATTGAGGTGGTAAAAACAAAACTTTGAGAGATTTTCTTTCACATAAAGAAACAGAACTGAGATGCCTAGTTTCATTATTTAGTTATTTTTATTTATTTATTTAATAATAACATATACATAAAAACGTTACATTAAAATACCCCGAAAGAGCAAAGCTCGTGTTCGGGGACAGTTCCGTTACATAGATACACATATTTTGTAGACAAAATACTTAAGAAAAAAGCTCACATAAAGATTGTAATAAAATTAGTAAATGATAATACTAATAATAACTGAGTGAAAAAAGAGACGATGTTTAGATTGATGGATTAATATTAAATTATTATTAGTAGTATAATTAGTGCAGGTCATGTTGATATAGTAACCAAGATAAAATAGAAAAATACACTTAGGATAGAAATAAACTTGTTTTACAATACATGGTACATTATATATATATATATATATATATATATATATATATATATATATACAGGGAAGTCTGTCATATAAATTTTTTAATTCTGGATCTGAAAATTTCATTGCTTAAAGTAGTCAATTCTGGATGAAATTTTATTATCGAATTATATAGCCGTGGACCATAATTTGTACTGTGTAGTAAAGCAGCAGATGTGACATATTTAGGTTCAACTAACAACATCTGAAGATGTAAAGATAATTTATATACACGCGATATAATATTTCTTCAGATAAAACCGGCTAAATTACAGATTAAACAGAAGGTTTCGTGTGATGCATATATTTTTAAGATTGAAGCCTACCTCGCAGTAGCATATATCGGGAAGCTCGAGCGCTCCTTGTCTAATTAACAGCAATTATTACGTTTCGTACCACTACAGGAGCCAAATTTCCGTCCTTTTATTCCGAGCACTACATCAAAATGACTCTAATAAAAAATAACCAAGAGGAGAAAAACATACATTAAGATGAGACGCATGGAGAGCAGTAAAAGCGAAAGAGACTGGTGTATTGACGGACAGCTAAAATGACATAGAAGAAGGGAGAACAGCAGGTCCTAGACATTGGAAATGAGGTTTTAACTCGAGGTTGACATAAGCTTTTCTGAACGAGAATCTTTCGGCCACTGACAAATCTCAGGAGCACACGTGAACTAGTCTTTTATTCTTACATAGCAGAGTAAACATGTCCATCACACGAACAGGAAATAGCTTTCCAAGTGTTAGTTACGCCAGTCAAAACCAGCTTCATTCCGTCTCATCTTTCTCGCGCCACGATTTCAATAGCAGATCTCATTTGAAAGTGAAAACAAAACAGGGTAGTCATACGGGTATGTGGGACTTGGCACAGTGCTATGAAAACAGAACCAAAAAATAAAAGAAATGTATAAAGATAAACGTGAATAAAAGCAAAGAGGAGAAATAACTGTAAAGAAAATAAAGTAAATAAAAAGAGTAAGGAAGTTGGAAAACGAGTAAACTGAAGGAAGCAGTAAAGAGAGAAAGAAAGAAATAAACAAATAAAAAGGAAATAATTTTTGAAAGGAGGTAAGAGACGAGAAAATAAACAGAAACTGATAAAAAAATGAGAAGAGAGAAAATAAGAAAATAAATGTGATAAGAGAAAGGAAAACAGACAAATAACAAAGAATATGGATAAAAAGAAGGAAAGAAGGAAAAAACGTATGTTTCAAACACGATTTTCCTTCATTTTTATAATGCACTTCAAGGATTATGCGACCTGCTTGTTTAAAATCCACGGGATACTTTCCACTCCTTTTTAGCCACAAATAACACTTTGAACTGACATAATATATTAGGACGAAAATTTTCAAAAATGAATATTGAGGCAGACTACATTTATTTCTAATATATGGAAGTAGAAAGATAGTTACAGCTACTACCGTCAATCGCCGTGTTATTGGGTACCTTGCGCTTGGTATCTTGCAGATCCAGACGCAAATATTATTGCAGTCTTACAAATTAATGCAAGATTTTTGTCTTCATTTCTGTTAAAATTGTTAATTGTTTCCTACACATTTCACGTTTGTATATTTATTTTTTATAATCGCATAGGTATAGTAACAAATTTCAAAAATGTACTTTTACGGCCGAGCTTAATTTAGATATTAATAGAGTGAACGTTTGAAATGAAATATAGTTAATTATACTACTGATCCCAATTGAATTCATTCCTAT
Organism: Periplaneta americana; assembly: GCF_040183065.1. Taxonomy (NCBI): domain Eukaryota; kingdom Metazoa; phylum Arthropoda; class Insecta; order Blattodea; family Blattidae; genus Periplaneta; species Periplaneta americana. Next base: position 100,649,140 of record NC_091126.1, on the reverse strand, counting down.
AGTCAAGGATAAAATTACAGTTCATTTTTGGCTGTTCTAAAAGTTGATGCTACAAAGAAGACAATATGTTTTATCTTAAACGGACGAAATTTGAATACCTTTGTACTTACGAGTTCGCATTCATTACAAAAAAGTAATTAGGTCTAATTCGAAAGCCAATGCTGAAGGTAAAATGTGGGACAGTCACAATTGATCACATTCCTAAGCTCCAGTGTTGATTGAAGGGGAAGACTTAGACTGAAGCTCTTTTAAAATTATGTAACTCATGAAAAGGAGATAGGAGCGATCTCGAAAATTGATATTGTCTTTAAGATTATTGTTCACTAAAAGGAATAACAGAAATACACTTACTGTGACTTGGTAAACAATTAATTAGACATGTTTTCTTAGGTGTTTGAATAGGTATCTAATAGCTTCATGTAATGTTCGAACATGAAGGGGGTTATGAAGATATTACAAACTTCGCCTTAATACATAGGCATCCAACAGTAAGTAGAAGTGAAGCATGAAAATTAAAGTAACCGAGTTAGTTAGAAACCAGTAAGTTCGGTTCATATTTGGCGAGTCTCTGTACAACCGACGCTCGCTTTACGTTTGTTCAATCTTTTCCCTTCTTATGTTCGGTACCTTTCCCCTTATTTTCTCGCCTTCTGCCCCTTTATGCTTTATCTCCATACGTATATCTTGCGCAATGACGTATAGTAATGAGTACAGACAACTTTTATTCTTATTGATAGGATTAATCATTCACTAAATTACTTAAAAGTAAATCAATCATTTTAAAATGCATATGTTCATAGTATTGACTACTGGATATCGTGCAATGTTCAAACATGAGGGCGGAAACCAAGATATTACAATTTTTTTTTCTCCCCACATGAAAAACTAATCGCAAGTTATGTGCTCAGACCTTTAAGCGATTTAAAATCTGAAGGGATGGGAGAGGAAGACAGCAAGTATTCCATAACATGGTAGAACGAACATGATAGGCCTCCTACAAAGCGAATGTCGAACTTGTCATATTCAAACATAATATGAAGTTAATGTTTAGTATGGAAATGAAATAATTTTATTTATTAATAGTTTGAATATAATAAGCAAAAATGATATGTAGTATGAAAATGAATATTTTATTTCTAAGAAGTTTGGATATTATAAATTATAATTATGTGTAGTGTGAATATTAAACTAATATTTTTATGGAATTATACAAATTATTTTATATTATGTGTTCATGTTATAATGATTCCATCATCCTTATAGTCACACAAATATTGTTTCTGAACAGCTGTGATTTATTTGAGTATTTTGTGAAGAACGTAATTATATTTTCAGTTGCTAATTGGTGGTAGTAAAGACTAATGTATTCAAAATATATTGCAATTTACTTATCTGTAGGGTAAGGTTGCCTATCTCCGTGACATATTTAATAAAGTCTATATTTATGCCAAAACTGTAATAAAAATGTTCAAATAACACCTAAATGACGTTATTTGGACCTTTAGCTACAGTTTTTACAACATTCAGTGTCAACAGTTTCACAAGTTTGGTATATAACATATGATTCATCATTGTTATACAGTGGCTCCTAAATCCGTGACAGGGATCCAAATTCCGTAATAGTGGTTTTCTAATTCCGTGAGTGATATCCTAATTCCGTGAAACTAAAATAATCCTCATTAACTGTTCAGAAAACAAAATGTGTATTTGGAAAAACACATTAAAGTCATGGTATATTGTTTTAATATGAATTAAGCAAGAAATTACAACATAGAAAAAGAGCCTAAGTGAGAAATTTCATAGAAAATACTCGTGTAATTACAGGAGTATATATTACATATTAATTTATTATAAATAAAATAAACTGAAAGTTAAATTCAATACAAAATTAAATTTGAATAAATAAGAATTATAATACAATTATTTCTCATTTTTATATTCCTAACAACAGCAGTAATTAAGTTAAATATATGCCCTATTATTTTATTATAATTATAATCGATGTTTTCTATAACTTATTTCTATTATTATTTCCACGAACTATTTTCTCTCATACACATTAATTTTCACAATTTAGCGTTGGCATCACTGGTCGAGTGAGCCAGGAAGGAGAAATATGAAAACAAATCCGAAACTGGAAAAGCTCCTGTAGCATTATTATAGTCTGATAATGTTTAAGTAATCATACACATTAATTCAGCTGACTTTACTCTTCAGTAATATATCATTTTTATAATGCTGTATTAATTCTTACCCCAAATATAAAATGTTTCTTCAGGAGCGGTCACAAGAGAAAGAAAAACTTACTCGTTAACCACCTTACACTGAACAAAAGCTTCTGCAGTCAACTGCTTCTATTCAAAAGGCGGGTAGTCAATAAAATTGAAAAGAAGACATTTCCTGGCATCTGTTAGGTATTTAAAAAATTTAAAAGTCAGAGACCACAACTCCATGACAGTCAATTGCAATTTTACCACGGGATTAGGAGTATCACGGAGTTAGGCACCTTTACCCAATATCTCTGTGAATATTTACTAAAATTTAACAACATATTCTCTACTCTCCTAACTGTATAAAACTTAACAAGATTTGTTCCATAATCTTTAGGCAACTGAAGCATGAAGTGAGGGGAAGAAAGGGGAGGGAAAGTCAAGGCACAAATCTGAACGAGCATTACACAGCCACAGCTCAGAAATAAACCTCGGTCTTCGGGAAACTCGATAAAGTTGAACCGAGCATTACTCCTGTAATGCACGATGCTACTATCTACCATTAGCCTACATTTATGCAAGTGTACATGGACATTAGGGTTATGACTTTTTTTGTAATCCCATGTTCCTGTATCATAAATCGATGAACTTTTGCTCATAATTAATTAAAAAGGTATTAGTTTGGTTCAGTTTCTGAAAAATATCATCCCAAACTGAAAATTCAATGTTACCATATAATCTTATAGGTAAGAAAATCAAAATATTTTAAAAACGTTATTTTTTCAATTCTAATGATATAATTATATAGTGTTTATTCAGTTTCTGCAGCACTGTTTAATGATGACACAGTTTATTACAATAGCATAGCATAAGGAATTTGAAAAAAAAAAAAAAAAACATACGAAATTACAAACTCACGTATGAATAATTCTACAAGTACGAATAGTTATATTACAAAAATTATTGTGGAGTATTCAGCATAATTACAGCATAATATACAACTATTGTGTTTTGTTAGACAAAATAGATATAATCCTTTTTACAGACGTGATAAAGATCTTCAAGACACTTGGTTGCCCATTCTGCACACTGATTTGTTCTGGGAATTTCCAGTCTCGATAGTTCTGGATTCCAAACCTTTTTCACAGACTTCAATGCCTCTTCAAAAACCTGCAAGCTGCTACATAGCTTCTCATAATCAGCTACATTTTACATTTGGTCAGCAAACCAATAGTCTGCCCATCTTTAAGAGATAAATCTACAAATTTCAAGTAGTGAGTGTCTTCTCTCTGGTATAAAAATAAATACCAAAAGAGCTAGTATTGCTCGGGAATTCCATCTTACATTACTTAAATTAGGTATCTAAGTTCAGACGAACCTTCGCGTGCTATAAGCATGATAACTATCTATCTATCTATCTATCTATATATATGTATATTACAGCTCTTCCGGGCCAGTTTTATTTTGTCCACCCGTTATAACACAAGTATAAAATGAATGGGTGTAGTAAGTACAAAACTTATAAAGAATACGATAAAATTATTTGAAATGAGAGTTCAGTTGATCACAGTGCAGTGATAAAGTCTTACTACCTAACACTTCCCAATCTACTCAAGCCTGAGAACTTTTACTTTTAAGGACTTATTTTGATGCGATAAAAGTACGGCAGCTGTTGTCCACCGTTGTGGTTGAGGGGTTAGCGAGTCTAACTCCGAACCCAGCGGGACCAGGTTCGATCCCCGGTCGGGACGAGTTGCCTGGGTGAGGTTTTTTCGGAGTTTTTCACTCCTATGGATGAATATCAGGTAACTTTATCAGGCGATTTGAACCCCAATCACCTTCGCCATTTCCTTTCCTTCCCTATCATCCTTTCATTCATCATCCCGTTAATTCTTCTGGTTTTCAGATCGTTCTACAGGCTGCTCTCCCAAGCTGCTGGCTCTCTTGACCGGCCTCCGTGGATTGTATTCATCTGATGATGAATAGCTTCTGCAACGGAACCCGGGGCAGACCTCGGGGGAGGACTTCCGCCTCGGACCGTTAAGGGAGCCCTGGGGGTTGCCGAAGCAAGATTGGTACATGGACTCTGTTGGCTGTAGGGACCGGTCGTTAAGGGGGTCAAATGGTTAGGTCGGTGCTCGTAGAGGTTCGGTGGGCACGCTACTCATCTCATATGGGTGGTACAATAGACTTCAGGTCGTAGTGCGTGGGATGTTCTCTCCCTCCCTCCTAACAAGAAAAAAAAGACAGATGTTTACATAACCTTATTTATTTTGTGTTTTGTTTTTTTCCAGGTAAGTGGATCTGGAGTTGGAGTCGTATATGAAGCCATGGAACCACAAGTCGACTGTAACAAACGGAAACTGGAGTAATTTTGAGAGAGAGAAAATGACGGATGCTACGTTCACCGCAATCATTTGGATACAAAAATGTTACGATTTTAATTAGAGAAGGAAAGAAGTTATAGTTTGGAAGAGATAGAATCATTTTAAGTGTGAATTCACTATTCCGAATAACTGATAATTTACACTAAGAAGGAAACTATACTTTTATGATTATGACACATTTAATATTGAAGCTTTGTAAAGTTATAGCACTACAATATCTTATATAAGAGTGAAGTTTTGGTAAGCAATACGGAATTTACAAGAATAACCGACGAGGTGCTGGAATTTGAATATGCATTTGGAATTTATTGCGCATATTTCCATTTCTGGACGAAATAATAAAGTTCATCATGTGCAAAGTAAGTTTATAGTCGCATCTGCGAGTCATCAAGTAAGGATTTAAGGGTGAATCTCCTCCATCAAAATAACATTGAACAGATGAATAAGCATGATTCCCGTGCTTACTGAGAAGTGTAATTGCAAAAGCCAGCAATTTAATCAAAGCTGCGTATAACGTTGTAATTAATGCGAGGAAATTGACTTGACTACCACGTGAGTGAAAGTTGCCAAGAGACCACGTGTAATTAGAGTTAAGACGAAGCTCTTTACTGCATTTTGTTACGCGTTTCAAAATGGCCCACTACGACCTGTTGGGTCATTAATCTTGGGTTGAATTCAGTGCAAATTGAAAACAACAAAGAAGGAGGAAATTTTCAACATCGAATTCTACACGCCGACAAATCTTGGAATACATAAATCGAATCAATTTTATAAAAAAATGTAGCTCAGTGAAGTCAAAGAATTGTAACGAGCTCAAGACAAAATGAAATACGAAAACCGTTATAAAAGCATTGCATTCTTGATGGAACCCAACATTAAGACTTTATAGTACAATTTATTTTAACGCAAAAGTTTAGGAAGTAAGTAGATATTTAGACAAAATTCAAACAGTGAAACCCAAACTTGACGGTGAAACGCTTAACCAATGTTAAACAGAAAATATTGTAGAAGAGAAAGCTGTTTTAACGTGTATTTAAAGACGTATTTATTTATTTACTTTGCAGAGGGAAGGATTATGAGTTAGTTACTCATTTGAGATCATATTGAAAGTTGCTAAGAACTGGAAACTAACTCGTAATGAGACCATGGGACCGACACTTTCCGGGCGGCACTACCAAGGGGCAGAGTCTTGCTTTTCCCAGTATGACCCATTCTTGATGGTTTGTTACCCAAGATTAGTGGCCTAATGGAAAGTATAATGCCATGAAGCTATGCAGTGTCACACGGCTCTTAACTTATTTTTCAAATTCTACTATAATTTGTATCTAATTACGAATTGCAATACATTCAATAGTTCAGATTTTCTGGTAAAATAATTTGGCATTGATAATTCCATTTGCAATTTACAAATCTAGTACCTACAGTCGGCGTAATATTTGGCGTTTGTTACCGATTTGTGGTTCCTCAAGAATCCGTTAAGGAAATAATGGGTTATGCTGGCAGAAGGAAGGAGGCTGATATGAAAATGTCCTCTGCCCTTGCAGGGATCACGGGAACATTTGTAAGTCTCAGTTGTTCTACCTAGGCTAGTTATGAAGACATGTGCGAGCACTGATTGTGTTCACTTCGAATATCAAATCAGATTTAATGGCGTACACTTTCAAATCCGTCCATTCTGAGTCACCGTCTCGTAAAAATCACTTCAGCCTATTACGAGAGCTTAATTCCGTGTCCAAACTACATTACTGTTATTTCGCTATTTCCCCCTATTTCCTGTTATAATCTGTAATATACTTTAGTAACGTAACGATATCATTACTCTTAATTAATGTATATATATAAGAATATCATCTTTACTTGGTAATTCTCGATACCTTAACAGAGTTGAGATGAACGTAATTTCCAGAATTATGGTAAAAGATATGGGGTAGGCCTATTCCGTGCAAAATCCCGAAGAAACATTCGTTGACAAAATTATATCTAGCCACTCGGCTGATAGTGCGACAAACAATAGTTGATTATATGTTCCATTAAATTTTTTTCACATACAGTGTTCCAAATATTATGGAGCTCTTAAAACAGTCTTTCTATGGATCTTTCATGTCTGATATAAAAAAGTATGAAAGTATTGGAATATGCCTAAAATACTGCAAAACATTATCGCTAGAGAAGAGGTTCAGATTTTAGAATTGTAACACAAGAATTCTTTTATAGATGATATTTAGTAGTGAGCCTTTCCAAGAATGACGAATCCATATTAGTTTCAGAATCATAAACACAAATAGCACTTTAAGAATGCTACATGTAAGCGTAAAGAAACATACATACATACACACACATACATACATACATACATACATACATACATACATACATACATACATACATACACACATACATACATAAACACATACATACATACACACATACATACATACATACACACATACATACATACATACATACATACATACATACATACATACATACATACATACATACATGCCTTATACGCGACACCAATATAGCATTACTCACGAGGCAACTAAGCCAGGAATAATACGATGAAGGCAATTTCTTCTGATAATACTGATTTAAATTATAAAATTACAAATAATTTAATTAACTATTATTAGAAAAAAATGCCTTCATCACACTCTTCTTGGCTTAGATGCTTTGTGAGTGATGTCTTATTGGTGTTACTTATAATTTCCAAACCTGTCTTCGGACAGTTGACTAAAAAACATCAGCAACATCGCATTACTGCACATTCACCTTTCAAGTGCACAATTATTATTATGAAACAAAACAGCATGTAGATGAACCTAAGATGTAGCTAATTGAGTATATAACATAATAATTTTTCTAGTTAATTATTTAATTTTACTTCATGGATTTAGAGCTATGTGCGACTAAGTTTTATGAATCTTATCATAATAATTTTGTTATTACAAATTCATTCTTGTCATTCAGAAATTTTGATCAGTGATTATAATGTATTAGCGCATATCAAATCTTAAATTACTTCTGTTTCTAATATCCTAATAATAATAATAATAATAATAATAATAATAATAATAATAATAATAGTATAGTAATAGTCATAGTAGTAATAATAATAATAATAATAATAATAATAATAATAATAGTAATAATAATATCTTACCGAGAATTTTGATATTACCATTCGGGATTATTCAAGTCTACATTTTGACCGATTAAAACTTTGAAGCAGCATTCGTGTTAAGATTTCCGGCAGGGCCTAAACCTTCACCTGGATAGACAAGAAATCTCTCAAACATAAATGTCCTAATTGTAATTCGAACAGAGTACAATGGCCTTAATGGAATGGTAAAGCTGCGGCGGACACCGTACATTGAATATACTTACTTACAATACTAACAATTAATGGTTTTTAGAGAACTCGGAGGTTCATTGCCGCCCACCCTAGCATAATATCCTACCTCTCTCAAAGCCATTTCAGTATTATCTTCCCATCTACGTCTCGGCATCCCCAAAGATCTTTTACCCTCTGGCCACCTAACTAACACTCTATATCATGGATGTCCAATTGTAACTCGTACGAGGTTATCCCTGACGTAAGCAAACCGCAGCGCATATTCTTTAAGGTTTTTTTTCCTATTTTATATGGAAAGTTATTGATCATTGCAGAGCATGATTTATGTGCAATATCTCCTGGTCCTCTAGGAGTTTGGACACCAATGCTCTATATGCATTTCTGAATCCGCCCGTACGTGCTACATTCCTTGTCCATCTCACAAGTCTGGATTTAATGCTCAAAAACAATGCATGTGAAAAGAAAACTTAAACCGGACACAAACAGCCCCAAAAGTCAAAGAGCAAACTATGTAGTAATCAAGCTCACGTGGAGTAGCTCACCACAGGAGCTAAAACCATGATCTTCCCCCCTCTAGCAGGAGGCCCTAGCCCTTAATGGGATCCATCGGGCTTATTATTATTATTATTATTATTATTATTATTATTATTATTATTATTATTATATGAGGTGAAGAATAAAATGCGTGCAGATCTGCGTTGTGTAACTTTCTTCATTCTCCTGTAACTTCATCCCTCTTAGCCCCAAATATTTTCCTAAACACCTTATTCAGAAACACCCGTCGCCTCTGTTCCTCTCTCAAAGTGAAAGTACAAGTTTCACAACCATACAGAACAACCGGTAATGTAACTGTTTTATAAATTCTAACTTTCAGGTTTTTGAGAGCAGACTGGATGACAAAAGCTTCTCAACCGAATAACAACACGCATTTCCCATATTTATTCTGCGTTTAATTTCCTGCCGAGTGTCCTTTATATTTGCTAGTGTTGCTCCAAGATATTTGAATTTTTCGACCTCTGCAAGGGATAAATTTCCAATTTTTATATTTCCATTAAGTACTATGTTCTCGTCACGACACATAATCATATACAGTACTTTGTCTTTTCGGGATAATAATAATAATAATAATAATAATAATAATAATGATAATAATAATCATAATAATCATCATCATCATGTTTGCGACACGTGGATTACAAATCGACAATAGCTCTAACTAGATCATTCTTGAATTCAGAGGTTTCGACTTATTTGTTGAAGTCTCTTGAGACTGCAGTCTGCAAGACGAGTGTGAGGAGCTGAATGAATTTGAAACACGTTAAACACTTATGTGTCGATACGGTTGAATTGCGAGAATAGTCAGGAAAATTCACGAGATCGATTTTTGACAGGCTTTGCTTTGGCATTCTTCACGGTATAGCCAACCCAGTTCATTGCATAAAACATAACAATATGAAATTTATAAATGTGGAGTGTCGTTTCAAATCGTATTAAATACATCCTCGGTCGAAATTTAGTTTGAAGCAATTTCGCATAGCTCAGACGGTATTTTTTTAAGACCCTGGTCTCATATTGGAGCAATTCGTATTCTTTCCCGCCTTTTTTCTATGATGAAAATTATGTGTTGGATCAAATCGTATTATGTACAATTCCCATGATGTGTCGGATCAAATCGTATTATGTACAACTTCCATTAGTTAAAATCTTAAATGGACAGCGTTGGCCAGCGTGCTGTATCTTCCCACCATTATTGAGTTTCCCGCTGTTTTATAACATTGTGATTATCAAGGTATGTACAGCTGTCAAAAAAAAAAAAGTGGCAGCACTCGTGAACAGCGAATATTTTCAAAGTCCACTTCGGGTCGCGGCGATGTTACACGATGCATGTACTTGTACAAGCAGTTCCATAACTATGAAAGTGTTCCATATCTGCGCCTCGTAGACCAGCGGTAGAGTGCTTGTTTAATGATTCAAAGGTCGTGGGTTCGGGCCTTCTTCAATTTTTCATTTTATTTTTTAATCGTTCTTTAGCGATGTAAATGATATTCAAATTATCATTTATATCCAGTTATCGTTCTTTATGGATATCACGTTATTTATATTTTGCTATCGTTCTTTAGAGATATGAATAAAATTCAGGTCATTATTTGTATTCTGTTATCGTATTATAACGATATGAATAATAATTATTATTATTGTATCTCCAATGGGGGTTAGCCCTATTTTACATATGTATGTTAGGTCTATAGTAGTATACACAAAAAAGATAAGCATAAAGAGAAATGGAAAAGAAAATTAAATTAGCTTACGCGATGTAAACAAAACATAAACAATCCGTAAATTAGGCATTGCGATTGCAAAACAAATATCAGGTATCAATTTGAAACATACAAAAACATTAACAACACACATACGTAACACTTCTATAACACAAATATGCAGCTTTCCGTACCATACATCATAAATTAATGCACAATAGTCACACAAACACAATCAAACTATAATTACGACATTGCGACGACATCAAGCATCCCATAACTGACTCACATACATAACAAATCAAGCATTCGTTACAACACATACACTTCAACATAGTAACCACACTTTTAAAAGTTACAAATTTGGCTCCAAGAAGAATAAATAGGACACTGTTACTAATTACTATTCTTCTATAATTTCTTAAATACATCTGTAATAAATCTGTGAAATTCCGATATGAATAATATTCACGTTTTTTATATTGTTATCGTTCTTTAGCAATTTAAATAATATTCAAGTTATCATTTATATTCTGTTTTCGTTCATTAGCATTATAAAACAATATTCAATTTATTTATATTGTTATTGTTCTTTCGCAATATATTAATTAAACAAACCGATATTTATCATTTATATTCTATTATCGTTCTTTAGTGATATTGTATAAATAATATTCAAGGTATTTATATTGTAATAGTTCTTTAGCGATATAAATAACATAAATTTAATATTAGGTTTGGAAAAATCGAGTTGCATAATACTGGTATTAGTTTTTCTTTTTGTATTATTACATACAATTGAACCACAATAAAATGAAAAGGAGTAACGAGGAATTGAACCTGAGACGTTGACATCTAAATTCCGACGTTCGTCCGCTGAGCTACGAGAGCAAAAGTGTGGAAACATTTTCGGAAAAATTGGCCCAATCACACTCTAAGATTTTCTGATGATTCGTAGAAGCTAGTCCAGGATGCGGGGGGCAAAGGCTAATTGAGATTTCCCGGTCTGTGACCGGGTCAAACATCCTGATAGAATTAATATTTAACCCTTGCCGTGACTTAGGGTGAAGTCCGGAGGGCCCAATTAGTCAAATCCACTCTCCTCATCTCCACGCTTGGGCCCCCTGGAATTTAATAAGATGCGAAAGAGATAGTGGTGTGCGGAAAGCAACGGGATGTTACCGCATTTAGGCCTATCCTTCCCAAGAAAACTGCAAACATGAACAAAGGAAGCTTTTAATAGAAGAAGAAGGATCTTCTGCGGACCTCTGGAAAAAGAACTAAGGAAGAGACTAGTGAAGTGCCTTGTGTGGAGTGTGGCATTTTATGGGGAAAGAACATGGACATTACGACGAAATGAAGAGAAACGAATTGAAGCATTTGAAATGTGGATGTGGAGAAGAACGGTACGTTTAAAGTGGACAGGCAAAATAAGAAATAAAATTGTGTTTGAAAAAGTGAGTGAAGAAAGAATGATGCTGAAACTGATTAGAAAGAGAAAAAGGAATTGGTTGGGTCTCTGGTTGAAAAGAATAATAGGCGACATTAGGATACTTGGATCATATGCGGAGACTAAGGAAGGCAGAAAATAGGAAAGACTGGAGATTGCTGGGTTTGCAATGAAAGACCTGCCCATGGACAGAACATTTATGTGTGTATGTTGAGAATGCCTGGAATATCGTGTCTAAGAACAGTCGCTATTTGCAAAGACTAGTCAATTCCATGCCCACTCGACTGCAAGATGATCGAGATAAGAGGAATATAGACTAAATATTGAATTGTGGCTTTTTGTTTTGTTTTTTGAACGCTTAATTGTTTGAATGTTTTAAGCCGACGCCAGTAAATTTGTTATGTTTATGCCACGAAAGATATTTTATTGAGAATAAAATCTTTTTTCTTTCCATTTGCAGCCACAATATCATAATGATAATGATAAAGTTATGGCATAATATATTAATGAACCTGATGTTAATTACTAAAATAATCATAAAAGAGAAAGGAGCCATTATGTCTAGTTTGTCTCTCTCAAAAACAGAACAAAAAAGGACATAAAAAGCACGAGGTTGTAGTCGATCGCAGGACCTCATGAATAAGACGCCTGAACGCTACCATTATGCTATCGAATAACACACAGTATACTTCAATTATAACTGTAGATATCAGGCAACGTGGTCCAACAACATGTAACATCGCCTGTCTCCGAATTGTAGCGAAGGTACCCGAAGGGAACTTTGTTTCAGGAGAGCGGCCACTTTTTCTTTTGACAGCTGTACAATAGCAAAATCTATTAACAGCAGTAAGGGAATCAGAGAGAGGAGAGGTGGTGCCCAAAAAAGAGCACTATATGTAGCTAAGAAGAGGGAAGTAGTGTAATTTATCTCTAAATTAAAAACAAGTGGTCCACACCTGTGGAGTAACGGTGAGCACGTCCCCGCGAAACCAGGTGGCCCGAGTTTGATTCCCGTTCGGGGCAAGTTACCTAGTTGAGGTTTTTTCTGGGGTTTTCCCTCAACCCTATATGAGCAAATGCTGGATAACTATTGGTGCTGGACCCCGGACTCATTTCACCGGCATTATCACCTTTAGTTCATTCAGACGCTAAATAACCTCAGATGTTGATAGAGCGTCGTAAAATAACCTACTATAAGAAAGAGCAAGGGAATCACATTACAATAGAAGTAAAAGTCAGAGACTTTATTTGGCTTGCGACTTTAATATTTCAAAGCTCTTCAAAATGTACAATTAAAGTGTTAATACCCGACTTAAGAGTAAAAAGATTTTTCCCCCCAAATATTTCTCGGACAGAATTCAATAGGCTATAGGATTTTGTACACCTGCCAATGATGAATGCAGTTATTGCGCACACATACTGTTCCCAATAAGAAACTGTGATGATACACTGAAAAAGACTAGGCTCTTAGTCGATTTAGGAGCACATAATCTTCGTGCCAATACATTCCATAAAATTATGAGAACAGAACCTAATGAGACATAGTCATTTTGTTTCGACTTACAGCAACTGTAACCGCTGTCGAAACTCAGCATAGATGAAGTATATTATTCAACACAATTAGCTTTCTATACTCTCTTAAACTGATAAAGCTTCACAGAAGCCAAATTTCTTTACATGAAATGAAGCACAGGCTGGGCGGGCTCTATTGAAGTGGCATCTTGTGTCACTACATTTATCAGTGAAATAATTTCGACAGTTCACCAAATGTATTAGGCTGTTGCCGATGAATGTGGTGGACAAAATAGCATGCATGTTGTACATGCTCTTGGTCTTTGGCTCCAAAGAAAAGCACGTCCTCAGGTTTCTGAAAATCTGTTAGTTTTTCTGGTAAGAGGCCATTCTTTTCTACCAGCTGACAGAGCCTTTGGGTTACTAGAAAAGGTTCTGCGTAAGAATGAAATTCTTACTCCTGAGGAGTATAAGGCGATATATGAAACAGTGGGGACAGTAAAATATTTAGGCACAGATTGGCATGTCAGGGATTTCAAGCTCTTGGCTAATGCATTTCATAACCTCAGTGGCATAAAAGAAATGAAAAGAATAATGCTAAAGAAATGCGAGAAGAATGGGAAAGTGAATGTCACTTTCAAAATGGAACCTACATACCGATGTGACGATCCATCTAAATCATGTGCTAGTCTGATGAAACGTGGTATGTTCTTGGATCATGTCAAAGTACCTCCGAAAGTCACCACCTCGAGATCAATCAGTAATGCCAAAAAATCTGATTTGCGAAACCTATTCAATAGTATATTCGAAGAAATTTGTATGATATTGTTATTAATACAAATCAGATTAATGAAATTAAAACAATGAGAATGAAGAATCTGATTGTTTGCATGAAGAATCACGTATAGGTAGAATTTAAAATGTTAATGAAATTGTGTGAGCAATCTAAAGCAATGATTAATACATTTTCCAGTGTTCACGCCACATTTAATAAATTTGTTACAAAGATTACTTACTTACATATTGTAATACTGTATTTTAATACAAATCTTTACAACATATTTTTTTGTAATTTTATTATAAAGCTTACAAAAATATGTAATATTACAATACAAGTGTTCACACATTTCGTATTTTTGTTATTAAAGCTTACATAGATATTGCAGTAATTAATACAAGTGTTCACACCATATTTCATAATTTTGTTATAGAGCTTAATAAAATACTGATATATAAGGATTAAAGAATAAAGTATACAGGATGGGAAAAAAAGTCCCATTACTCCATATTATTTTGTGTCATGAGAATAATGGGAAACTCTTTAGATACTTAGGTATACACAGTTAGTGTACAGTGGTTATTTTGTTTGTATGTTTGAATTATGACCAGAATTACATCAATAGTGTGCATATTTGAGATGTTTCAGATATTTAAGGGGGTAACGGAACTTTGTGCTTACCCTGTAGATGCCATAATTATTTGAAATTTATATTCAATGTGAGTTAGAGATCGACCCTGGTGGCCGCACGATCCAAAGTATGTCTCTTTAGGCAGCTCCGTTCAAAGGGTTGCAGGTAAGAAACTCGCCGTTCTTTATCATTATTTTCCAGCAGAAAGCAATAAAAACTATTGATGTATCGTCCTACGTAGTATGCTGCTGTAATAACCACATAAAAAAGTGACAAATGACAGGGCACAATTCAGCGTAGTTTATAAATGCAAATCGTATTATGTGACAAAATCGCTTCAAAACGTATTAAATACACTGTGTCGGTGCAAAACGTATTAAGTGCAAACTTCAATTGACAATATCATGCATTAGATTAAACAATCAGTGTCAGTGTTTATTACATTAGGTGTCATTTCACAATGCCTAAAAAGTGACATTAAAATATTTAAAATTTTTCCATTATCTTAGCCGTAAAACGTTTTTTACGTTTCCAGTAAAATTTGTTTTTCTGCATTTAATACGATTTGAAACGACACTCCACAAATGCGTTAAGCTTTCTCTTCTTGAGTCCTTTCTGCATTCCACTATTTCTTTTCTTTCTACATTTTTCCTTCTCCATTTCTTTTTTATTGTATATCTTTTACTTTTGTGGCTTCCTTTCTTCCTCCACGTATTCATTTTCTCTTTTCTCTTTCATGTCTCCTATCTTCCTCCATTTCTTGACTTCTGTATTCTCGTTTGTAATTTCTCTTTTATTGCCCCATTTCTCGATTTTTCTATTTCTTCCTTACTCTTTGGTCTGTCTTTCTAGATTTCTTCACTACTCCACTTGTTATTTTTTCTTTCTTCCCTTCTCAATTTCTTCAATTCTTTACTTCTTACTTACTATGTTGGTGTTAATTTTCCTTCTCAACTTCTTGATTGCTCTATTTTTTTCTTTCTCTTTTCATTTTGCTCTATTTTTTTCTATCGCTTTTCATTTTACCTTTTCCCTCTAGTTCATTGCACCGTTTCTTTTTCGGCGCTTTCTTTCTTTCATTCCTTCTTTCTTTCTTTCTCGATTGTCTGTTTCTCCTTTTCTTTTTCATTTCTCCTATTTTATGCATTTCTAGATTTCTCCTATTTCTTCTTTTATTTATGGTCCTTGATTTCTCCATTTCTTGATTGCTGTATTTCTTCTTTTCTTTGTTCCCTTTTCGCTTTCTTTCCAAATTTCCTGATTACTGTACTTCTTTTCTTTCTGGTGTATGCTTTTTTCCTACATTTCTTGATTTCTTTATTGATTCTTTTCTTGTTTGGTGTTTCTTTTCTTTCTCCATTTCTTGATAGTTCAATTTCTTCTTTCCTCATCTCATTCTTGCTTGTTTTATACATTTCCAGATTTCTCTATTTCCTCTTTAATGTTTTCAATTTTCTTTCCTTTTTACATTTCTCGATTTCCTTATTTCATTTGTTTTTCTATATTTCCTTTTCTCTCTATCTCTTTATTCCTCTTTTTATGGGGTCATATGAAATACAAAGTGTTTCGCATGAATCTGCTCACGTTAGAAGCTCTCCAGGCAAATATTAAGCAAGAAATAAGAAGAATTCTGTTGCTGAGCTTAGATGAGTGAGTGAAAACATATTGTCTCGATATGAAGCTTGTATACGCAAGGAAGAACGTCACTTTGAATATCTACTCTGAGATAGATTTCATAATCAATTTCTGCTTCCGCCGTTGGAGGCAACATTTTACCGGCTGATGCTCGATCTGTCGCTCGGGAGCCAGTTCTCGTGATACGGCAGCCATATACAGAGTGAACCGTAAGTAATGTCATTAAATGCAGGGAGTTATTCTTTGATGTATTTCAAACAAAAAAGGAAGTTTAATATAATTTTGCTCGTTTTTACTTCTTTATCGAGATGAAAAATTTTGCATATGAAATATTTTACAGAGAGTTTTGGGAAAACTATTAATTTACTTCCCAATATGCTCAGTCAGTTTAAGAGAGCAGTGTTTTATGATAACAAATATATGAAAGAATTTTAGTTTTGTCCTTTAAATGTCCGAACAAATGTAACATTTTAAAATTCCTTGACAGAACGAAAAGTTACATTTGTTCAGATCAAATTTCTTCACATTTGAAGGAGAAAATTAATATAATTTCTATTATTTATTGTCATAATACATTGTTCTTTTAAATTTATTTATTATTTTTTATTTTATTGGGTTATTTTACGACGCTGTATAAACATCTCAGGTTATTTAGCGTCTGAATTAAATGAAGGTGATAATACTGGTGAATTGAATCTGGGTTCCAGCACCGAAAGTTACCCAGCATTTGCTCTTATTGGGATGAGGGGAAAACCCCGCAAAAACCTCATCCAGGTAACTTGCCTCCACCGGGATTCGCGGTCAAACGTGCTAACCGTTACTCCACAGGTGTGGACTCTTAAATTGACTTAGCGTATTAGAATTAAATAAATGACTTTTCCAAACCACGCTATGAAATGTGTAATACAATAGTAATATACGTTACAAGAGCGGTATGTTGACGTTTTCATGTTCGAGGAAAAGATTGAAAAAGCGAAACGTAGTTGAGCTTTTTTAATTTCCGAGAACATGAAAACAAACATACCGCTCGTGTATCGTACATTATTTTGTGCGAAGATCGTTATTACATACCTGGAAGACGAATTTCTAATCAGTTGCAATGAAATCTCCATGTTGGTTTCTGTTTAATGACGGCAACTTCGGAAAACCAAAATATCTTTCTTCAACATTGTTGCTATAAAATGTTTTCTGTGTTTACTATACTCCAGCAGGCCGTGATATACGACTGTCTTCCCCCCCCCCCAATCTATAAATGCGAACTTAAAACAAACGGTAAGGTTATGTAATGATTTATTTTGCATTTTAATATTTTAACAATATTATTTATATAACATATTGCAGTAATAACATTGGCATCTGGAATCTTGTTGATTTTTCACGGATTCCTTAATGTTACTTGTATCAGGAATGCAATAAGTTTCGTGGAGTAGTAGACTTTACTTAATTTTTGCAAATATTTAAAAACAATAATTAACATTGCAATTTAGGTGAAATTGCAGTGGTAAGTTTCCAATTTATAATTATTACTATGTTAAACGTCTCTAAAAATAATATGTTAAAAGCCTAAGGCAGTAAAATGAATGTCGCACTTAAGCGGTAAGAAGAGGGAAATTGTTATGTGTTACGTTGGGACTACTGAATGTGGTATTTCACACTTACCACGTATTGGTTCTGTGCGGAAAACAAGCAAATACGCACGATCTCGCACAAAATAATTTTATCTGGATAATGTAGCAAAATCGAACAATATTGTATTAAACTTTTGTGTTTGAAATATCTCAAAGAATAACCCCCTGAAATAAATGAAATTACTTGCGGTTCACCCTGTACATTAGTGTAGCCATAGTCTACTTTAATTCAAGAAATCTTACAGTTTTCGACTTACTATCTTGCTATTAACGAGAAAGCTTCAAGTTTTATCACATCTTGCCAGAACAGAAACCGAGGTTTCCAATTTCTCCTGTCACCCTCATTCTACCACAGTTTCGTTAGGACCGTGCCACATTTGCATTCAAGGATTCAAGTTAATGACATGACAACGAACAATTTGTAGCTGATGGAATAGCAGCCCAGAACATAGGCTGTAACACTTATTTTCGTTAGTTGATACTTTCTTACATCAAGGCTCCTAACAATATGCTGTACATTGCACTGTAAAGTGTTAGTAATAATTTTATTAAGATAAGGACATGTCTCTTTGTCATTCCTGCTCTAAAGTATTAAACATATTTACAATTGAATCAGAGATTGCAGAAACAGCACATGTCACTATTTGTGGCGAAATGAGTTTATTCGAGTTCCACGAACTGTTGATATAGGGCTATCATTCCATGCAGAAACTACATATGTCAGTATAGCCGTCTCACATTTAGAGAGCTGTGAAATCCTGGAAGCTCGCAGAAACAACTCATGTCAAAGACATGTGCCAACACATTGGTTCCGTTTCCAGACGGCAGACATCTACGAGACAAGGATACAAAAATTGATCCCACTGAATGACAAAGATCTCATTTCTGATGGTGAATATGTCGAAAAATAACTCAACAATTGCTATATGTTCCAATAAAACTTTCCATGAAATTTTGTTCTCTTTCTGTAAACGGCCCGAGGGAAACTTAAATTTTACGGTCCTCGTAATTGCGCTCGAGTGGGAAGAATTTGTGTGAGCACTTCTTTTGACATTATTAAAATAATGGAAGAAAAAATATTAATTTTTTTATCTGCCTCCATGGGAATATTTGCTCGTAAGTACAAAGGAGAATACCATATTTACATTCTTCGTTGGCATATCCAGAAAAATCGTGCCAATTCAAAGAGAGAAGCTTGACGATATACGCAAACTAATGCGTTACATACCACATGAATATCAAGAATTTTACAATAGTTTTCTTCAGTGGCCTATTGTGGAAAAATAAGTTCATTTATATGTTGAACTTATGTATCAAATACACAGTAGGCCTATCCATATATTATATCTCTAATTTGACAAATAAACTTTAGTTGAACTGAAATTATTATATTACAATTTTGATTCCTTGCAGAAACAGCACATGTCAAGCAAATATATTATATTGATTTATTTCATTAACAATTCATTAGACTCCAATAAATTTGTTATAAAACGACACATCTATTAGGCTTCTGTCTGAAAAAGCCAGTATTATAACCAATGATGTGGTCTACCACCAGTAATACCGTTTTTTGTGTCTACTGAAAAATTTAGTTTTCATGACATGTGCTGTTTCTGCAATCCCCGATTCAATTATTTTCCTCATTTCTGAATAATTTCGTATTTGAAATCTTGTTGTAGGCAGCTATCAAATAATGGAATGGGGAATGGAAGTACTTCCTGAAATTATATTCCAGTATCACCTTTTCACTTCAAATTTTATAGTGCTTTATCGGTGCTTTAATCCTGATGTTCGGAAAGTAAAATTCAGTATTCCGAATTTGCTGTATGCTTGCAAATAAAATTATTTGTTAATTATTACAGAGGGAAAAGAATAACATTTTTAGATATTTCCTTCTGTTGCTATTACAGTATGGCAACTTTTTCTAGATTTCCTGCCAAAGTACAATGAATTGTAGGGCTAAATCTTTCTTTCCGAAACGCCGAACTAAACTATAGATATACATTCAACAAAAGTCATTTCATATCATTATCATGTTTCACTTGAAAGCATATCTACAGTAGTAACTCATTGTTACATACGTTTCATGGAATGCTTTATGAATGAATATGTAAGATGTAGACAGTAATCACCACTGATATTTCTTCATAACGGCATTAAATCATGGCCATTTATGGAATGGACTAAATGTCATGCGCATCAGTCGTATTGATTTTATATTTATGGACATTGTGTCTTGTAATTGATACAGAGTTTTCAGTTTCGTTACCGTATAAAACTTCTCTTTAAATTTCGTCTCATTTTTAGGAACATTCACCTGACAATAATTGAAGGGTTCAGAACCATAGCTGTCCAAGCGCTATTTACTAAAACCGTAGAAAACAAGGGTTAAAATGTAGTTATCAACATAATTAAATGGAAAAAATTGCAAGTAATATAAAGTACACACATTCAAACTAAATGATATGCCAATCAATGATATATATGGTATTCACTTAACTTTACCCCTTGCTTTCTCCGTTTTTAATAAATGGTGCTTGGCCCACTATGGCTCTGAACCCTTCAATTAATTGTTGTCAAAGAAGGCGGAGATGTGCATCTTCTTGAGCATAGCGATTAGACTTCTTTATCAATCCGGAGACGCAAGCTACAAAAGATAAACGAGATGTTTTAATTGGAAGTTAGTCGCTGGAATTTCTTTTCACTACAGAGGAGTTGTGAACAACTTCCTGTTTCTATTGGTTGTGGCTAGACCGCATATGACTTCCGCTTTATGAAATCAAATTGTACAACCTAATTATAATGGTTGCAAAAATGGTCGACAGACAAGAAACCTCATGCTGGGCGAAACCACTTCTATTTATTATGTTATAATTAATAGGAGGGTAAATTTGCCTATTTCCGTGATACTCCTAATCCCTTGATACTTTTTTTTTAAATTGAATGTCAGTCAAAACTTTGTCGTTCGATCATAGCGCCAGACATCTTTCTCGAAAGAGTGCATGTTTCACTTACTTTTGAGACATAAGTGAACTTCCTAGCAAGACACCCAATCCTGTGACGTTTAGTGAAAAAACGTATCACTGAATTAGGAGTGTCAAGGAATTAGGCAACTTTACCCTATAGTGTAGAACAACCTTGGGGCCATTATAAAATCTTATATTTGAGATGATATATTATTTTACCGTTTTATGTGTTATCTTGTCGATAGACGTCTTTCGAATTATAATTTGATACATTTTTGCCTAGCTAAGAGATCTTCTAATTTGGATGGGATTGTCAATTCTACTTCAATGTCAAAAATCAAGATCATTCCAAGGTCAAGATGTTACAACATTTTTCAAATGCATCCCGGATTGTAAATATTTGTTCATGTAGCCAGCGGAAAAACGTTTTTGTCCTAAAATGGTAATAATTTTTTAGTTTTTAAGAGTCTTTGTCTGTTTTGGTAGTGGTGGTGTGGATGGGTTTGAATTGTAGTAGCTGTAAAATGGGGATTTTATGACACTGACTTTACGAGGTGAGATAGAAAACGCATATAACATCTACTAAGGCTCTCTCGCGCAAACTTATAAGTTGGTAGTGATGTGTGAATTTGTGTTGAATCAGCGAGAAGGAAGTACGTAGTCCTATGTAACTTGAAAATTGGAATGAAGTTTGTGTGTGTGAAATGGAAGTGATAGTACTATTAAACACATAAATGAATGCTAAGTATGATGAATGGTAAGAAGGGATGCAACAGTTACTTCTACTTCAACATTTTAATAATGTTCGCTTTCCGATCATCTTTGCAAGACTACAGATGCACAGTCGATTTGATACAGCGCGGTCATATCACCACAGCGGCCCAACATAATTTTCAA
Organism: Periplaneta americana; assembly: GCF_040183065.1. Classification (NCBI taxonomy): domain Eukaryota; kingdom Metazoa; phylum Arthropoda; class Insecta; order Blattodea; family Blattidae; genus Periplaneta; species Periplaneta americana. Next base: position 100,627,427 of record NC_091126.1, on the reverse strand, counting down.
TGTCTAAAGGCATTGACTCATATAGTTATAAAAAGAGTCCAGTTATTGTGTACCTTAACATACCAAATGTCCATTAAAGAAACATTTTCAGGAACGACAAAAAACTACACAGCTACTCTGAATACTTTCAACACGTAAAATATATATGTGGTTAAGTATAATAAGTCTAAGATTTTCAGTAGATTTCATGCCTATACGACATATATTTTCCAGGAAAAATATATAAAAGCCGTTGAATATGTGTTGTTTCTCAATATTTTGAACATTTACATGTAATAAGAAGAATACAATATAATATTACACATTTATTCGGAACAAATGCTTACTTATTGCAAAATTTTCACTATCATTTTCACTATCATACTGTAAACTTCGAAACAGAACAATAGAATTAAATTTTTATTCATAACATATTGTTATTTAGGACTGCAAACCCTTCACAGATAATCAATACAGTATAATATTCATTCATTTTTATGTGTACTCAAACAGCAAGCGTCGAAATAGAACAATAAAACTACATTTTTATTCGGAACAAATAAGTACTTATTGCAAATCCTTCACAGATCATCAATATTATATAATATTCAAACATTTTCATATGTAGTCAAACTGTAAACGTCAGAACAGAATTCCTGCACCTTTTCGTTTTTTTTTTGGCAAACTTACTTATAGGTTATGGTTTCAGGGCTCTGAGGAATCAATGAACGTTTTTATAACAAAAACGTAGGTTCCATTATTCTATTTATGTGTACTTTTGCTTTTACAACTCCGGAATTTTCAATGGAGTAATGAATCTGATGGAATTCAGATATTGATAATGGTTCTTTCTGAGAACGTGAGGTTCCTCTCACTTGAGTTTCCAGACACAATGTATTCTTGCGATAATAGTGAGGCCAACATTCTTTAAAATCCAATATTTCAGTTCTTTCTGAAACTGTAACTTCAAAGTTATTTTTTGAACTAGATTGGATAATGAGCTCTACATACTCTTTCGTAACATGTCCTGAACATATGTCGTTTCTTTCACACACCTTGTGGTTTTTGTTATTTGATTATCTCAAGGGCTCAGAGATTTCGTTTGTGCTGAAAGACATGCCACTTGAGGCAATATTTAAGGCAATCAATTGTGGTGGTATGTGCTGCAATTCGCAACTCTTCTCTCTTCTTCTAAAGCAAAGAGTTCATGCCAGAGACAGGCACATCTATGTTGCGATTGTATTGGTGAATGTTTTGAACACTTACTATGATACAACAAACTGCAGCAATGAACATTTACGTAGTTACTTCCATTGATTATTACTCTCTATCATATGTCTGTAACATATAAACAATATAGTTAATGTGATATTGTTTATATGTTTTGTAATGTATAACGTGATGCACATATCCAAGGTACACAATAACGAGACATTCTGTATATGATGTCCCTTGATGTGTTATAATATAGGCAAGAGATTTGTAGTACTACAAAGTAATGGTGAAATATTGTGTGTGTGTGTGTATATATATATATATATATATATATATATATATATATATATATATATATATAGCCAAAGTTGTTGTGAACTTCAAGCGAGCTACTACACTGATCAAGAAGAAGTATAGTTCAGTCAATGGAAATTACACGCAACTTGTTTCGAAATTATTTCAGAACCGGCACAGTATTTGCTCGGTTAGAATATAAACAACTAAACAGTGCAGCTGTGTTCAAGTGTGTCAGTCAGCAATTCGTGCACATTTGTTGCAGAGATATTCCGAAAAATTGAACAAGTAGAGTGTATACAAAATTAAGAGCAGTAATTGAGAATTCGGTTGTGTCTTTATTATTTAAAATAATAAAAATATTCTGCATATTTTGTAAACGCAATGTGACAGGTTCTAGGAGTCTAACATAAAGCGACATGTAAGTACTATTAAACACAAACGTGCTTATGATGACAAATTGACCTCTGAGACTCGAGTTACACTTCCTCGGCTGCTGTTCGACTCGTCAATTCGTGCCTTAAATTTCCCCCCCCCCCCCCGCGTATAGCTAGATGACATCACCCGCTCCAACTCAAGGTTATGGCGGATACATTGATTCTTCGTCTGTCAATCACCCTATACCCTACTTAATTGGAATTTGTCGTGTACTATGGAAATAAAATTATAGGCGCGACAAAACTCGTATGAAAATGTGTCGGTCAATATTCTGGGGTCGCATCCTAGTACTAGACTGACTTATAGATATAATCACGTCAACACGTGGATATAGCACACTTAGTGAAGTTTCAACTATGTTATCGAACACATGTTGTAATGACGTCATTGAAGATGTACATTTAAGTGACATGCCTAATTTCAAGTAGGCCTATGCTGAAACTGTGTCACCCAACGTGGAACGCAGATTTTCCATAAGTGGGCCTAAGTTTTTTCTTCCATCCGGGTGTCGTTCTCAATGGAAAATTTGAAAATGATATTCACTGTGTACTATAAAAATCACACAAGGATTATAAAGTTTGTTTTTGTTAATATTTAATGTGTAATATTGCAATATTTGCGATGTCGAGGATGTACAGGCCTATGTATCTTTGTCTTTTTTTTGAAGGGCATCAGTCAATTGATGTAAAATTTGGAAAACCAACAAAAAAACTATATTAAGAGGTTTAAAAATTGTTTTTTCTGATTGTTAATAATGTACCTACAGTATGTGATATTTTGAGAAGAGGGTTTAAGATATTAATGATTTTTAAAAGAATTTCCTTAATTTTCACACGATGGAAATTAGTGACATGTCCTATCAAAAAAAGCAAATTGATTCAGTTATTTAGTTCGAAATGAAATGTGTATTAGTCTATATATGTAGGAAAATATATTTATTTATACTATGTAATGCATTCATTTGTTCTCGAATAATTTTGTAATAATTTGCGTATAATTTTCGATGACTGCCCTGTACGTCTGCTTTGTCAATGCAGTAGCTCGGTTCCAGTTCACAAAATATTGGGTTATACACGTATATACTACGTTTCAACATTATCTTATAGCACTCCAAATCTTTTGCCCTGTTTATAATATATAATGTGGCACGGATTACACATGACTAGCAATAAATTCATACATTTAGTCCTTTACAGTGTCCTCAGGGGTAGGAATCATTTTTTTTTCCTTCCTTCGACTAGGAAGCAGGTAATTTCGAATTTGGAATTACATATGAAGGGTACACGGGAAAAACGAACAATGTCACATTTCCATTAAAAGTGAGATAGTGATCTGTTTCAGTATATTACTGCAAAATTTATTGATGTTTCTACTTGAAGTGAAAGAAATGATGAGCGTATTCGTGGTTTTAATTCTCTTTTACCACTTTTGGTAAAAAATATTAAAGTTTGTAGTAACCTAATACAGTGAATTAGATAATGACATCACCCTTAACAGCATTGTGACATTGTTCGTTTTTCCCGTGTAACCTTCATATATGTATCTAATCAACATTTCGAAGATGGCAAACAAAACTTCTCTTACATAAGCAACTAATGCATGCTTTATCCTTACCTTAAATCGAACTGAAGTGTTTCTTTTAGTGAGAAAAGCAATGTTTGCTTGTTTTGAAGAAATTTTGATTTCTATTTTTTTTTTGTTAAAATTGTTTGCATATTTGACACTTCTGTAGACGGTTGTGTTTGGTAAAATTGTTTGCATAATTGGCATTTGTGCAGGCGGTTGTGTTTGTCTTCAGAAATAGGGAGGAAAAACAATTATGCTACTCGGGACAGTTAATGGCTGAATTCGGTCAGGCAGTCTTTCAGTTGGTCAAACATTGTCGTGCGCCTGACGCTTTGTTCCTCTGTCGACGAACTAGAGGGACCTGAAAACGTGATAATGAGCAAGACTGTCGGATCATCATGGTGATGTGATGAGATAGTGATAAAGAAAGAGAAACATTTTGTTTTTTAGTACGTAAATCAAATATTTTTTCAGACTCGCTGAATAGGAAAATGGTAGTACCACTGTGGAAATCGGTGATATAGGAAGCAAATTAGGGGACTTTGATGTAAGGGAGCGCGAGGGAAAATTCTAATGTGGTGTGAATAAACATATACCAAGAAAAGATTAACGGAATGGCCTGGGCGGAGAGAAAACCCTTGTCTGATTATACGATGCATTAGGCAGGGAGATGAAGTTTGGTTCGAGGTTAGCTCTCTGTATGAAGGCTTAAATTACTGTTCGTGCTCCACGATTGAAGACCAATGAAGTGGCCTGATAGTTAATCTCAACTATCGAGGTTCAGCGGGCGTGGCCTGCGATCGACGATCACAGACCAGATCTCCACGGGGAACTAGTGGCCAACGCCAGCCGGAATGGATCTGGGACAATCCAAGTTTTGAATATTAAAGTATGAAGATGAGTATTACGGAAGTGAAACTAGCATGCTTAAATTTCAGTCACTGAGGCTGCAGTGGAGGCACTACTGCCAGAAGCCGCACGAAGCCACGTGACAAGAGTTACAGGATTCTACCTACTGACCGAATTTGCGTAATCACTTCATGTGACATCACTGACATGGGAAAAAAGAATTTGTTCCCTAAAGCCTTGGTTATTCTAAACCGACGCATGCGAGATGCGAGGTGCGAGGCCCGCCTCGCTCAAATCCGGTAAGTATATGCAAGAGATAGTGAGTGGTTTCTATAACTGCGAAGTACGCAGACCTCGTATCTCGCAGTTATAGAAACCACTCACTATCTCTCGCCTCTCGCCTCGCATCTCGCATGCGTTTGTTCAGAAAAACCAAGGCTTTATTTTGGCCATACCGCTCTCTACGTATGCCAGTAATATCTTAAATCTGCAAAACTCGTGTCCGCCAGACGTAACAGATATCGACTTCACTGTTTTAAGAAAAGGGTCTCCGTAATCTACATAATTTGGATATGTTTTTTTACTGATTTATTTTACAACGGTTCTTAAACTCCCATGGTTATCTAGCGTCTGAAGGTGATAATGCCAGGAACCAGCGCCGAAAGTTGCTCAGCATTTGCGCTTAATGGTTTGAGGGAAAACCCCGGAATAAACTTCAACCAGGTAACATATTCCAACTAGAATTTTAACTCGGATCCGCTTGTTTTACGGTCAGGTATGCTCATTGTTACTCCACAGCGGTTGACTGTGCACGTTGAAAGTGAAGTGAAGTCAGCTGTTGTTATGATGATAACTAAATTAGCATCACACGTGAGAAACAGTAAGTGGAGAACGTTCGTTCGTTCGTTCTTTCGTTCGTTCGTTCATTCATTCATTCATTCATTCATTCATTCATTCATTCATTCATTCATTCATTCATTCATTCATTCATTCATTCATTCATTCATTCACTCACTCCGTTAGGCAGTCATTCACTAAATTGGATTTATCCATTTTTACAGCTGCATTCCCTTCACTTTCCGTATTCACCTGAAAACGAGGCAGAACTATCCTTGGAACTGTTGCGTTTTCTGATGTTTATTAAGTGTGATATTTATAATTCATAATGTTCCTTGGCTATAATGAAGACTACTGAAGTAATAATAGTATATCTGCTGTACATCACTAAGTACATAGATTCTTAAGTAAATTGTGGGGTTTCTTTGAGACACGTTAAAGTTCATGATGGACAAATTGACTGAGACACAAATTTTCTCGGAATAATTCGGCTCTACTTGCTGTTTTTTTCACCATAGGTCCATTACCATTTCTTATAGGCTCCTGCAGAATATATTTGCATTTCAAATGCATTACATTTATATATTAAAATGACACCTTGGACGTTTGTTCTGTCGTGAGGAGCAGAGTATTTTCAAACCTTTTATAAGCTGTCAGTGTATGTGTAAATTACATTTTTCCTTAAAAAAAGTCACAGGGATTTTGAAACCCCATTGATTGCGTGGCTACATATTTATTCTTTTGGTTATTATTTTATCCATTTTATATTGCAATATATTTAATTTTAATGAGAGCTGTTTCATGAGCAGGTCAAGGGATTTGGAGCACTATGAAGTAATGTTGAAACGTAGTATATACGAGTATAGTCCAAAGTTTAGTGAACTGGAACCGAGGTACTGCATTCACAAAGCAGAAGTACAGTTCAGTCATCGAAAATTACCGCAACATATTACAAAATTATTTCAGAACAAATGAGTGTGTTACATAGTTAACAAATATATATATATATATATATATATATATATATATATATATATATATATATTGCCTACATATATAATATACATTTCATTTCGAACTAAATAATTCAATCCGTTTGTTTTTTGAAAGGTCAAGTCACTAATTTCCATCGTGTGAAAAATAAGGAATTCTTATGAAATAAACCATTAATATATTAAAACCTCTTCTACAAATATCACATAGGTACATTATTAAGAATCAGAAAAATGATACAATTATTTCTTTAAACCTCTTAATATAGTTTTTTCTTGGTTTCCCAAATTTACATCAATTGACTGATGCCCTTCAAAAAGACAGAGAGAGAGATACATAGGCCTATACTTTCTCGACATCGCAAATGTTACAATATTACATATTAAATATTAACAAACATAAACCTAATAATCCTTGTGTGATTTTTTTATAGTACACAGTGAATATCATTTTCAAATTTTCCATCGAAAACGACACCTTGTTACATGGAAGAAAACTTAGACCTACACATGGAAAATCTGCGTTCCACGTTGGCTGACACAGTTGCAGCATACTTGAAATTACGCATGTCACTTAAATGTACATCTTCAATGACTTCATTACGATGTGTGTTCGATAACATTTGAAACTTCAACTAAGCATGCTATATCCACGTGTTGACGTGATTATGTCTATAACTTAGTTACAGTACTAGGGTGCGATCCCAGAACGTTAACCGACACATTTTCAGACGAGTTTTGTCGCGCCTATAATTTTATTTCTATAGTACACTACAAATTCAAATAAAGTATAGGGTGATTGACGGAAGAAAAATCAATGTATCGACAATAACCTAGAGTTGGAGCAGGTGACATCATCTAGCGATACCCGGGGGGAGGGGATTTAAGGCACGAATTAACGGGTCGCACAGCAGCCGAGGCAGTGTAACTCGAGTCCTAGAATTAAATTTTCCATCATAAGCACGTTTGTGTTTAATAATACTTACATGGCGCTTTACGTTTCGCTGCTAGAACCTGTCACATAACGTTTACAAAATTCGTAGAATTGAAGACATCAGAACAATAAGTGTGTTATCGACCAAATGTGGCGTTTTCGGATTTTCAAACATCCTTACTATTCCCGCCTCATAGAATCAGAATCTGTCATTGGTTCTCTCATAAACCCATTTGCATGATTAGAAACTGAAGTTGATTTAATATGCTGTTCCAAAAAATAAAGTGAATAGGAACTCTGTTTTTACTGTCCTGAAATATTGCCGTTAGGTTCATAACCCACTTATTGTACTCAGATGTTCAATTGTTTATTGTTTTATATAATAAATACACCATCGAATTGTGAAATACTGCTCTTAATTTTGTATACACTGTACTTGTTCTATTATGCGATATACCTCTGCAAGAAATGTGCACGAACTGCTGACTAAAACACTTGAATACAACTGCACTGTTTAGTTCTTTATACTCTAATGGAGCAAATACTGTGCCGGTTCTGAAATAATTTCGCAACAAGTTGCGTGTAATTTCCATTGACTGAACTGTAATCCTGATTGATCAGTGCAGTAGTTCACAACAACTTTGGCTGTACAGTATATACAATATTTCACCATTACTTTATAGTGCTCCAAATCGCTTGCCCTGATCATAAGTAAATGCTTTCGATATGCTACTGTGTTTAGATTATTTATTTGTATTACATTATAATTGCGATTACAGATATATGTTTGTGTGTGTGTATACACACACACACACACACACACACACTACTCTTCGCGATATGTAAGACTGTCGTAACAATTCGCAATAAATACTGTTCGTGAAGCGTGAAACAATGTATATTAATTATTATAATAATTAATATTGTCTTTGTTTAGTCAACTGTCCGAAGACAGGTCTGGACTCCACATGTGACATCAGCTACAGTAGCGCTCAAAAATATTTTGTAGAAAGCATAAGCTACAATTACAAGAAGATAAGTATTGAATAGAAAAAACTGCCAGTGGATAATTTAAAAGTATTTGGGTGCTATTCATGGACATTTCGCTAGCTCGGGCTACGAGCGTGCTAAACAGGATTCATATGATATCATATAGCTGACACTGATTTATGAATACGAAAAACCTTAGTTCGCTGATCATCCACCAAAAGCCCGCGTTAAGAATGTCTATGAATACGGCCCTGTATTTCTAATCCATTTAGTACGAAAATACATTCAGTTTAAACTAAGTTACTTTGCATAAAAAATAACTGAAGATTACAGAAGTAATTTGTAAGTCCGAGTATGTAATAATAAAGCGAAAATATTCTGGACTCTGAGAAAAAGCCAGCATTCATTTGCATACCCCCGAGCTTTGATCACAGCAGCACATCTGTTTGGCATTGAATCCACAAGATTTTGCAATCGCCCGAGTGAAGTTGTGACCATTCTTCCAATAAGGCACCAAAGAACTGATCCTTCTTATTTGAGTGATTTCTACGTCGAACACGTCGATCCAATTCTTCCCAGAGATGTTCAGTAGGATTAAGATCCGGACTCTGGCTTCGTCAATCCAAGAGTTCGATTTTTTTTATCTGCAAAGAATTTTTAAATGGTCGGAAGTGTGTTTTGGATCATTATCCTACTGAAAAATCCAATTACATGGCATATTCTTCCTCCCATGTGGAAACATATTCTTTTCTAAAATGTCACTATACATGAAATGATCCATAGTCCCTTTTATTTTGACTAGAAAACCAACTCCACTTTTAGAAAAAAAACAGCCTCATACCATGATGCTGCCACCACCATGCTTAATGGTCGGTACCTAGTATGTTTTGTTCTCTCTTTGTTTTTTTGGTTGACATACATACTGCACACCATCAGAGGAAAATAAATTAAATTTACTCTCATAACACCTTATACCGGTCTGTAGTCTTCCATGTTTGATACATTTTTGCAAACTCTAACCTGACCTAACTATTTTTTGGATTTATGAGTGGTTTTCGTGATGGTTGACTACCATTCAAATCACCAGGTACTAGGCGACGTTTCACAGTAGAGACATGTAGTTTCAGTTCATGGTGCTGCTCTAGATCATCCCTAATTTGTCGAGCAGATTTTCGTGGATCAGCAATCGATTGCTTACAAATAATTCTGTCCTCCCTCACTGTTATTTTTCGAGGACGACCAGACCTTGGCTTATTGTCTACTGACCCTTCTTCTTTTTGCCGTCGACTCCACACACTTATGATTTGTGATATACTAAAGCCTTTAGCAACGCTTGACTACGATTTTTCCTTCTTCAAAGCGTTTAAAATAACTTGGCTCACATCCACAGAGTATTACTTTTGTCTTGGCATGCTTACAATTGTCTGTGCAAATAAACAAGCACTGTCTAAATATCTAAACACTAATATTTAATATATACCATTCCACCAAATCAAACCACAAAATACTTATGAGCTAATGGAATATACATTTATATTGTTATTCTATGAACTTGTCTGTTTCCTAGATACGTAACTTTTTATTTAGTAGGTTATTTTACGACGCTTCATCGACATCTTAGGTTATTTAGCGTCTGAATGAGATGAAGGTGATACTGCCGGTGAAATGAGTCCGGGGTCCAACACCGAAAGTTACCCAGCATTTGCTCATTTTGGGTTGAGGGAAAACCGCGGAAAAAACCTCAACCAGGTAACTTGCCCGGGCCACCTGGTTTCGCGGCTAGACGCGCTAACCGTTACTCCACAGGTGTGGACTAGATACGTAATCATAGCAACGTTACGCTACTCATAGAATGACCACAACTGTGTGCTTTGCGTTATTATAACTTCATGCAAACAGTATTGACAACATAAAACCTTAACTACAAAATACTTTCGAGCGTTTCTGTACATATTGTACCAATCAGACTTCAGATGCATACAAACAATTGAATCAGTCGGAGCTAGAAGGAACTAAGTCACTTTTCACAACTTTTCAGGAGAAGCAAGAAACATTCCACTAATAACACAAATATTATAATTTTATGTTATAGAAGGCAAAATAATATTTAAAAGTCTTAGTTCCTTCTTCCACCGTTCGATGCCATGACAGCCATTGTTCAAATTGTTGCATAACCCAAAACTGCATATTTTGATTTAGTTCCTTTTAGCTCCGACCGGTTCTTCCTCTGACACATATCCTCAAGTGAGATGTACTGCCTGATAATAGATGTATATATCAGCCTGAATCTCAAACAGAGGTAATAATTAATATTATGCATATTCAATAATGTGTTTTTATTCTTCGTTATAATGTTACATAATGTGTACATGTTCATTAATATTAGGCATAGAAGAAACACAAAATATAACGTGTACTTATTGTTAACTGCCTGAAGTTCTGGCTGCTATACTATTGCAGACTCCTGGGTGAAAAGTATCACAGAAACATACAAAAGAGAAAAATTGTCTATACCAAGCAGACTTTAGGAAGCTATAATTATTGCATTCGAACTTCTTCTTTGGAATGCCTGGAGGAAAACACATTTCACGCACATTCGTAAAAAAATAATTTCTTTCCTATGTAAGTTCTGAAGCATACCATGCATTTTGAAGCATATGATTAAAACACAGAAGCAGACAGCTAGTTATGAATTCGAAAATGAATTCTAATGGCATCTTCCCTCGATGTTGTGTGCCTTTCTGTTGCAACAAGTACCTAGTGCAGTTCTGCAGACGAGAAATGAAATATTTAACTTTCCTGTAAAAATAAACATAGCAAGGCTGACACAATGAAGTACATTTAGGTGGAATAACTTTCACAGTGCAAGTTGTCATATTATCATCATCCACAAACCGCTGCTCATCATACAATCTCTATTTGTTTGACCTCCCCAGGAATCAATCAGAAGGAGACATTCGTTTGTCACTACATAAGATTTGAAGACAGTATCAAGATACTGCTCGAAGAAACTAGAGGTCAGTTTGCCAGATGTAGAGCACCACATGACTGCCATATTTTTGCATTTTGCCTCAAGAGCACTAACAGCAACGTTAACTTTCGGACCGAATTTACCCCCAGGTTCTTGCAGACACAGAAACACTTTATGCAGTAAAGTACTAGTTGCAGTAATGAAATAATGAATCGTGTATGTATAAATTTATTCACGTCTCCAACTGCAACTAGCACATTTTTCTTTTCGCCTGTGTTCGTTAATGATCTTTTTATGTCACTTCTATAGGAGCAACCGGTCTGGTCCGTATTGATAATAACTTTTTTTTATCAAAATTAGGAATCAAGGCGGTTGTCTGGTTCTGGAAGCGATCTGCAGTTTTGAATATTGCTTCCATATAGTAGACTTCCTTGGAGGAAACGAGTTTTGTCACTTTGCATTGTCGGATATGGTGACGTTTTTTTAAACGTAATGGCCCAACTATCACTGGAAGTAAATTCGAAATTAGATGACAAATGTTGATTTGCAGCAGCTAGTCTCCATTCTTGTATTTCCTAGTTGTTAACTGTTCATTTCTACCACTCGCCCCACAAATATGTCATACACTCAACTGTCTATCATGTTCATTTTGTCGTATCGAATCCCTCCTGTTTGTATTTCCTGCTCCCATATACTTAAAAGCCGTTTATGCTTCAATGCTGCAGACCCCTGATGCTGCAGTGTGGTCGGGCTCCAATTACGACGTTCTTTGGCCATATTCACCACTTTCATTTTCACGTAAAGGGGAACATGTTCATATTTCGGCTGTTTACAAGGACTAGGCTGGAATTTAGAGAGGCTGCTTTCCCCTGAAGGAGTGGAACTTTCATCAGGCATGACATATTGTTCTTCTAATTCACTAGTGGAAGGTTCTGCGAAGGAGTGAACTTCACTTTTGTGGAACAGTTTCTTCAGTTTCATTACACCTGAAGTCGAAAGTTTCCATAAACATACTAATACCTTCCTCTCCGATCAGTTGTGAGCGAATAGTTATATCCGCATTAGTTGGAGTTCCAATAATCCCCATGCTTAAGAGCCGATATAAAAATAGAAGTTAAAAATATTATAAGCAGACTACATAATTGTTGATGGTATTTTAATATACTCGTACTAGAACGATAGGGGTTTCATTTATTTTATTCATTGAATGTAAATAATTAAGGAATGAGTTGTTATTTTTATATAATGTTATGTACTTATTTTACCATATTACAAAACATATTTCACGGGGGTACGTTTACCTTGGAAATATCGGACTGCTACTGTTGCATCTTTTCTTTCTTGATCAGACTGACTGTGAAGTTTGCGCTATCCGCTAACATCTTGCCCTCGTGTATAGATGATCCGGCAATTGGATTGCTGTCCATTATAATATATTTTTTTTCCGTACACTGTGTTTTAAGATGAACACCGACACACAACCACACCATACAAAATCCAAAAGGAGACAGGAAGTGAAAGGTAACCATTTGCCTGCATACAGTAGGCCTACATTATAAGTTATATACATTGTGCGGCGCTAAACATGAGCAAGCAAAAACATGAGCAAGCGAGTAGATTCTTGGGTGTAGGTTCTGCGTGCATAACTGTGATAAGTTGCACTGCTTGGTACTGCACATCAAGCGTTGGGGAGGAACCAAGCGTTTATAGTTTTCATTTTTTTCTCGGATTAGACGCGTCCAGGAGAAAGCCTCAAGAGGCAAAACGTACGCTATTTTACACATTCTTTTATTATACAAATCTGAAATACCTAGGACAGGCATGTCAATTGATGCCCACAGGAGCAAGCGCGCTTTAGAGCCCAGGAGAGCCTGAGCGCTTTACAGCGGAAAGGAAAGAGACAGACGAAAGAGGTGGTATATGCCGCTTTGTCGAGCTATATTCAGGGATGACCAGCACTGATTCAGTAGATAAAGGGAAGAGAACTTATTAAAACTGTATCCATGTTAATTTTTAGATTTGCCTGAGAAGTATAAGTGCATTATAAGAATGTAAGTTTTAATTTTAATGCTCATTTTTCACAAGTTTGAATTTTTTTATTCAAAAGAAATAGTTTCTCAACTTTTCGTATAGAAAAGTGAAATTTTCAGGTATAAGCCTATTTATTTAGTAGCCTTACAGAATGTTTTCGTAAATCTAATATACCGTAAATACGTATTACTGAAGATAGTGTATTGAAAATTTTGAAAATATTCGTATGGAAATTGTTTGTAAGGAAATGAATTAACAAAGCAACTGCTGTTACATCATAAGCAAAAGATACGTGCCCATGTGTTGTAAAAATGTCAGCTCTATAGCTTCAGCAGATTTCGAAAAAATAATTTAATATTCTGATGATAGGAAGTTGCTCACAAATATCACCTTAAAAGCATAATGCGATAAGAGTTTTGTTATGTAATATTAGTTACACTTGCAACAGATACAGTACCTAGGTAACTTTGCTTTGTACTGTAATATTGTTTTCATTAGTTTATTGATTACTTTTGTAAGGCTAAAGATACCATCAATATAAATTCCAACTTATCATGTCAAACTCAATCTCTTTCTTTGGAATATCACTTTCTTTATGAATGATTTGTTTCATCCACTTAATACAGTATAATATTATACTACTATGGAATTTAAGTGAATATTCCTTCTTAACTCTCTATTATGTTATTAAGATTTAAAACACAAGTGAAATATTAAGAAATCAGTGTTAGTAGTTTTCTTTTACAGACAATATAGATAATATTATACAGAAAGAAGCCATATAAAAATAACGACATAAAATTTCACGTTCCGTTTGAAGTTTGTGCACCACTGTTTTCTTAATCCAACAGGTTGCTTATTCATATACACAACCCTTCCTCTTTCCATACTTAGCGCTTGCTGCCCGCGCACGACATCAAGGTCAGAAAAATGCGCTTGCTTTGACATCACTGACCTAGGACGAAGTAATGTGCAACTGTGAGGAAATTTGCAAAAAAAAATTCTTTTTGTTGGCTGAACGGGGGCCTATGGGAGAGAGAGCCGAAACACGGATATTTTTATTTTCAATGTACTTTAACTTCAAACATTCCCTGTTCAATCTGTGACATCGGTCTGACAATGGCTCCTTATTACTCTTCTAATTTTATTTGCAAGAAAAAGTTCATTTTATTTCAAAACTACAAAGGAGTAGGCCTAAATTATATATTATCAGTTTCTCTAATGATTACAGTAAAACTCAGAATGATATGGAGAGTAGCTATCGAGTAAAACAATGTTAAAATTTAGGAGAAAATAATTTTTTTTCTGAGGAATGTATTAATTTGGGACTGATATGGTATTAGAAATTTTATTGTATTCTATCCAAATAAGCTATTAAAATCTGCACACATACTGTATATTATTTTTAGCCTGTGTAAGTTAATTAGTGCTTGATCCATGTAGTTCAATTTTTATTTTAATAACTGAGCCTTCTCCTGTCGCATGAAATAGACTCTCTCTACCCTTTCATTTGTTTTTGAGGATACTCCCCTCGTAAGATATGGACTCGTCCTACTATTATTTAGTTCTTTGTTCAGCACATGATATCTCTATCTCGCCTTACATTGTCCCTCATCAGTACTTCTAGCGTAATACTGAGAAAAGCTCAGAGCACTCTGCTGCGATATAATGAAAGATATTCCTATCTGTAGGTCAATGGATCCATAATGCATGCGAAGTCCACTGAATTTTAAAAGAGGGAGAATAATGAATATATACTTCTACTTTAAGAAATGTCTTTTTATTACAAATTTCCTCTAATTATTTCCTCATTTTTCCTCCAAGCTTCCTTATCTACCGCCATGCTCCTATTCCTTCCTATTCCTTTGCATCTGGTCATTCTCTCAAAATTTTTGTCGTCCCAAAGTTTCCTTCCATCTGGTAGTCATTTCCTCATGAAAGCATTATATTTATATGCAAAGAAGTGACGAATCAAATATCGGATGGACGAGACGAAACGCCACCGCTTAACCGAAAGTCTAGTGGCATCCGTATGCTATAGGAGTGGCTTTCCTACCATCAAAGCGCGATAGTAATATGCGGTACAATAAAAACAAAAAAGCTTACCGTCAAAGCGATAGTAACATGCGGCACGATAAAAACATAAAAGCTTACCTCATTCTTGAACTGATTGAAGGTATCAATTACAAAAATGAATCCCATCTGCGTCGTCAGGGCCAAAAGTTATGCACTACACTGGTTTTGTATGGTGCTATTCATAGACATTTCGCAGCACGCGCTACGAGCGTACTAAGCTAGCCCCGGCTATCCACTGGTTACTTGTACAGAATTCAAATCATATCCTATCGCTAACACTGGTTTATGAATACGAAAAACGCTGATCATCCACCGGAAACCCGCGCTAAAAATGTCTATGAATACGTCCCTAATAGTTTAACGGCGAGTTGAACAGATGTTTTAGACATCCCTACTTGTTGTGCTAAACGGCGCAAAGACTTGTGAGGGCTTTGCTCTAATCGAAAACTTATTTCGTACAATTTCTCCTCTGTTAATACACGTTTATTCACACAAGGCTTCTTATTTTGTACAGATGCTGTCTCTTTGAACTTCTTTACTAGTCTCCGCAAATCATATTGTAAAATTTTCAAGTTAACCTCTGCTTTGTATTCTGGATCCTAATGGTCAGCCGTGGATATCGACCAGATGTCCCAAATTGTGGAATTAGTAGCCGGCACAGGGGAATCGGGAAATTGACAACAGAACTTACGGCGACACCTCCACGAAGACATTTTTTTTTGCGAAAGTATTACAAATAAAAGTGCGTTGTTCTGTACCGTACCTGATGACCAGACTTCGAGACTTCGGACCCGATAGAGCAGTTCAGTGGGAAATCCACATAACGGCGTACTGAGTATAGTGGTAAAGCATACAGTGGGTTGGGGTACTGTAGAATTGATGCCAACAAATACGCAAAGGAAAACGCTCTGGATTTGAAGGTTCTGACGAATAATGTGGTTTTCATACAAACTGTGTCTGAAACTATTACACGGTTAGAAAAGTCAGAGCAAGAGATGCCGGAAGCCCTCAAATTAATTTAGAAAATGATGCAGAGAATTAATGAGACATCAAATACACCGGTTAGTGAACGTGTAAAACTGAAGTGGAAATCAATTTTATGTAAAAATAACGGATATGGAACATTGTGTAACATAAACAGCAAATTAGTGGGCATAGAGTCACCCGAGAATAAAGGACTATCTCTTGGAGACTGCAATGATGTTAGGTTTTTTCGTTTTGCTCCTATCACGTCATGCGACGTAGAGCGCAGCTTTCTACAGTACAAACTTTGGCAGATAACCGAAAAAGATTTACGTTTGAGACACTGAGAATGTATCTTGTAGTACATTGCATTTCGGTACTGTAACTGCACTTCCTAAAGACGACCAATAGGATAAATTAAAAAATTAAAATTGCTACATGCTTATTTCCACCATTAACACTGTGTATAATTAAACAGAAATGCTTATAAAATAAGGAGAATAAATCCTTTCCACATTATTTTGACATTATCATTGTGTAATGTATATTTACTTTCAGAATGTACATATGTGTGTTTCCCCATACTACCGTACTCTACTCTAAATAGCAACGTTGTTACCTCAACACATCTCTATCTACCTGCAGCGAGTCAACAACCTATAGTGCATGCACAGTAAACTTATTGTATCGGGTTCAAAGTCTCGAAGCCTGCTGATGACACTGCTTACACACTCGGCACTCAGCATAAAACTGGAAACTACTTTCTGCAATATTTTGTTGCGCGGGATCTGGTAGTCCGAGAATATTCTCTTGATTGTTGCACACGTCTGAGTAAATTGGCGGACTCATTATTACTGCGCAGAAGAACGGTTAAAAAAATTATGAATTATTGCTAGCTTTCTGTTAATCATTTAATTAGACCTTGCGAACTAATTCATATGTAATTTTGCGCGGGATCTATTCCGAGAATAACAGGGCCACTAACCCGGGACAAGATAGTGGGACTCCGGCGACTAGTTTACTGTAGCTTCGGTGGCGTTTCGTCGCGTCCACCCGGTAGTAATAGAATTTAATCTCTCAAGGAATTACAGTACTATTAAAGAGACATGAATTATCCCCAAATGTAAGCCCACATCCGAAAAAGTTTCAGGCAAGAATTTTAGTGTTTAAAGAACCTATATGGATGACTTGGTAAATGTTGTAATCATAGTAAACACGGCCTATCGAATGATGCTCCCTATTGCAAACGTGTTGAAATGAGAAGTTTCCGGACATAAGAATAGATATTTATATAATTTGTTTTGACAAATTTGTTACCGTAATCGCAATGAAATTATGTGAAGTAAAAGAAAAACTACTTTCCTTCTGCGGAAACGTTGTTTCTCTTCTTGAAGGGTCGCAAATGTACCCTCAGGATATATATCCGTTTCTCATTACATGGCCGCGAAACCAGATGGCCCGGGTTCGATTCCCGGTCGAGGCAAGTTACCTAGTTGAGGATTTTTCCGGGGTTTTCCCTCAACCCAATATGAGGAAATACTGGGTAACTTTCGGTGCTGGACTCCGGACTCATTTCACCGGCATTATCACCTTCATCTCATTCAAACGCTAAGTAATCTAAGACGTTGATAAAGCGTCGTAAAATAACCTACTGCAATAAAAAAATCATTACAGGAATTTAAAAGCCGGTGAACACCAACAGCGATCGATTTTTGAAGATGATTATTTAAAACAATTCTTAACATTAGGCCTATATCACTGTTGGTTGAATATCCATGATCAATTATTTTCGAATTCTAGGAAAAACAGAGACAGGAGTTTTTGCTTTCACAAGAGGTGTGTTGCTAATTGGGATTTCCCGGTCTCTGATCGGGTCAAAAAGCTTGACAGAACTGGTATTTAACCCTTGCGGGGAATTTCGATGAAGTCCGGAAGGTCTAATTAGTCAAATTCACTCTCTTCACCTCCACGTTGGGACCCCTTTGGATCTTTTAAGATGCTAAAAAGAGAGTGGTTTGCGGACAGCAACGCTACCGCAAATATTGCATGATGAGTCTTACCATGGTAAAAGATTACAGACGTAAACTATCCCCTATTCGAATGTCCGAGAAGGGAATATTGGGGAAGGACACATTATGACGTAACCAAAGCGAGAGAAGAAAAGAAGTTTGCGTAGCATTAAGATAGCCTATATGGCTCGTTAGCGGAGACTAAGAGGAATGCGGAAAATAGGGAAAATTGAAGAATGCTGTGTTTGCAGTGAAAGACCTTCCCTTGGGCAGAAATCTTTGAATGGATGGACGAACGAATTAATTAATTAATTAATTTCTTGACGGATATTTCACAAGCGCATCGTGTAATTTAAATATCATTATAAACTGCTCAAACTTTTATTATTGTAATCGAACTTAAGTAGCGCTTTTAGTAATGTCAAAGTAATACGTGAAGCGACTGTAATATACGAAAAGAAATTTTATGCTAATTATGAGAAAACTCTTGCTCAGTATATACAGGGTGGAAGATAAGGTAGTACATTAATTGGCAGGTGCCATAAATCTCATTATTTAGAGTAAGATTTGTCAAATAAAACAAATTATAGAACTTACGGACAGTGAGATAATTACAAGTGTTTCGAAATCGCCGACTGCAATTGCAAGATGTCTCAAGGTCACATAAGTAGTATCCCACACCCCATGCGGTCAGCGACTTGAAGGTAGTGGGTTAAATTCAACTACCTTTCACTGTGTACCTTGCAAAAATAACGTACGTAAACTCCGGATAGGAGCGTAACTGTTATTTGTTTAGTTTCTGTAATTTAATGTCAGAAAATGTAAATTAATAACCCGAATGAACAAAATAGCTCGTGTTCGGGCACAGTTCAACAATGAATGCAGAATTATCAACTTACAATGCAATACACTAACAATTCAGTACTAAGAATGGAGTAATAATTTTAATGTTAACAAGAAATACGTACAGTAATAACAAGAATTAACGTGAAAATCAGGAAATTATGTCCAAATTAGAGAAAACACTTGGGATTGAAGTCTCAGTTACAATTAATGAAGAAAGAAAACTGATGTAACTTTGTAAACAAGTGTAATTAACATTACAGTTTGTTGTTTTACGAATCACTAATTATTCTGGTCGTTAATACTGAAATAAAGAGTAAGAAACTCTGTAAACCACATTCCACTCACATCTTACAGGTACTGTTCAAAATGTCCACCATCAGCGTGCATGCAGCTTTCACATCATCTAGTCCAATTATGACGAACTCTGGGAAGTAGTCCTTCACAGTTCCTAATTTTTTCCGCTGCCTGGATCATATCTAAGTACTTACGATTTGTGAACGCTGGTATCTCGTGGATTGAAATAAACTGAACTGTATCGCTGTACGTCCAACTGCACACTAATGAAATGTAAACATTACAACAGCTGATCAGTTGCGAGTACTGCACAAACCGTCTGTCGTTCCGACAGCGATGCCAGATTTTTAGACCTTCTGTACGTGACCCGACAATCACTGTTTCCAATGTTTCTTCAGTTGATTAATTCGAAATCTGTGAATTTTCTAATTAAAATACTGCTGCAACGTGAACATAACAAACGTTCTTTTCGTTGTTATACAAGAAATTAAACCGTATTTTAAACAGTATTCGTAAAATTCGCGATCGAAATGTTGGCGTAAAAGTATTATTTCTTCAAAAACCTCGCAAAAACGAGAAAAATGGCATTAGACTTTTTCTTTCGTTATATTTTAAGGAATAATATCCTAAAATTAATGTACTACCTTATCTTCCACCCTGTATGTAAATTAATTGAGAAGCGTTTTTGCTAAACTAGATTGATGCACAAAACTAATTTTCTCAGAAAATGAGTTTTATTGTATACACAGTTTATATTCTGGGATAGAAATATAATGTGAGTATATGTTTTTCTATCCCATGATATTTTTAAAATAACTTGTAAGCCATTGAAGAGTTTTTGTCAGATAATCAAATTTATTATTTTCAAAAAATCGAAATTTTTCAAAACTAGATAGATGCAAATCAAAAGTTACTTAATGAACACTAATAAAATATATTTTATAAATAATTTTACTTATATAATATACAAGACCTTCCCTACGTTACTTCAACATCTTCAATCTCTTGTGGAACAGTTTTGCCTCATCGGGTACTTGGAAAAATTTAATGAGTTTCAAAATATCTTTGCACTTATTTTCAAATCAATTGCTTCCCAATCAATTGCTAGGATTTTAATTTTGCCTTGATTCTCGAGCATTCGATGGTGTTCCTGAGGTGAGAGAATACTCTCTTGTTTTCTGAGATTTTTCTCTATTCTTCCAAAGACTATCCGGAGCCATATGACCATAATCACGGACTGGAAAGAAGTGACAGATCGAAGAGAAAACTCTACTATAAAAAAAAACGTACCTCGTTGCCAAGGCATTATCTCCTTGCTATGATATTTTCTTTCGTACAGTCGGTCATCTATCGGGTTTTGCTACAATTATGTGCTTGCATCTATCGAGTTTAACAAAGACGCTCCTCAATTTAGATAACTTACTCTGTGGATTCATAAAGCGTCTTCTGTCTGCAATGCACAAAACAAAAGTTTGTCTCCTACTTGAATACACAATAATTGTGGCTTTCGAATCATAGTTAAGAAAATAAACTGGAAATAGGCATATAATTGAATAATTTTAAAGCACGGAATTGTTGGGAGAGGAGTAAATTTTTATCATTTTTAACCACAAGGATATATCGGGCGTCCTGCTCACCTCATGTCGCTGAAGTCCCTCTACGCATCTATGCAGTGTGCTAGACTGGGGTCGAATTAGATAGATGGATTTATTGAGCAATAGTATACATACAGATGTACTATAATATCATAATTTTCTCTTAAATCCAATGCACGGGTCTTCTGACCGTACGTGCTGTGTAAAACAAGTCCTACTTTGTAGGTTTCACCCCCACACCTACGTTTAGATCCAGCCACTCTCCAAAAGAACACACAGATTAAAATGAAAATGGCACAAACAAAACACATTATATAATATATCCTAACCTAAAACAGACATAAAAGTGTTTAATTGAGTAGCTACCATTATCCCTTCGTCAGTTCGCATCACAAACTTCAACAACTGAAGTTCTAATCTGTCTCGCCTTCAAGAGGAACAATCCAGTCTTTTGTTCGCATTCTCTATTCCCCATGAGATGAAGACATGCAAGCGAACTTCGATTCTGACTTAGCATCGAGGGTGGTAGATATTTTCCCCGGATATGTTCCAATTCGACACACTGCAATAAAATATGTCTCCAGAAGTCCTTTTCTCCCCACAGTGGACAAAGGCGCTAGAGAGACTCTGAAAAGGAAGAAAGTGAAAGAATTGAAGTGTGTGATCCCGAAACTCGCTCAGTCCATTTGGTGCATCATGTTTTAAGCATGTTTTCTTCGAAAACAACGCCAATCCTTGTCTAAAAGTTTGTGTTATTGCGCATGCCACTTGAAAATTCGCTCAGTCCGTAGATCAGTGGATAAAAAAACTATCCCAGTCCGTTCATAAAAACGGACTTAACGCCTTTTGGGATCACAATCTTCTATTACTGTCTATTCTACGGTTATAAATCTTAAATCTGCCTTCAAGGGATTGTCCGTTTGCCTCCATTATTAGGTGTGAGCGATGTGATTAGTAATTTCATCAACATCTCGTAACATAGGCGCATATTTATCTCTTTTCAGTCATCTGCATTCAATTCTATTAAACGGTCAGATAGGGTTGTCAAAGCCATTCATATCTCAAGGAGTGGTAATAATTTAATGAAAATTAAAAATTATTATTATACCGTGAGAAACCTTTTACAATGTCGTCCTTTTTTATAGCAGATTCCACATCTGACTAATCGGATCCTGAATTTTGTTGTGGAATATCGATTACTAGTTCAATTGATTGAATGAGTGTGAAAAAAATTAAGTATGATACTTATGATATTGAAATAGAATAATTAATGAGCGTTTTTCCCCTAAGTACTATAATCCCTATTATTAATTTTAAGCAACATTACACTGTTATCCAATCCTCCCTTTTTATGCTATCTTTATAATCATTATTAAAGGAATATAAAATTAAATTTATAGATGGGAAAATTTAATTGTAATTGTCGGACAGTAAATGCAGTTTTTAATCGTGATTTGAATCCACATTGCTCCTTCAGGACGATTGAAATTATATAACAACAATAAAAAGCTAACGGAATAGCAGGAGATCCAAAGTGGTTGGCTATCTTAATTGGGAACTCAGTCCAAAAGAAAATGAATTAATTTATCTGGAATCGAACACCTGTAAATTTATTGGGGAAATAATAGGCTGACCAACAGAGAAATATTGAATTGAGGATTACAACTCGTGCTCCTGAAGAGAACCTTCCACTTCACATTTAACATTATTATAAATTATAATCTACCTATGAGATTAGTGACCTTACCTCTTCTCTCGCCACTCTTGCTAGGAGTACAAATCAGCTCAAAAGTGTTAGTTCTTAATCGTGATCAGAATGCAGTTTTTTTTTTTGTCGCTTAAAACAACACAGGAGAAATAGAAGACACTAAGAATTCCGACATAATAACGTGGAAATATAGAAGCTTTATATAACAATCTTATTGAATTTGGTATTTCAAGAAACTAGTTCGATTAATTAAAATGTGTCTCAATGAAATCTACAGCAGAGACCATATAGGCCAGCTTCTGTCTGATACTTTTCCAATTCACTGCGGGCTAAAACAAGGAGATGCACCATCACCTTTACTTTTTAACTTCGCTCTAGAATATCCCATTACGAAAGTTGAGGATAATACAGAGGGTTTAGATTTGAACGGGTTACATCAGCTTCTTGTCTATGCGGATTTCGTGAATATGTTAGGAGAAAATCCAGAAACGATCAGGGAAAACACGGAAATTTTACTTGAAGCAAGTAAAGCGATAGTTTTCGGAAGTAAATCCCGAAAAGACAAAGTATATGATTACGTCTCGTGACCAGAATATTGTACGAAATATAAATATAAAAATTGGAGATTTATCCTTCGAAGAGGTGGAAAAATTAAAATATTTTGGAGCAACAGTAACAAATATAAATGACAATCGGGAGGAAATTAAACGCAGTATAAATAATGGAAATGCCTACTATTATTCGGTTATTATTATTATTATTATTATTATTATTATTATTATTGCTATTATTATTCCGTTGAGAAGCTTTGTCATCTAGTCTGCTGTCAAAATATCAGAAAGTTAGAGTTCCTAAAACAGTTATATTACCGGTTGTTCTGTATGGTTGTGAAACTAGGACTATCAATTTGAGAGAGGAACAGAGATTAAGGGTGTTTGAAAGTAAGTTTCTTAGGAAAATATTTGGGACTAAAAGGGATGAAGTTATAGGAAAATGGAAAAAGTCACACAACGCAGAACTGCATGCATTGTATTCTTTACCTGACATAATTAGCAACATTAAATTCAGACGTTTGAGATGGGCAGGGCATGTAGCACGTATAGAGTGTTAGTTGGGAGACCGGAGAGTAAAAGACCTTTGGGGAGGCCGAGACGCAGATGGGAGTATAATATTAAAATGGATTTGAGGGAGGTGGGTTATGATGATAGAGACTGGATTAATTTTGCAAATAATAGGGACCGATGGCGGGCATATGTGAGGGCGACAATGAACCTGCGGGTACCTTAAAAGGCATTTCCAAGTAAGTAAGTAATAAGCAGTTTCTATCATAAGTTTGTAGTTAAATGCCTTCATCTTGCAAAATGTCTTTTCTCTGTTCAGGAATGTACAAAGTATTCAGTCTTAAATATATAGACTGCATTATAAACGATTGTTAAAATTCCTCAGGTTTTACTTAACAATTTATTACACAAATTCTCCTTTACTTGAATGTTTAATTTATGGCGAATGTTCCCCTTCCTTCTCTACGCTTTTTTATGAAAACGTCATGAATAGTGTTCGGACTCATTGCCATCATAATACGTCTCTGATTACTGACTCGGATCACCACGCAAGCACTCGCATTCATTTTGTCATATCGTTCGTAAGATCACCCAACTTCAACATCTCTTACTTATGATTTTCAAATTCTTTCCATCGTCGTATCTATTTTCATAACTTTGTTTATATTTAAATTTATCGATAGCATATTTCCCTTTGCTTTATCTTCACAACCTTTTTCATCATCCTCTTCATCATATTAACAAAAAAATATATACTTTACTATTATAATAATTATCGTTCCCATCATTATTATCATGCAGTTTGTGATGATTAGTCTTTAATATGTGTACTTCAAGAGATAATCCACATAATAATAAAATGTCTATTTCAGTCAATTTGAAGCGATTGCTTCACATTAATGGGAATGAATATTAGCTGCACTGAATGTAAAAACCAATACTTAATAAAAAATACAACACTCGTGTTCTTCTTCTGTATACGCGATCATCGTCTATACATGTTAACTATTATAACTAAAACGCAACTTCTGATAATTGTTCCTTGATCTTGTCCTGAAACTTCCGGTATAATGTTATCTTATGGCATTAAAGTGGAACTTATGATCGTTAACATTTCTGACCATGGAGTATATGTATGTAGCTAATATTTTCGTACACCAATTGGATTTTAGACTTCATAATTGGCTGACACATGCAGAGATCCTATTGGCTTGGTGTCAGTACTATATCGGATCACCACCAGAGACAACACAGGATATCACATCAACTAGGAACAAATATCCATGCCATGAGATACATTCCATCCCACAAAACTGACTTACGCGAAACGTTAAAGTTCCTCATCATCCTCTTTGTCCAAAAACGGTTGACACATATGTTTGATTTGAATGTTAAAAATGACATTTTTCCTGTCTTAATCTATATTCCTCTCAACTATCTGGACAGATAATGCAGTTGAAATCAATCGCTCTATATTAAAATATTTTCGTATTCATACAGACCTAGGGCCATATTTTAACCTAAATGTTAAAGCGTGGAGTACTTTGGTCTAGTGCAGCCATTTCCAAGTGTCCAACCTGTGACGTCGAAGCGCGTTTCCCCTCTCGGATCAGAGCTGGTAGAGCACACGAGGAAGGGTAATATGTCTCCGCTATTTAAACATATCCATCCCTTCCACTGCCACAACAAATTTGCTCTTTTACCTATGCTTCGCCTCTCAAGGAGCTCTAAATCAGAGACATATGACGTCTCAGAGCCAGCAGTTGTAAATGTCAGGTCTAGCGCAGCGCGGAGTCGAAGTACCTGGAAAAACCTACAAGCAATGATAGGCATAAGTGCGAGACAATCCGTGACAGTGCTAAATGTGTGAACGCTAATTAAAATACTCAAGCGTAGGGGAAGACTAAGAGTTACCATAACTGATGAGGAATAGCTCACCAAACGAGATTCTAAACGAGCTACCACTTTAAAAGGGGCGATTTTTCTAAAGGAATCTGTCCATCTCGTTATCAGTCTGCCTCTTTTTCTTTTGCCGGTCACAGTTCGTAGAGATCTGCGCCGATCTAGCCGTGCCACATGACTTCCCCATTTCCGTTTTATGCTTTTCGCACGTTGAGCCAAGTCGGGTAGTCTTGATATCTTTCTTAATCTTGTTGTTGACAGATTTGAATGGTGTTCTGATGAGTTACCATCAGGCACCAAGGCAGCCGTACAAGAGCTTGGGAAGATGTAGGTGTCAAGAGCTTCGAATCTTAGTCTGCTGTTCAGTGATTTGCCCAGGAGGATGAATTTCAGGGTCCAGAATTTCTTCCATGCTAGGGCCACTCTTCTTCTTACTTCTTTCTCCATGTAGTTATGGGATGCGACAATTTATCCCAAGTATACGTATTCTGATACGTATTATAGCTCTGTCATGTTGGTCCTGATGAGTATTGGCTGGCTGTTTGTCATGATTTCTGTTTTCACGTTCATAGATAGGCCAGTATTTTGTTATGGTTGCTGAGATCTTGTAGCATTTTCTGCAGATCCTTTGCCGAATATGTTATTAGTAGGGGGCGGATGTTAATAACCTAAAAATCTACTTAAAATGATCATTAAAATACCGTTAAACGATTGGAAAAATTACATAAAATTAAAAGAAAATGACATTTAAATATTATTCACCGTACTCGCACCACATCTTCTTAAAAATTAGTCACCTTGTTTCAATGACTGCCCTGCAAATCTAGGAGAGAGGAGACAACTTCCTGAAATTCGGCTAAGATAATAGAAAAGAACATACAAAAAAATTAGAGTTTTAAGGGAAAAATATAGATTTTTCATGAGGGTTTACACTGTGTTTCAATCAGGGGTGGTCCATGTCAGTACGTTCATTCTCTGTCTGCTCCTCCTTCCGCGCTTCACTTTTGTTACCATATCTTCCAGATGAGGGAGTGTGAATGACAAAACAAATTGTGGACGCAGCGTGCATTCTTGCAATCTTTGTGTTGAAAATACTGTCTACTACAGTAGACATCGCTTCCGAACCATGTTGAGGACACAACGTCATGTCCACAACATGGTGAAAGTTTCCTCCCTTCAAAACATAAATTCTAAAGACACCCTCGTACCGACAAAAGAACAGTAGCGGTCAAAGTCCTCACTTAAACTAAGATGCTGTCAAACATTTATATTACTTCCGTTGTGTGAAGTGAAGCCTTCAGTAGAATGCGGGATGGACTTCAGAGTCTGTTCCAAACTATAAAACTCAAACTTCACTGTTATTCACTTATTGAGTAGGTAATTACTGCTGACCTATTTGGTTAGAAAATGATTTAACCGACCTATCGGTAAAGAAGAAAGTAAAATGCATTCCAAATGATCGAAAATTTCTTCAAAGTATTAAAAATGACCTATTAGTTCGAAAACGTCAAAAAATGCAATATAAGAAATTACATTTTTACGTTGATATTAACATACAAAGGATTTCTATATTAATAGGCATCGTCCTAATGCGAAAAATAGGAAGATGAAATTTCATCAACATCCGCCCCCTTGTTATTAGTATGCGATATATGCAGAGGTGGGGGGGAAAGGAACTGGACTCCCTACCCCATCATTTTCTGGGTTAGTTGCCTCATGAGTGTTGGCTTGTTGGTGTCACTTATGAGGTTCTAACCAATCTACGGGCTACTGACTAAACATACGTACATTAATAGTCGACGCAGGAAAGAGCGTAAAACGACTACAATATGATTTTCTTTGGGAGACCAACTCCGAAACAGTTGAGGCATAAAATTTTAAAGAAAATTTTATACCTACGTATGCAATTATAATAACGTGATAGGATAAATTGTTAGGAGTGGGAATTCCGATCATGAGAACTGATTACAAAATCACAATCTAAAGAACTTGCTTCGTCCGTATAGCCGTTGCTCTCAGTGACAGAAACGTTCTCTGTCATTACAATTGAAGGGTTCAGAACCATAGTGGGCCAAGTGCCATTTACTAAAGCCGTAGAAAACCAGGGTTAAAATGAAGTTATCACAATAATTCAATGGAAACATATAGCAAGTAATATAAAGTATACACTTTCAAACTAAATGATATGCCAATCTTCATTAAACTATGGTATTCACTTAACTTTAATCCTTGCTTTCTCCGTTTTTAATAAATGGCGCTTGGCCCACTATGGCTCTGAACCCTTCAGTTAGACTAATTATGTCTTCCAAAGAGACACTGGACTTTCAGTAAATTTCTTTCACATTTTTATATGATCATCTTGCAATTAGTGAATTATATTCCCCGAAAATTTCTTCACAAAAATCTTGCAATCACTTAATTATTTTCCGTTATTATATGAAAGAATTTCAACAACTTAGATGCATGAAATTGTTTCCCTGAGTAAAATTATAGTAGTTGATGTACAGCATGTCAAGTAAAGACTTCTCGCTTTTCGATCAGTAGGTTTCTTTTAGGCGCTCATTAACAGAGTCTCAAACATAAATGTCGTCAAAAACTGTCTACTGTAGGCTACAATATAATTTCATTTTAATTCACAACCGCATTAATCTATTCAATTCTGGAAATTGGTTTTCTAATGTACAAAATTATTTTAATAAATACATAAATAGATTTTTTTTCCTGAATTTTCGGTCATAAGTTCAGAGGTTAACTTTCTCGGTTAATGACCATTTTCTGGCACAAATGTTTTTATGAATCCTTTGAAATTCCAGTCGCTTCACTGGAACACCAATATCTGTTATACGTAACATTGTTTCTTTTTTTTCTTTCAAATGTTATAATTTAGTTCCTGGTTCCTGCTTGCCTATATAGTAGATATTTTTTATGTGCAAACAATTTTTTATAATGACACTTCTTCAGTGAAACTACCCCTTCCACTAGCAATCTACGCACCAGAGAGGCAGTTAGCTCTGCTCAGGCTATTCCGTAAGTTGTTGAACTGTATAGCTGACTCTCTACATAGAAAATATTCCAATACAGTATTTAAGTTAGGTGTAGACGTCTGAATAACGAAGTATGCCTCAATTACTTTGGTGCCGACTTCTGAATTATCAGGTTTGGCGCAATTAGAGAGATAAATTATGTTCCATAGCGTTACTGTTTCACATCGTTATATTTTCTTCTTATCTCTATTCTCATAGATCAATTATCTATAGGCCTACATGTATTATAGGTTCGCAGAATGTTAGTCCATTACGTTTTCGTCATTTCGTAATTTTGTCCTAATTTTACGTTTGTCCAGTTATATGTTTGCCCTGCATCAAATATTGTCCACAAATCTTTCGTCCATGTGATTTTAGTATTATGTGAAATTTCGTCCTATATATATTTTGTCCTTACCTAATTCAATCCAAATTTATTTACTTGAAATTTTCGTATCTGTGTTTATTACAGAAAAAGAATTACTGAAATAAAACATGAGATTTATTTTCAGTTATTTCAAAGAACAAAGATCATGCATTCATTGCAGCTATTTCTTAGAAATTGTAATTTTCTTCTCTAATTTCAATCTTCGGAGTTCTGCGGGTTGCTGTGTAATTTCATTACAGGTTGACCGTTTCTCACATCGCGAATATGTCCTGGATCGATTCGTATTATAAGAGTGGTGTTGATAACAGTAGCCGTCTTTTATGGACAATGGTTTGTTCCTTCTTGAAGTATTTACTTTGGGAGCCATACCCGATGATTTTAACTAAAACTAATGTATACATTTCCTTAGCAACACCTGTTCATTTCTGAGTTCTCCATTATTTGATATTATATTGTTGGCATCTGTTTAAAATGTTCTTCTAGTATCTGAATTCCAAAATCAATCACGATTCGACAATATGTATATCAATATTTATATTGGACTAATTTTTTGGACCAAAAATTTCTGGACGAAATTTACTCTAGGACGAAAATGCTATGGACTTATCCACTGGACTTAAATGTGTTGGTCATACAAATTTGGACGAAATGTTGTATTGGACGAAAATGTTTGGACAAACATTTCTGAAAGCGTATATATACGTGTCTAATATTTAAATATCCAAGCTCAGCGCAACAGAGATTTGACTGATTTAATTTGGACGCAATACGAACTTAAAGACAGCTAATAAAGCAACGGTTTATGTGACAATCTATAGGACTATAGTTTTATTTTACTTTCTATACATGTTTGGGTTTCATCGTAGAATGCAAAAGAAACTAAAAAATTACCACTTCTACTTCTTAAAGTAAGGAATTACCACGTATATGCACATAGAAACACAATGAACTCAATCTCAGCAACATAATCGTGGAGAACAAATCTTAACAACATTTGACAAACGATTTCTAACATGGTATTAGAAGACACCATTGGATTTTTCAAGGAAAAAATATTCTAATTTGTTCTATAAAAATACTCTCGAATTATCCGAAATGGAAATAATTCAAAATAAACAAACAAAACAGTTCCAGTAATATATGCATTCAGAGACAAATTTAAAAGTTCGTGGCGAATGCTAATGAAGTTCACAGATATTAATAGTTGTAATATTAATTTCTGCTATTACGAGCAACTTATGTATAAACGAAAGTTCCAGCAAACTGTTAGTAAAGTGTCAGATCTGCCTTATACCATCCAAACATGTAATCTTAAGGCTATAATTGTTATAGAATATAATATAAGCTTCAGTATATTCTGATAAGATGACGCCTGTGTACATTTTTATATTAACTTACTATAATAAACTCTTGCTGGATAGAAGAATAAACTTTCTAGTACCGGTACTTAACAATATGTAATTTTCTTCACACACTAATGTTGATCTTACTGGAATGAAGTCGTTAAGAAGAGTTATATTTGCCAAATGATTATAATTATAAAATTGTTAGAATGTATTATAACTATATTGAGATCGAGAGTATGCAAAATATTTGAAACTTACATTTTCACATCAAGAAGTTACGATTATTTTACACGAATTGATAAGAAAATAAACACGATAAGCATAATACACATGGTGTTACCGGAGTTACAATATGCAAATATGTTCTGTTCAGTATGTGGGAAAGTATAATATACAACAATTTGGAATATTTATTCTATATGTGAATATTAATTCAAAATACAATGAAGAAATAAGGAACAATTGCTCATTCCAAACTCAAGTAGCTGAACCTCCTAGATTGATAATATTGATTATATTTAACTTGCTATATTATATTCGTGGAAGTATGCATATATTTTTTCTTGCAATAGCTCAGAATGAAATACATTTCAGCAATGAAACTTGTTATTTTATATCTTATTATGTGCATGCCGTTGTTACTTAACTAAATGTTTTCAGTGGTACTGCAAGCAAATACTCAGATTATATTGGACTAGCAATGCAATGCAAAGTACAGTTGATGTAGTGCCACAAATCCATAAATAAAGTTAAAGCATACAAGTTTATTCTGCAAGACAGACCGCATTTCCAGCACAAGTTCTTGTTTCGCTGATTATTCGAGGAGGAATAGTTGTGACAAGTTATAGAGGGAGCTGTAGAGATAAGGAAAAGTCCATCGTGAATATTCTCGAGAAGGAAGCGAGAATGTAACATCTATCCAAGTATCAACGAGTTCACTACGGTTTTCTATTTTTGACTCATGATAGAAATGTCTGCAAAACAATCGTATGAAATAAATTCTATAAATTGTAATAACATGATAAATCAGTCTATTGTTACAGAAGTTTTTTAATCTAAGGAGACACACTGGATAAAAAAATAACAAATAATGCAAATGTGATTGAAGGAAACGTAAGGAAATATAAATGATATAGATGACAATAAATTAGAAGGAACGATTCAAATTTTTTAAATATCACAATTTCTGACAAAGAGAAATATTTAAAGAATGCTTTATTGAAATATAGTACTGTTTTTGAAAACGAATATATAAATATACATACATATATAAAATTACCTGATATTAGTCGTAATTGAAAGAGAACAAAGCTGGATAAGAGTGGAAATATAATTGCTGAGTATAAAATGAAGAAAGTTACGTTTACCTTTCTGGGAAGGAAAAAATATCATAATTACACAATTTCTGTCACAAGTACAAAATACAATGTTGACGTTGACGTTACCCGAAAACGTAGTGAAGAACAACGAATGGGGATATAAATCTATATCACAAAGAAGAAAATGAAAATAAATTTAACTTATTTCCTTTGAATTAAATTTCAGTAATTTTATTGTGATAGCTATAGAAGAGAAAGGCGGAAAAGATGGTTGTACATAATATTATTAGAAGAAATAACAAAGGAAGGAGACATTATTACATATATCACTAGGAAACAATATATTCTATAGATATATTTAAATGTAAAAATGAGAACATGAGCTCCAACATATTAACATCGCCCATCGAAGTCCAATTTTTGTGCTTTGAAATAATACAAATAACTTTAACATGTAGATGAATATCTTGCATCAAATAGGCAGAGTGAATAAGACAGAAATTCATATAGTTACAATTTTCATTCCAATAATCACACATGTGACGTAACACAATTATAATAACGTACATTGATTCATCAAACAGCTAATTTGAGGAGATATACACTAAATAGTCTCAAACACTGAGATGAAGTGTTACTACAAAAATCGCCAAGAGAAGCAAAATAGTGAAATTAATGTACCTACATTTGCACAACATTTAAGAAGAGAATCTTTCAAGAGATTAAACATTGGTGGAATTAGAAATTCAGAGTGTTAAATGTTATTTGCATATTATTTAACCTGTACACAATCGTAATCTATATCAATATTTCTTAATGCTATCAAGGATATTTAATGAATTTCTTACAACTGCGAACATTCAGCTTATGTATACCTGATATAAAAGAATTTCAGAATGTGCCATTAATGAATAAGTTGCTGGAATATTTTCAGTGTTGTCGACCATTGCTCCAACCGTGACCTTTTTGTGTTTCCTTCGAGTAATGAAACCCCCCCGAATTGGTTACCAAGCATTCGTGGTGTGAATGAAATTGCTAAAGGTTTGATATGAAAATCCTATTAATAAAAACTAAATCCATGGAATTTTTAGGAAAAGAAATTAAAAAGAGTAAGCATATAAATCGAAAGATTAACATTAGAACAAGTATCTCGGTTCATTTACCTTGACTACTTAATCTCTGAGCATAGGAATTATATTGACATGAAAATTAATGAAGGCAATTAATTAAATGGAGTAATAAGAAGACATTTCGGAAAACAAATTAACACAAGTACAAAATTACGTTTACACCACATCACTTCAAAACCATTTCTTAAATACGGCAGTGAAATAAAAAATTATAAGAGACTATTAGAAGCTTCACGTATGAAATTTTTACAGTCATTATTGGTTACGGGTATACCAAGCTGAACAGGAAAAGAAATGGAAAATATTCGGGATATATAACATACTTCAAATATAGTGGATATTGAGTATCAGAAAAAAAAATCGACTATGTCTACACGATGAATAAAGACCGTTTCCAATATTTATCCTTTGCATACCAATCACAAGGACAACGAGATCTAGGAATAACGAGACAGTGATGGAGAGATTAGGAACATCTTGAGATCAACAGAAACAGGCCGAAAATTCCTGAGACGCTTCAACAGAATACACCATCCCTCCGCACTTATGTAGCCTATTTTAATATTATAGACGTTTAAATTTGTAAATAATTCCTCCTTTATTTATATTAAAATATTTTTTTCTCTCATATATTCTAGTTCTCAGATTAAGTATGTGACGAAATGAAATTTAAGTGCTCCAAACTCACGACCAAAATAATTCAGCAAATATTACTCTCTTTTTCAAGTCATTGGAAGGAATGGCGGTCTTACGAGAGATAATAGCGAATCGATACCTTGGAACCTTACTGACTGGATCATTGCTTGCTAATATAGCAGAATGGAAGACGAACGTCCACACTTACACATACAAAAGTTTATGTATAGAATGGAATACATTTTTGAAGGGGAAAGGCGTAACGTGTAGCTGGAAATAGCCTTGTCTTTGGAACGCACTGTGGGTGTGAGACGATGCGTTGCGCTACAAATGACATCAATCAGCGTATACGCCCTGCCACTGCCCTTCTTCGGCGGTAAGCCTTCCCACTTCGCCGGTCGCGATGTCTGGAAACTTACATATACATAAACATGTTAACAGTTTTTCTTGATCCTATTTTAACACCGTATCCATTTCTGAGAGGCCCACAGTATTGGAATGGATGCCAGCAGGACGAGTCCAAATGCTACAGTATCTGTCGTTGTCAGTGTGGGGCAGAATATTCATTTTTAAAAAGTTGAAGAAATTGTACATGTTTGTTGGCCGCCATAACTCGCTCTGACCGCAAAAGAAATTTTCTACCCTAGGAAGTCTCCATGGCCTCAGGTGTAATCTTTGTAGAATCGACATTCATTCACTATACAATCCAGTGTGATAATATCAGGAATTATTTCCTGAGAAGAAGGAAAAGTGATTCTTATGAGTTGGATTGAGCGAATACACACGTTTGCTTATAATATTTTGAGATCCCACTAAGAAAAGATTTCTATATTAGTGGCAACTTAGGAATCGACGAATGCTGATGCACACAACTAAAATTTTTCAAAATGTATGCCTGTTTGTAAACACTCTGAGGGAATGTTCACACACATAATCAAGGAAATAAATGAAAAAAATATATATCAATATAACAGTATGGAAACGAAAATGCAACTTTTCTTGGATTACAAAATTCTTCGATGGATATTTTCAGCGTGGTTCTTATTATTTCAATTGCATAACTGATCTAAGTTATCATCATTATTATTGTTGTAAATTATATAGACACATTGAATGAAACAGCTCGTTGATTGAAGATAATGGATATATAAATTGTAATAAGGTATAATTAAGCATTGCTTCGAATTTAAAACCTGTTATAAAATTTACTTCTTAAAAGACTGAGTTATGAAACATGGAGTGTAACAAGAAATTCTGAGCAAAGGAGCATCCATTACGGTAAAACTCAATTTCTTAGCAAACAATCGTGACTTTAGATATTAGACAGGGGAACGGTGTGTAACAACTTAAGTAGAATATTTATACAAGGAACAAATAATTACTATGGTTCAAGACACGATAGAAACAATTACTTTTACTTCAACAATAGGAGAGAGGACACTATTTGGACATAATGTAAACGAGGATTATTTTTCATGAAATTAATCTATTTCAGAGATTTTCAAATTGATATTAATCAGTGTATTATGTTGTAATCAGTGAAAGTTTTAAGAGAGTTGGAAAATGAAGAATACAGTTCAGTTCCTCGGAAGTTATCCAGGAAATTCTCTAATAAAACGGATGGAAGAAAATCCCGATCGAGCAACTTTTGTTTCGGTATGCAGTGTTTACAGTGTAGAGAATGGAGGAAGATTGCCTTGTGACAAGTCGCAAATAGTTCTGGACTCCACCGTCTCCCCTGGCAGTAACAAAATAGGTAAGTTTTGTCATCGAAAGCATTGTTTAGACAAATGAAGATAATGTTGTGGCTTGCTTTAATCATCATTCCATAGCTAGGTCTCCTTGTTTTTCACTGCCGAAGGTGATATATTTTTTTTACATTCTTTATGATGAAATCCAAACTTTTAATTATCAGCCATATAAAACGTATTCGTTGTCCACATTCAGATCGAGTAAGTGATTGCCTCTTTCAAGTGGAGTAGAGACTGTCGAGGACCAGCGCAAAAATATAGGTAAGTGCATAACTCATTTCATGAATTTTACATTGATGGAACTGGAACCGTAAAAATTTCATTGATTCTGTGGAATAGCATTTCTTTATTTTTGTGTAGGAATTAATATCTGCTCCGTATTTGTGGACTTTAATTGACAAATCCTTCAAAATTATAAATGCAGATGTCTTTCATCCGTAACACAACGACCATACTTATTCCAATTTCGTTACGAAACGCCATTCAAGCCTTCTTAATTGTTCTCCACGTGAACCAAAATTTAACTTGTTTACTTTATTGTTCTTACTATTAGATATTTAATATTTCGACAAGTGAATTAGTATTTCCTCTAATGAACTGTCGAATATTGCAAAGATAGTAAGATACAAACTACACAGATATCTCGACAAAGTAGTAGAGATTAAAAATGATGATAATTGTCGTTCCTCATAAACTAAATGGTTAATTTAAAAGTTTTCGGCACGAATGATCTGTTAATAGAAGAAAAGAAATACGTACCCTTGCCACTTAATATAAAATAGAAAATTAAGCTCTCACATTTGGATCTTGTTATTTAACCCTCCGTTACGAACGTTAGAGAATTTACATAGATCGACACTTGCTATCTTTAAAAACCTCTGCGTTTCTTTACAAAACATCTTATAGTTATAGCAGCATCGCTGTTATTTCCGACAGTCAACCACGTTGCAGCTCGGCTACTTTTAAACATGAGCGTCTTGTCATTGGCCGCTGATGACGTTATGCACTAGCACTTCTGCCATATTTAGCAAACGGCAGTTAATTAATATACTGTCCTGCTTGGCGGTAAGCAGGTATATATATTTCGTTCCATAATGTCTGACAGGAGAAGTAAACATTGCCGGCAGAGGAGGAGAGAAGTATAATTGCTATTCAACCAATGGCAGAGGCCTCATTCCACGCATGTCTTGAAGGTGGGCGCCACACTTCAAGTCAAGCGTGGAGTGAGACCGGTAATGTTTACATTTCCTGTCAGACATTATGGAACGAGGTATAGATTGTGCAACAACGCGGCCAGCTTGAAACGTAATCAAAGAGGGTCACGCCGGAAATAACAGCGACGCGGTATCACTTGATTGTAGTAATTAAGAACGTAAATCATTATCACAAAACACAATATCTTCTACAAGAACACAATATATTACACTATTCCTTATTCTTCGCTGGCCACGTTGGAGAAGTTACTTACATGTCACTTAAGGTTTTTGAGTACCCCTGTATTTTTTACAAAAAATCTTGTTTTTATATATTATCGCTTCATTGTAGCCATGAGGACATAAATCACAATCCGTTATAATACATTTTCCAGGTATAACAATTATTATAGTCAAACCAAAAATTAAATATTTCCACTGGTGTCTTGGAAAGCCCCAAGTGCGCATCGAACGAATTTTTGAATTTCAAATGAATTTATGACATAAGGAAAACAAATTTTTAAATTATAGAAATGAATATAATTAATGTACAAAATCATACAAAGAGATGTTTTGGACGCTTGTGACCCACTGACCCAGGCATGTATACAGGGTGATTCACGAGGATTTACCGTCCTTTACGGAGTTTATTTCTGAAGACATTTTGAGCAAAAAATGTCATATAAACACAGTTCCTGTTCTCAATATTTTCACAGTTACACTAATTTAAAATTGTTTGTAAAATACGTTTTTTCATTAGTTTGAAGGTAAAAGAATAATACAAATAGAGAATGAATCATTCAGAATTATCATTTATTTAATTGGCAAGTATTATGAAGCTAAAAATGTCCTGTGAACTGTTAGTTGCTTCGTACAGACATCTTTGTCTATTTTTAACTATAAAATTACATTATTATTGCGCACTTATCACAACAATTATTACAAATCACACCACTTCCACCGACTTAATTATTTGCAGTTCAATTTTGCACCCTAATTTATAGTCTTGGAGAGTTTACAAAACATTTAAAAAAATGTTCCCATCCGCTTGAGTACACTTTTCCCCACGCACGTGAACGGCACTCGTCGCTCTGCGTAACTGCATACGGCTATCTTTGATTTCCATAGCGCTCGCGCTGGCTGCTGACTGCACGCTGACCAAGATCACACGTTCACAGCAATGCGTTCCAATAACGAAACGTAACTCTGTAAATATTGAGAATAGAACCCATGTTTATATGACCTTTTTTGCTCAGAATATCTTCGGAAATAAGCTCCGTAAAGGACGTTAAATCCTAGTGTATCACTCTGTATATCATTCACTACAAATTACAGAACTACTCTGTGGTCTCAAAAGATCCTACTTGTCCACCGGAAGGTTAATTTTCTGAATTCTTGCTTTATAAAAAATAAATACTCCATTGTGTATGACTATATCGAATAACCTATTCTCGCCACGTGTTATGTAAACATTTCTAGGATGTATTAAATACCCGGTTATGTAAATAACAAT
Organism: Periplaneta americana; assembly: GCF_040183065.1. Classification (NCBI taxonomy): domain Eukaryota; kingdom Metazoa; phylum Arthropoda; class Insecta; order Blattodea; family Blattidae; genus Periplaneta; species Periplaneta americana. Next base: position 100,589,578 of record NC_091126.1, on the reverse strand, counting down.
GCATTAGCAACTGAACCGCTGAGGAAGGTCTATAGTAGAGCCACACAATATGTAAATTTTACAGGAGGGCAAAGTAACATTTGAAAAGTTACATAATTCGAGTATCCTTTTCACTTTATATCAAGGCAAATTATCAGCAAAACTCTTTTCAATATGTTAACAATAAAGAGACATCGTTACTTCCATCAGTCATTCTGAAGGTCTGCCTTTAACGTGACAAGGGAAATAAAATGTCATGTGTATTATTTTTTAAACTGTTCACAAATTATGATAATTTACGTTTGTCTTTGTTCACTATCCCAGCCCATATCAGTAAACTATCTTCATCTTGTGTCGCATTTAGTTCAATGAGAATAACATTTACAGTCCCTATTAAAGAGAATGTAGATTAAGAAGGAAATTATATAAACATGTTTCTCCTGTGTGACAGGAAAGAATATAATGCACTTTCATTTCATTTAATTTCATTTATTGCATTCCATAAAACTTATATTAGCATTGAAGATTTAAATGGTAGAATTATTCAAGTTATAAAATTTTTTGGCGAGGTGAGGTGAAGCCGAGGATTCAACATAGGGAAAGCCTCGAAAAAAACAACCAGGTAATCAGCCAAAGCGAGAATCAAACCCAAGACCGACCGCAGCTCAAAATCAGCAGGCAAGCGAGTCTGCCGACTGGGTTACGCTGGGGGCTCTACAAAAATATACAATACATAGCAAGCATATTAATTCAATTTACAAACATGTGCAATTTGATAAACAAATTCAAATTTTAAACAAATTCAAATTTATTTACAATTTACATTTGAAATGAATACATGTGAATAGATACCCGAAATCAGCATATGCTCGTGAATAAGATTTACAGTTTTTGTTGATGAAATTTCTTCCTTCCCTTTATTGGAATTGTGCTAAAATTATTCCACCTGTAATTTAATGCTGTCGCATTTTACTTTTTACCTGAAAGGGATGTTTTCTCTGGTTAACTGAACAGCTTCGGAGATTTTTGAAGGTGAGCCATTTTCTGTTTCCTGTTTCTCGAGATATTTATCTGTAACACAAAATTTTTACTACAGTCAGCCAATCTGGTTCATTTATTCACATCATGTTGCCTAACATGGTAATTGAAATAAACTGAAATGAAGAGCTCTCATCTTTTGATATTAAAGTTTTTCTTTCTTAACGGTTTCAACAATGTTCTGGGCCAGTCTTCTAAGCATATAGTCCTAGATTTTCTTTGGCTCTATACATTCGTATTTTAACGTGCAGGCAACATACATTTTTATTACAGATTTTGTGAAAGTCCCCAGTGTTTCAAAAGAATCCACTAAACGCAGGTATGATTCTGTTGTGGATTCTATCTGCCATCTGAATATACTTATAATAAGGGGAACCCAGAAAAGAAAGGACAAAACTGGATATCAACTGCAACAGTTTGACCTTGAAGTGCCGGGTTCAGAATTTTTATCTAAAGGTGCGTCCAGACTTGCAACGGAACATCGTAGCGCAACCGCGCTGCGATCCTATCTGGACAGCGAACGATACTTCGCAACATCGGCGCGTAGCGTGAGCCCGCAATCTGAGCGTTACGGACCTAGAGGCGCTGAGTTGCACCACTTGTCGTTTATTCCAAGGAAAAATCAAAGGATCCAGGGGCCCGTTTCACAATCCTTACAAATTAACAATTTACAAATAACAAGTAAAAGATTACAAATGCTTGTAAATTGTGTTTCACAATGCTATTTTATTAGTTTGTAAAGTCTGACGAACTTTACAAAATCAGCTAAAGAAATTTACAAATACGCATTATTGGTTACACAATATCGCCAACGAAAGTTTACAAAAATCACTAGGGAACAGAGCTAAAGTCGCTGTATTTTTACTACTGTCGATACATATGTTTATATTTTGTACTAAAATAGATTATTCTAAGCTTGCTGATTCATATTTCACCAACAGAAAATATAAAATATTGTCTTAAAAAATTTAAAGTATTTAGATTTTTATATATTGGCGACAATGGAGTTTCATGTGATGTGATTGGTCGAGTATACCAATACGTATATTACTTAAATGACCAAAGTTAGCACAAAATTCAGTCAAATAAGTAAATAACAGATTTGGTCTACGTACAAATATGCAATTGATAAAAAAATAATTACGATATCTAAACACAAAATCAGGTTTATTTTTTGTGTTGATCCATCAATATTTATTAATGTTTCATTCCTAACCTCACAAACATTAGTGAACCCATCAGCAGCATAAAAATTCTGTGCTATAGTAAATAACATTTTGGTGATCAAAAACCTGCCCCGAATTTAACTCTTTTAACAACATCAACTACCATGTGCGCACTTTTGCACACTGATATCTTAGAAATTCCGTGCTTATCTGCTAACCCACGGAACTGACTGCATCCAATGCAAAACAATGCAGTTCTCGCTTTGAGGTTAGGGCATCACTTTTCTCTTTGGGATGTTGGATATATGATGTCCCATATCTTGTAGGAGAGATTCCAGAGAAACGGGACTGGAAACGACTTCAGAATACCGCGTAAGTAGTGTCGCTATTGCATTATTGAATTATTTATTTTTGGTGCAGGGAACTTCTTTATTAAGTGCGAGTATTTATTAAATACAGTCTTCGTATATAAATACTTTCGCGGTATTCTGAAGTATAGCGCGGGACTCATTCGAAACCTTTCATTAAATTTATACAGTGATACGAACGTGCTATTAATTCTTGGCCGGAGAATTTTACGTATACATCATCGTTTGATTAGGCCTAAATTCAATATCTTCGTCTGAGTCACTAGAACTCCTTAATAACATCAAAACTGCTTTACCTTAATTCTTAGTATTATCCAGTTACTCAAAAATTAATTTAATAAATATTTCTTTATTGTATTTATTCATAATTTGTTGCAATATCAAACTTTATACATATCAGAGGTATTGTAGAATATGTGCTAATTTTACAAGTAAAATTTACATGTTTGTAAAATTACTCTTCATTGTGAAACAGAATACTGTACTTGTAAAGTGAGCAAAATTTAATTTGTAAAGATTTGATTTCTTTTGTAAAGTTCAACATTACAAACCAAGATTGTGAAACAGAAGTTTACAATTTACAAGCAAAGTTTACAATTTACAAAGATTGTAAACATTGTCAAACAGGCCCCAGAGCGTTGAAGTTGCAGTAAGTGTGGACGTGCATGGAAGCTGGACGTGTAACACCTATTCGTGCCGCATGTGTGGCTACAGTGCTAGTGCACTGACCTTCCATGAAGACGGTCCGGGTTCGGTCTGCGTGGAATGTATGATGGTAAAATAGACGTTGCATAAGGTTTTTCTCGGGGTACTCTGTTTCCCTCTTTCATTCCAACACTTCACTTCTCCTTCATTTTATCTCTCGGAACAACTGGATAAGGCGGACCGCACAGCAGCGCCGACTATGCTCGCCACTAGTGACCTGGCCGTACCGAAATACAGTAGAACTCCTATTATCCGCCGTAATGAAGGGGGTTGACTGAACGGTTAATCGAAAAATCGGATAATCCATACCATAAAATATTTTTGTAAATTAAGTGAATAACATTGGTTATTTTCTCCGTGGTCTTGTGTTTAATACGCTAGGTAGTGAATCAGAAGTTCATTAATTTAAGTTCGGTTGTCAAAGACGTGTTTTTAAGAGGTAAAATAAACTCCTTTTAATGGCTGTCAGCGGAAAGATAGGAATAGTAAAGGTCTCATGTTGTAGATCCTTGATTTTTATTAAATCGCTCATAGCTGTAACATCAGTCCCGTATCGTCATGCGAGATGACTCACAATTTCTCTTTCCCCAACCACTTAATTATTTGGATTTTATTCGACACTTAACACAACACGTTTTTTTAAACTCATGGAAAACATTTTATATTGAAGTAATAGAGTACAGCAACTCGAACAGTAGACCAAAACTGTGCAGGCCTAAGTGTAAATTTTTGTAATAACCTCTAGAAAAAAATACGTATACTAATATAGCATACAACAGTATCAACTTCATACGTTTCTGTAGCGAAAAAAAAAAAAAACGAGCGAGAGAAAGATAATCGGATAATCCGCCAATCGCTTAATAGGGTGGCGGATAAACGGGGTTCTACTGTAAGACAATCGAGATTTCGCTAGTAAATTCGCGACTATATTCTTTAAGCATTATTTCAAATGCAAGATTTACGTAGTATAACGGCGGTCTTTTGAATGCACTAGAAGAAAATACAGATTTAGTAAGATATTATATCAGGTTATTACAGAGAAATGAAGGAGAAATATCACTGAAATCATGAAATGAAATTTCGTCAAGCGCTCGCTAGGCTACATAATTATTACCGCATTGGCGTTGTATTTTTGGTTCACAGAAAATAGCTCATCTTTACGAAAGAAACGTTCAGCTCTCATAAAATTAATTATTGCTTTCATAACATTGCTTATCAATTTTACGAAAAAATTATCATCAGAACCATTGGCGACTAGAAACATCACTAGCGTCCACCGATGTGGAGTAACGGTTAGCTTGCCTGACCGTGAAACGAGCGGGCACGGGTTCAAATCCTGAATGAGGGTTTTTTCGGGAGTTTACGTCAACCCATTAAGAGCAATTGCTTGGTAACTTTCGGCACTGGACCCTGGACTCAATTCGCTGTCATTATCACCTTCATAGCATTCAGACGCTAGATAACTATAGATGTTGATCGTCTGGCCGCGAAACCAGGTGGCCCGGGTACGAATCCCGGTCGGGACAAGTTACCTGGTTGAGGTTTAGTCCGGGTTTTCCCTCAACCAATACGAGCAAATGCTGTTTAACTTTCGGTGCTGGACCCCGGACTCATTTCACCGGCATTATCACCTTCATTTCATTCAGACGCTAAATAACCTAGATGTTGATAAAACGTCGTAAAATCGCCCACTACAAAAAATACACCACTAGCCAAGCGAAAAGCACATTCGACCATATTGAAACAAAAGAAATTCGAGCGGGGTTTTAGTTTGTACGTAGTATATATGTATTTATTTACACTGCAAATGGGCAAGCACCCGGTGGCAGTGGTATACACAATATAAGCAATACACAATAAAATTACAATACACAATACAATTATACAATACAAATACAATAAAATGTCTCCTCTCACATTATTTATCCCCTTATCTAATCCACTCCAACATTGTCGCATTTCTTGGTCTTATGTCGCTTAGCTATCCCCTCATCTAATCCATGAAACCTTTTAACTCGCAATATGTACGCAAATAAGTTGCGTTGCAAAATTATTCAACCCCTATACTTATGGCAAGTACGGGTTTCCGATGTTAATCTAGGTTCTAAGGGCTTGAGGCTCCAGGTTCTATTCGGGCTCCTCAGTAGATGATGGAACCTTACCTGCAGGGCCAAGGAAGGATAGCCCACCAGTCAGCGTAGGATTAACGTCAATCAATTAGTCAATCAATCAATCAATCAATCAACCATCAAATCAACCAATGAATCAACACCCATTCGTCTGTCTGTGTGGACAGTGAACATGGAATGGACCGAGCAAAACACGTTGCACTTTATGAAATTATACGGAGGTAAAGAAATTTTGTGAAATGTCAAACACAAGGAATTTTAACAAAAGTTTAAGGAACGAAGCTTGGGAGCAGCTGGTGACCTTCATGTTACGACCGAGCGTTGCGGACCGAGACTCGCAGCGATCCACTGCTTGTCGGTTTTTCTGCGTAACAATCAAAGGATCCAGAGCTCTACAGTTGATGTGTTAACGCTGACACAAATACGTTGGTCTGCACATGCTGACGTCACACTGGGATGTTAATGATTTGAATTTTATTGTTTCCGAATTATTATTAAATTCAGCAAACCATGCTGCACCACTACCATGTTCATGCTTTATGCTTATTTACGTTTATTTTATGTTCAACTTCATTATTATTATTATTATTATTATTATTATTATTATTATTATTATTAGCATCATCATTATCATCATTTATATTCATACGACTATTTTATTGACTCTGATTATTTCCTGATATATTGTAGTATTCAATGAGATTGTTTCCGAATTATTATTAAATTCAGCAAACCATGCTGCACCAGTAACATGTTCATGCTTTATACTTATTTATGTTTATTTTATGTTCAACTTCATTATTATTATTATTATTATTATTATTATTATTATTATTATTATTATTATTAGCATCACCATTATCATCATTTATATTCATACCACTATTTTATTGACTCTGATTTTTTTCGGATATATTGTAGTATTCAGTGAGATCCAAAATTGTAACATCTATGTTAATTCACATTCGGAAACCAAAATCACTGTCCATATACAAAATATTATTGTCAATAATACGAATAATCAGCAAGTATGAAGTTATTGGCATGTAAAAATATCTCAATAATATATTATTATACTAGCAAGTATAAATAATAATTATTATTTGTATACATACTGCTGATGTCTACACTTCGCTCAAACACACGCCATAATGAATTACTTATTAAAAATTAAATACACGCAAACACTAAAAAGTAATTAACACTTCTTAGGAACACAAAATTGAAGTTCAATTGTTAATTGAACATAATTCAATACACCGATACGAAATGAGTTTAAATCACCGCCAATTGCGGTGGTCAACTCCCTAGATTTTAACTTATTAAACAATAAAGTACTACAATAATTAGGCATACCATATTTCTTCTGTCTGTGACTTTCTATTCTTACAATTCTGCATTACGTGTATTAAAATCGTGACAATTTACTCGTAATATTTTATTATATTTAGTTTCGTCATACGTAAACAGCATTAAACATTTATGAATAGAAGTATAGGCTATACAAAGAAATACCAAGATTCTGTATTCCTAAAAAAGAAAAAAAAATACAAGGTTTTGTACTTTAAATAATAAAATCGTTCTAATAACTCGTTTCTGAGCAATAAAGACTCTGCTAATATTTACAGCATTTCTCCTAAAAAGGTACCATGATTAAAATAAGAATAATATATAGATAACAAAGAATGTACATTCAACGTAGACCTAAGCTGTAAAAATAGCAAAATTTACGGTATTTAGCTTTTTTTTAAATAAAACCAATATAGGCCTACCATTGTAAAATTTTGTCGAAAAAAATTAAAGAAACATAATATTATCCACAGATGTAATATAACAATTATTAAAATTGATAGATGGATGGACGGACAGGCAGACAGTCAGACATATTTATTCGTTCCTTAATATCTTACAGTTGCTTTAGAGTATAGAATAAAGAACATGTCAAATTCTTTCATTTAAAATATAAAAATGCAAATATGAAATACGAGTATATACAGAATTAATACCTTAATGACAACAACATATTATACAATAGAATATATTTACCATTTCATAGTATTAAAATATTTACACTACCAATATGTGAAATGTCAAGAATTCATCTACAGAATAGAAAGTGTGAGATATTAAGTAAGGTAATTTTTAGTTCTACTTTAAATAATGCAGGATTTTGATTATGACTCAATGTCTTGAAGACTACTAGAAATTTTTATTGTCATGCAAGGTACTCCCGTTAATAGCATGATAAGTTTGATGATGACGTTTGAAAATCATTTTTTTTTTGCAAGTATTTATACATGTATGGCTAAATTAGTTGGAAAATTTCTTTATTACATTAGAGGAAATTTATTGAAGAGTTTAATGTACTGATTTGTTAAAGTCAGAATCTGCAATTAAAAAAATTGCTCTACACGATTCTGTAGCCTTTGCTGCAACTATTATTCTAATGTCTCTTATTTTAATAATATATTTTTACTATCCCCAAAATATTATTTCGTAGAACATAATGAAATAAATATAGGCAAATATATTGTCTTTAAGATACTCCTATTTACGAATTGTTGTAACGACCTAATTGCGAAGCATGCTGAGCTACGTTTAGGGGTTATTTCATTAATATGATGGTTGCAGATTGATGTAGATCTATTATTAATATGCAAACCAATACATTTGGTTGTTGATGTTTCTAGTAGAGGTATATTGTTGATAGTTGTGTCTCATGTATGATTTGAGGCTTTCTCGGCGTTGGTTCGCTAATATGTTTTCGCGGGATATCAGCTGAGTTAAGATTTTGGAATGCTCCAAGCTTTCGACTGCTATCTCTGCAGCCATCTTCAGGGAAGTGATGTCCGAACAGAAAGTCGAAAGGTTATATAGATGTGGCTGTCTCAGGTGAAACGGGATTGGTTGGCGAATCGGCCAGTCCGGGGCCGGGAATTGTCATCGCTCGTAAGCTCCGCCCCTCCCGGGATTACTGCGTGAAGTTTGGCGGGCGGCGAGCCCTGTTCCGCCGGTTGGAATCGGTTGCCGTCCTCGGTCCGTGATCTTCATGACCTTGATTGTAAGAGGGCCTGAGTTGGTCTAAGGCCGGTGTCCATGCCTGACTGAGCTGGAGTCCACTGTCTCTGTTAAAGTTGTTTTTCTCCAGCTTGATCTCTATGGCCTCCTTGATTGTACGATCCCAGTAGTGGCTTGATTTGTTAATGACCTTGGTGTGGTCAAACAGTATTTTATGCTCCTTTTCTATGCTGTGTTGCGCCACTGCAGATTTTTCCGGGTAATACAGCCTCAGGTTCCTCTTATGTTCTTTGATTCTGTCTTCTATTGTGCGGCCAGTCTGCCCTATGTATACTTCGCCACACTCGCATGGAATCTTGTAAATCCCTGGAGTCCTTAAGCCCTGACTGTCTTTAACTTGACGTAGATGACTCCGGATTTTGCTCTGTGGTTTATGGATGGTTTTGATATTAACCTTCTGGAGGATTCTGCTTATTTTGTGTGACACGCTCCCGCAGAATGGAATGAAAGCTTTCTTTGTCGGTTCTTGCTTGCTGTCTAAGTCTATTGTGTTACATCTCGTGGTAACTTGTTTGAGGGCTTTGCTGATGTCTCTCCGGCTGTAGTTGTTTTGCTGTAGTGTTCTACGAAGATGGTCCATTTCTGCAGGCAAGTTGTTGATGTCGGAAATGACTATGGCGCGATGTAGTAGACTAGTCAGGACGGACTTCTTCTGCGAAGGGTGGTGGAGGCTGAGTGCATTCAGGTACAGATCTGTGTGCGTCGGCTTTCTATACACGCCATGTCCGAGAGTACCATCTGCTTTCCTGTGTATGTGGATATCCAGGAACGGCAGTGAGCCCTCTGACTCCACCTCCATGGTGAACTGGATATTCGCGTGGATGCTGTTGAGATGTTGTAGGAACTCTTGTAGCTTGTCTTGTCTGTGCGGCCAGACCACGAAGGTGTCGTCTACGTAGCGGAAGAAGTGGCTCGGCTTGTGTGTGGCTGAGTCTAGGGCCTGGTGTTCGAAGTGCTGCATGTAAAAGTTAGCAATAGCAGGTGACAGCGGGGAGCCCATTGCCACGCCGTCGGTTTGTTCATAGAACTCACTGTTGTACGTGAAGTAAGTAGTAGTCAAGGCCAGTCTGAAGAGTTGTAGAATATCATCCGGGAATTGTTCCGCTACCAGTTCAAGAGCCTCTTTTATCGGAACCTTTGTGAAGAGTGAAATTACATCGAAGCTCACTAGTAGATCTGATGGGACCACTGTGATGTTCTCCAGAATTCTAACAAATTCTGTAGAGTTTTTCACATGATGTTCACACGTTCCAATCAGGGGTTGGAGCATGTTGGTTAGATGCTTGGCCAGGTGGTATGTGGGCGACCCGATGGTGCTAACAATGGGTCGTAATGGTAGCCCTTGTTTGTGGATCTTGGGGAGCCCGTAAATCCGAGGTGGTGTGGCCGAGTGTGGTAGTAGAACTTTTATAACCTCGGCAGGCAGCGAGGAAGATTTCAGCAGCGTGGTGGTTCTTCTTATGATCCTGTTAGTGGGATCACGTGTCAGTTTCTTGTAGGTCGTGTCTGCTAGTAGTTCAACAATTTTCTGGTGGTACGTTGAAGAGTCCAACACCACCGTAGCGTTTCCTTTGTCGGCCTGGAGAACGACTATACTCTCATCTTCACGTAGCTCCCGGAGCGCTAGTCGTTCATTCCTCGTGATATTGGGTTTGGGTGGTCTGGCTGTGTTGATTATTCGGCAGACATCTCTTCTCACTTCTTCAGATATTCCAGGAGGAAGAGAGGAGATAGCTTGCTCCACTCCACTGATAATGTCCTTGACTGGATATTTTCTTGGAGCTGGAACGAAATTTAGGCCCTTGGCTAGTACCGATATGGTGTCTTCGTCCAATGTTTTACTTGATACATTAATGACAAGTTTGTTCTTGTCCAGCGGTTGGATGCCTGGCTGTGAGGGGGCCAATCTGTGGAATTTCTCCATTTGCCTCCCTCTGACTTTCTTCATATGCATCTGCACCTGGGCGGTTAGTGACCTGTCGATCCATTCTTGATCAGATGGTTGTAGCCTCCCGTAGCATTGTAAGCTACAATCAAGGTCATGAAGATCACGGACCGAGGACGGCAACCGATTCCAACCGGCGGAACAGGGCTCGCCGCCCGCCAAACTTCACGCAGTAATCCCGGGAGGGGCGGAGCTTACGAGCGATGACAATTCCCGGCCCCGGATTGGCCGATTCGCCAACCAATTCCGTTTCACCTGAGACAGCCACATCTATATAACCTTTCGACTTTCTGTTCGGACATCACTTCCCTGAAGATGGCTGCAGAGATAGCAGTCGAAAGCTTGGAGCATTCCAAAATCTTAACTCGGCTGATATCCCGCGAAAACATATTAGCGAGTTGTGTCTCATGTTTCAGAGATTAAATTTGAAGAGGATTTAAATTGAATTATGTTAGTTTTATTCATGTTTAAAGCTAGTTTATCGGTTGTAAACCAGTTATAAATTTTAAGGAAAAGTGTTTCTGTTTTATATTTGAATGTGGCAAAGTTGCTGTCTGTAATTATGATACTTGTGTCACCTGTAAATAGTATGGGACAATCTGTTCCTTTTACTAAGGGGCCAAGATAATTGATAAAATTTAGAAAAAGAAGATGTCCTAATAGAGATCTTTGCGTAACCCCTGTATGAACATTTCCCATGTTGAAGTAGGTTTAAAGGTGTCACTGAATGCGTTTATTTCAACTTTTGTTTTCTGAAATGGAGATATGATTGAAACCATTGTTATGCTATGCCTATAATAACATAGTATTCTAATTTTTAAAGTAGAATTTTATGATTAATACAATCGAAAGCTTTGGAGAGATCACAAAATATCCCTCCTACTTGTAATTTCCTATTAATTGCTTCCAGAATTTTATCAGTTAAATTAAACGAAGCTTGCTCACTTGATGTATTCTTCCTGAATCCACATTATTGTTCTGAAATGAGAATGTTGCAGCAATTAAGATGTTGATATACTCTTTTATAAACATAGTGAACAATAAGTATGGAATATTGCTAATAACTTCTTAAATTTTACAAAAAAAGTTTTATACAAAAAGCTGTTGGAGATAAACCATACAATATGATACCAGTGTTCGAAAAAAGTTAGATATTCAGACATAAAGGGTGTGACAGTAAAGTTAATTTTTTTAATGATACTCTATATTAAAATTTACATATTCCGATTCTCCATTAAATGTTATGTTTGAATGCATACAAATTTTACCCACAGAGTTAGTTCTGTGGTAGCAAGTTCTACATCCAGACTAGCCGGTCCGGGTTCGATTCCCGGTGGGGTCAGAAATTTTCATGTAAATAGTGATAGTGATTCGTCCGTCGGGGGGGGACGTTAAGCCTGGCGGCCATCTTGGTGCTACTCGGCAGAGTAGGCTACGTGCCGGCACCGGGTTTCCCCTTCTTCCTTCCTCACCATCATCATCCTCACCCATTCCCTACACTACACTTACACATACACTCACCCTAGTAGCCTACACGACATAATTCTTCATAGATACGCATCATGCATAACGTGGCTCGACGAAGTGGTGTGCAATTTGAAAGTGGGCCACAGTCCTGCCATCTATGTGCAGTATGCGGAACCCGAATCACGTAAGTGAAGTGAGTAAGCATTAGATACACAAATAATATTAAAATGGATTTGAGGGAGGTGGGATATGATGGTAGAGGCTGGATTAATCTTGCTCAGGATAGGGACCAATGCTGGGCTTATGTGAGAGCGGCAATGAACTTCCGGTTTCCTTAAAAGCCACTAAGTAAGTAAATAATGTTCCTAGTTGTTTTGATTCTATTAGTCAAGTTTAGAATAAATTGTTAAAGTAAAGTTATTTGGCTTTTAAGATTACTTTGTGTTTCATTTAACTGATAAAATTCTGGAAGCAATTAATAAAAAAATTACAAGTAGGAGGGGTATTCTGTGATCTCTCCAAAGCCTTCGTTTGTATTAATCATAACATTGTACTACAGAAATTAGACCTATTAATTTGCGGTCATTACTATTTCTACTTTAAATATATTGAGTTCTATTTGTTTTGCATAAGATTCTTATGTCTTGTGTAATCCAATTATTTTTAGATGTTTGAGAATTTTTGTGCTTTACAAGAAAACTTAGTTCAAAGATATTTAAGAATGTATTATGAAACGCATTGAATTTACTATTCATATCTTCAATTTAGTTTCAAAGTCCTTTAAAGATTCAACATTTATGATTCTTAACCTAATTTTAGTCTTGTGTTGATTCAGCAATGTTATTGCATATTATTGTACGGTTGCCAGAAATCGCATCGTAACTGCCACTCTTTCTTGAAGTGAATGTGGTATCCTTCTTTGCAACATTAGGCGCCAGCAAATATTTAAAGTCTGTAGGTGACATTCTGGTACAATTTTTATAATGTCCACCAAATGTTTTGAACTTCAAGTCAGCCAGAAAACTTGAATCACCACATTTATTTCTACTTGTATATGATATGTAACTATGTTTGCCACCATTGCCTCTGTTTCCGTTTCTTTTTGCACGCAAAATGCAAATAAATATAGGCTGCTGTAACTACGTCCACGATTGAAAGTAGGAGTACCTGAACTGGCGGACGTTGGTAGGTTAGGGCCCAGTTTTACCAAACTTCGTTACAATAACGCTAACAGCATGTTAACTAACGTGTTGTTAAAAATGAAACATCCTGTTAGTGTAATAGTGTTTCACCAATCATTTGAGGTAGTTTGGTTAGGTAACATGATGTTAAGAGTAATGTAACAGGAATCATAGAAGCAGTGATTGTATGAAAGTTTACTGAATGTGCCTTTAGTTGGTGTTGTTATTTGTTTCATCGGGGAATTTTATTTTTTACATTATGGAAGTATTGGAGACTAACATAATTACAACGGATATCGAGAAAAAGAAATTGTAAGGAGCAGTAATTTTACCTCATATTAGAAATATGATTATTTTAGTATATCTAGCAATTATATGAATGTAATTGAACTCAAACGTAGTGATGGAACTTTCATTAGGAAAAAGGAACAAAGATGGGTCTCTTTAATCCAATATTTTCAATCGCCATTTGGATGTGAAAACGCAAACTATGAAACAAATCAATGTTATGAAAATATTAAAAGAAATGCTAAGACGGGTCATGCACAAGATACAGTGGAACATTTGAAAACTGACGGTGGTGCTTTCACTCTCAAAGTTGATATTTGTACGAAGATTCTTTCAATTATCCAGGACCAAATAGAACCAATAGAAAATGGAAATAATAGTGATGCTGAATAAGCGTTAACATTATTTTCATATCTTATATATCTAACATATCTTCACACGTTATTAGTCATAATTACATGTGAACTCCTAAATCAGTGAAATAAGAAATATCGTTTTGAAAATCTGCAATTATATCTGAGTATTAATACGAAATAATAAATAATTTTAGTATTTATGAACATATCTATTCTGAATAATTAAAAATGCTGAAGTAGTGATTGCAGCTAATTGTTTTCACTGCAAATATATCTCGATTTTCCGAGGCTAGTCTGGGTTTCGTAAGGGTAGATCTTGCGCTGACGACATATTCATCATGAAACAAATTATCGAGAAGAGGAGAGAATGGAATCAGATCACCTGCATTGTGTTCATAGATTATGTCAAAGCTTTTGATCGAGTGCTGAGGAGTAAGCTTTGGGAAATTATGGACAGAAGGGGAATACCTAAGCACCTCATAAAAATATTACAGAACCTCTATAAAGGGACCCAAATGAGCATTAAGATAAACTCTGGAGACATTAAATCCGAATATATCAACATGGGTGTCCGACAGGGCTGTTGTATGTCACCTATATTGTTTAGTTTGTATATTGACGACGCCATTAGAGCATGGAAGAGAAAATTATTACAGTTGGGTTTTGACAATGACATAAACAGTGATAACTTTGTCCTTACACTTATGTTTGCCGATGATCAATTAATTGTCTCAAATTCTGAAAATACACTCCAACGAGCTCTGTTTGAATTGCAGAAAATAATAGAGGTGTATAACTTCGAAATTTCAACTGATAAAACAGAATCTATGGCATTCCAAGGTCCAACGCAAATCCGCTGTAAGTTTGTTATTAATAATAAATTGATTAAACAAGTAAACCAGTTCAAATTCCTTGGTTACACAATATCGCCTTTTGAAGAAGCGGATGTCAAACAAAAAACGGAAATATTCAACCGAATGTGCGGTACAATAACTAGAACTTTAAAAAACAAGGCAAGGAAGGAAACAATGTTGAAGTTTTATAAGACAATGGCAGTACCAACGGGTTTATATGGAGCAGAATCGTGGGTCCCCACCAATAGAGATAAAAGTAGAATTCAAGCTTCAGAAATGCGGTTCCTTCGCTCAGTGATGGGTGTAACAAGGAGGGACAAAATACGAAACGAAGAAATTAGGCAATCACTGAATATCTACAACTTAAACAACAAAATTGTGGAATATAGACAGAACTGGAGATACCATGTGGAACGAATGAGTGATGAAAGACTGCCTAAATTAATCTTCGGGTATCAACCTAAGGGCTTTCGTAATATTGGTAGACCAAGAAAACGATGGCAAGACCAAGAATAAGCAATATGTATGAAGTTCGCAACAGGTCGAGAGGCCTAAAGCGTGATGATGATGATGATGATATATCCCGATATAATAATGCGGCGTGTAACATATGTTCTCTGGCAGCCATGATTCACGCTGTAACAGGACGTTAAGGATTTAACTGAGGGAGTATGCTATGTTAATTTAACAGTGGGTTTAACATGATGATAGCAGTAACAACAGTTGATGAAACATCACTGCCGTTAAGTTTGCTGTTAAACTGCCTTAACGTAATGTTAAATATTTAACAAGGGTTGGTGCAACCGGGCCGTCGTGTTACGGACTTCGGCGCGGGTTTAAAAAGTTCATCCCGCAACGTAATAGCGCAACCACCGTGCGTAGCATTGCCCAGGCGCGGGTCGTGGTTGCGCTACGGGTTTCGGCGCGCATATCTGTACGAGGCTTAATGAGTAAGGCTGAAGAGAAACTACAGGGTGTTCATTTCAAAGTGTGTCATGACGTCACTGTTGTTGGGTCACCGATTTGAAGCGAGTTTCAGCTTATATGTTAGAGAAGTTGCCTATTATTTAAGGCGTTCTTCAATCTGAACTTGAGAACGTGTACGGTATAACTTGAACGTCGTAGCAACAGATGGCGGTCTGTACGGTCTGTGTGCTACCATAACTTCTTTCGAACTGTGTTTTGCACCGGCAAGTCGTACGCAGGGTATTTGTTATCATCGGTTGCGTACGGTAACATTCCACAACACAAATCAAATGCTCCTTGTCCATGTTGACCGTCGAAGTTAATGTCAACAAATACGTAAGTAATCGTCTTAACCCTCTCCCCATATCCCGACAGTACGTATTTCCGAACAGTTCACATTCCTGCCAAACTACCGGCGTTACCGTACGTATCGGTACGTACTCTTCAGAATGAACGCCGTACTTGCTAGGCAACTTCTCTGCCTCTTAGGTTATAAACCTCTGCGGCAGTGTAGGAAGATTGAATTCTCTAGGCTCATCGGCTAGCCACATGACGGCATACAGCGAGCCATGACACATTTTGAACTGAACACCCAGTATTGGTTATAGGCTACGCTGCATCGTACGTAGAGCTCTGTGTTTACAAAATGCTTGTGTGTACGCGCGACTGGTTACGGTAGCGACAGCTTGTACAGTCCGCTCCGTGTGAATGAACTCATATTACAATTTACATTTACAGGATTACTTGTGTTTCAAATTAATTAACTCGGAACAAATATTAAATTTCCAAAAAAAAAAATATCATTATCAATTAAGTCAAACACAATTTCCCCTTTCCTCTTTATTACCTGTTCTTTGTTGGATTTTCGTTTCGGTATTCTGATACGACCTCACGTCACTCGAGCAGGTCTATTATTGAGGAGAGTCGGATGTTCACTCTCTCTGCTTCTTACAGACAGAAGAGACACCCGACAACGCGACGCATTTTTAAACAATGTGTATAGAAATTATTTACTACCCTGTTATCAATACTTTTCTTCAGCCCTACTAATGAGATTTACCACGTGATTTTTTTTCCTGGCGGGACGCGCAGCAACGGTGTTCCGGCATCTTTCTGTTGCATTTTTCATAGTGGAACCCAACAATTTGTGAATAGCTATGTTTTTAACATAATTTTTCTTTGAATTCTGATTAGCCCTTGTAAGACTTAGTTGGACGAAGAAGAGATTAAAAACGACACAACTCCCGTGCACTGCTCGTATACTATAAAATATTCTACACAGAGTTCTACCACCTTTTACTCTAGAAGAAAGCACTGAAGATACCACTAATAAACACTTATATAAAAATCCATTACAGGACTTTGAAAGGTCGCAGTCAATTAATAAATATGGTAAGAAATATAACCTACAGTAGGCCTACTAAAAATAATAAATCTTGGAAGATGATATCAACAGATTCCGTAATATGGAATAAAATATACGGAATTATAGATGGTGGAAGACAAAAATTGTTCATGAGCAGAGGCACGATTTTATGATGAACCACGGAAACGCGAAATGTGTTAGTATTACATAGTAAACGGTTAAATTGGTATTTAAATGATTCCTGACAGTTAATACGTAATTTTATGTGCTCGATATAACACCAAATCCTGACTTATACACGAAATTTATTTGTATCTAGAAATGTAGAGTGGTGGGGCAATGTGTTCTAAGTGCCAGAAAACTATTTTTATGGAAAAGTGAAAATTATATCTGTGAAACACTGTTGAAACAAAATTTTAATTGTAAAAAACGGAAGACACTAGGGAAACATGAATAAAATGAGTTCCATAAGAAACTTTGTGAAACAATCATACACATTTTCCAAAATATATTGGGAAAGTTGGAAAAGATATAAGTCTACTAGCTATTGTCCAACAGATCTAAGTCCTGGTTCACCATCATCACCAGTAGACATTTAGAGTGACAGGATTCTTAACACAACTGTTTGTTTTCCTCGGCCATAAAATCAAGCATTGGCGTATGTCTTTCTTTTTTAATTTTCTGAGAGGTATGTCATGAGGTAGGCTTCGAAGTTTTGCATTTTTAATGTGGGTCACAGTGATTCCTGGCTTCATCACACGACAAGTTTTCCAAGATACAATATCATTATACTTTCTTTTGTAGAGAACCATCCCTGTATGATCTTTGGTGATTCGGAGCCACGTAGCTTTGGTAATACCTAGTTTGATGTGTCAATGTACTTAGATGTGATATGATCGAAATAAAAAAATGTCCGTATGTCCAGCACTTTGAAGGGTCGCAAACGCCTTGCGGTAGCAATAGCAGTTTTCACATCCTCCACATTTTTCAACCTACAACGTCTTTAAGAGAGATGGCAGTGCACAACTTCTAATAACTAAATTGTGCACCAATATGCCTGGGTTAAATCCCAAATTCTCCGCAGTGCATATGAAGAGAAGGCTTATGTCACTCTTGATAGTGATTCATCCGTCGGACAGGGACGTTAAGCCTGGCAGCCTCCTTGGTGCTATTGGACAGGAGTAGGCAACGTGCCGCCACCGGGTTTCCCCTTCTGTCTTTCTCACCTTTAACATCATCCTCATCCATTTTCTACAATACACTTACTCGAACACTCACCCTAGTACATGACATAACTCTTCACAGATACACACCATGCTTTACGTGGCGCGCCGAAGTGCAACTTGAAAATGGGCCACAGTCCTGCCATCTATCCGTAGTATGCGGAACCCGAATCACGCAAGTGAAGTGGCTAGGCATTAGACACATGTATTGCGCGTTTCTCAATAACCTAACCACAGACTAAGGCACGTAGATCACCTTGAGCGATAATGCAGTATTGGACATACATCGTACCCCATCTAGTGACGCTTCTTTCAACTAGAAGAAGCATTAACTTTGAGATAGATCAAACAGCGATGGAACATACTATAGATCACTTTGAATAGTAAAGTGAATTCAGATTTTTTGACACATAGATCACTTCCCCCCGCCACTCTACAAATATCTTATATTATATTGTTGAACTCTAGATAATGATATAATCTATTGTACATAAGTTTCTCAAACACTTTTGAGAATGTTGTAAATAATGATATGGGTCTATAATTAGCAATACATTTATCTTCCTTTTTGTATATTGGTTTTATTATTGAATATTTGAGTATTTCTGGAAAAATACCACATTGCATTGGCAAATTGCATAAATAACTTAACGGAGGGAATATTATTTCACAAGAAGCTTTGAGAACTATACTTGGGATTTCATCATACCCAGAGGAATATTTTGTTTTTAGATGTGCTATCACATGCATGGTTTCTGCTGCGGTGATAAAAATAAATTTTAAACCTAAAAATTCAGTGTTAAATGAATCTGTTAAGTAACATATTGCAGCATTTTCTGCGTAATCTTGCATGTTTAAGTTCTCAATAATATTTATATAGAAATCGTTAAAATGGTTTGCAATTAATTTTTGGGTTCTCTACTTTACAATTGAATAGCCGATCAGAGAAAGGTTGTAAATATAATTTCTCATAAGTTGACTTTTTTTTTAATAATGGTTGTTAATGATACGCTGTGCGTAATGTTTATAATCGTATTAAAATCAGCACACATGTCTGATTGGAAATCTTGCTCTAAAAATTAAAAGTATGTGCACTATAACGTGTTTTCCCCATTTTTTTTAACAATTTCTTATTTCCTGGTTACAACTTTGTTCTGGGCGTCTATTCAATTATTGAGTTTGATATAAATAATATTTTCATTTTTGAATATCGATTAGTTTTATTTTTAATAATATCCCAAATCGTTTTAATTTTATTATCTGAATTTTGTATTTTTTTTTTTTCATTCAGATATATTCTCTTTGCATCTTTTATAACTTTGATAAAATTTTACAGTAATTGTTATAGTAGTTAAGAACATGAAGATCATCACTATTACTACGCATTAAATATAGATTCCTTTTGTAATATATGATATTTTAATTCTCTGAGTTATCCACATGTTTTTACTTTTACATTTTTTCGCCACTTTGACTAAAAAGAATTAATTGGAATAATTCGTAAATATAGTGAAAAAATGCGTTAAATTTACTATTAATGTCAATGGTACAGGTATACTGTATATATTTTTCTAAGATATGTTTTGTAGACATGTATTTAAATAATGTAGATATTCTGCATTTATAAACTTTTTTTTTAAATAACACTATGGAATTTTTCACTCATATTGAAAACACTTAGAATTTGTTCATCATGATCGGACAGGCCATCGATTAAAGGTATTGCTGAATAGGAATTCAATCTGCTTTTATATATTATAAATATATTATCAATGACTGTGCTATTTCCAGCTTATAATCTGGTTGGGAAACTTCATGTGTGACTAAGATTATAAGTTTCAAGGAGTGAGTTTAGTTTGCTTTTACCTAAGCTTTCTGATAGATAATCTATGTTTATGTCATCACAGATTGCAAATTCGGTACGAGATTTGTAAAGTCTTCTTGTACAGTCTTCTCAATGATGTATCTAAGTTATAAATTTCTTACAATCTCCCATTGGCGCCCTATAAATACATAAGATAATTAAATTTGATAACTCACAAATAACTTGTATTCCACAGATTTCAATATTTTGTTCAAGATAGAAATCAGGTATATCAGTTTTATTAAATATTAGATCCTCTCTGATAAAAAAGAAAAGGACCCCCATTTTTGGAAGACATTTCTACAGAAATAAGAAACTAATGAATATCCATGTAAAGAGACTTGTAATATTTCCTGTTGTTTTTTACTTTATTTATGAATAAAGGTAAAGCAAATTATGTCGTTGAAGTCCATTTATATGATTACAGTTTGAAAATATTGTTATTGAGTTCTCCAACCTGATTTCATACACATCCGTTCTATCACTAATTCGGTGGTGTTTGGGAAAAAGGGAGATTTCATAAAAATGAGTTTTGAGTTAAATGAAAATTACACATAAGAGCCTTATTATAAATAATTTTCTACACAAATAAAACACATCAAATGCTAGTATTATTTTGTTTTTTTTTTTGTTTTTTTTTTTTTTTTTTTTTGCACACCCACTTGAAGAATTTAATTTGTGTATTCATCTGGGAAACAAAACTCCACATGCACAAAAAAACTAACCCCCTTTATCAGAAAACCATCGGAATGAAATTCAAAATCAGTTGTTTATGCCTCGTCTTGTACAACTTTAACACTGACATTCGAAATTTGTTTTACTTTTGTACTGCAATAATAGACTAGAAAATAAAACGAAATATGAATAGGTATTTAAAACGAAGACGTGGATATGTTAGGAGAGAATCCACAAACTATTAGGGAAAACACGGAAATTTTACTTGAAGCAAGTAAGGCGAGAGACTTGGAATTACATTCCGAAAAGAAAATATATAACATTACGTCTCGTGACCAGACTATTGTACGAAATGGAAATATAAAAATTGGAGATTTATCCTTCGAAGAGGTGGAAAAATTCAAATATCTTGGAGCAACACTAACAAATATAAATGACACTCTGAAGGAAATTAAACGCAGAATAAATATGGGAAATGCCTGTTATTATTTGATTGAGAAGCTTTTGTCGTCTAGTCTGCTGTCAAATAATCTGAAATTTAGAAATTATAAAACAGTTATATTACCAGTTGTTCTGTATGGTTGTGAAACTTCGACTCTCACTTTGAGGGAGGAACAGAGATTAAGTCTGTTTGAGAATAAGGTTCTAGTCTGCTGTCAAATAATCTGAAATTTAGAAATTATAAAACAGTTATATTACCGGTTGTTCTGTATGGTTGTGAAACTTGGACTCTCACTTTGAGAGAGGAATAGAGAATAAGTGTGTTTGAGAATAAGGTTCTCAGGAAAACAATTGGGGCTAAGAGGGATGACGTTACAGGAGAATGGAGAAAGTTACACAACGCAGAACTGCACGTATTGTCTTCTTCATCTGACATAATTGGGAACATTAAATCCAGACGTTTGAGATGGGCAGGGCACGTAGCACGTACGGGCGAATTCAGAAATGCATATAGAGTGTTAGTTTAGAGGCCGGAGGAAAAAGACATTTTGGGAGGTCGAGACGTAGTTGGAAGGATAATATTAAAATGAATTTCAGGGAAGTGGGATGTGATGATAGAGACTGGATTAATCTTGCACAGCGTAGGGACCGATGGCGGGCTTATCTGAGGGCGGCAATGAAGCTGCGGGTTCCTTAAAATCCATTTGTTGTTGTTGATTCAAAACAAAGTTAACATTTCCCTTTTGATACATTTCATGTGCAGGAATATTCACGGTGGAAAATTACATAGGCCTATGCTCAGACAATGTATTGTTTTGTACATATCAACATTAATGTTAGAACCGCAAAAGACATTATTATTATTATTATTATTATTATTATTATTATTATTATTATTATTATTATTATTATTAGGTCTATTGTTAGTTCGTCGTAATAACTGCAACGTTGTCCTGACCTCCACTATGTTTGTGAAGCTAAGCTACACAAAATGATGTAAATATTTAAATTAGTAATATTATTTACCTACGTTAATTTGTTAATTAAAATCTCTGCTTGTGGTGTGACGTATTTTGGGAAAGTACAAATTCCACGAATTCCCTAAGTCTCTCTCTGACTCTACCGACGCTCGTAAAGGTTGGTCATATCCCTCAACAGTATCCTTCTTATATTTTGAACTCTCCATAGGACTCGCATCATCGCATCATCAATAAACGTACACTGTGCACTGTTGTTCAGTTGGCATACGGCACTAACTCTTCGAAGAATAATATTGTCTCTGAATAGTTGTCGTCTTCCTTCTCTCGCTCTCTGTCCTCTTCCTCACAGACCCTCCTTCTCTCTACCTCTCGAAAGCGCACAGAGGCAGCACAAAGTAATAAATGTCGTATTCCATTAGATACAAAAGGAAGATACGCTGGCAAGTTGAAATTAAGCTTTCTTCAATCCTCCTTGTAGTAAATCTCATCCAACCGCAGGAATTCATATGAATTTATGTTTTATTTGAATTTGAAAAACTTCCTGAACTTGTTTTGTTAGAATTACTGCATAATTGTATTGTGACATTACTTAAGTTTTATCACAGTAGTAATATACAGTCACGAAGCACAATACGTAGGGAATATGCATCCATAGATAGTTGCTAACCACTAGGATCGCTACTATCGCCTCATCACAGACAATGCGAAATAGTACCGGTATAGCCTATTGTTCCTAGTACCCTCAACAACTCAAGCTTCGTGATTATATGGACTGTGGCTTTACTGTGCGGCCAAGGAACGAACGGTATCGAAAGAAATTAGCTGTTTTAGGTCCGTTGTCAACAGTTTGTGGTTAAATTACAGTCCGACACCAAATTTCATGCATAATGCGCAAGCCACTCGCAATTAGCTCACGACTTCCGCTCTTCTGTATTGACAAGATAATTTACTGCATTTTAGAGATGATGGCATAACTCTCGTTTATTATTATTATTATTATTATTATTATTATTATTATTATTATTATTATTATTATTATAGGAAATTTTGAAGTGTTACAAATATAAAAGAGTGTAATATACGACCTGAGATGAGTTGTAGGCCTATTCTAGCTGAAGCCTTTCAAATTACTACGCACTGATACTCTCTTTCGCAGGAATGTGTTAGTTTGCAGTTAGAAGCTGAACTGTTGAAACGTTTACCATTATTGCGTTTTCGGGGAATGTGAAAATTTTGGCGATAAGTTATTTTCTTGAATACATTGTTATTTCTCAATTTAGAATGTTAACGATAGCCTATATAATACACGGTGATTCCAAAAGGACTATACAACTTTGTAAGCTTATAGAAATTTATTTAGAAAATATACAGATTTGGTTTTAATGCCAGGTAATAGCAAAACTCACCAGGTTTTCACTCAGTGTGGTTCAATGTGACTTCCGTTGGTCATACGGCAGACATACCACCTGAACTCAATTTCTTGCCAAAGTCGCTGCAGAATATCTGGCGTCACTAACTCAATTACGGCGGTGATTCTGTTTCTCAGCTGAGCCAGATTGACAGGTAAGGGTGGAACGTACACTTGATATTTAAGGAACCCCCATAACAAGAAATCAAGCAGTGTCAAGTCGGGGGACCGAGGTGGCCATGATATCGGTCCTCCACGACCAATCCACCGACCAGGAACCTCAAGTCGAGAAAATCACGAACGTTTTGGAGGTAGTGTGAAGGTGTACCATCCTGCTGAAATTTGATTTCTCCTTCTTGATCGTATTCATCTATCTGCGGGATGAGAAAATTTTGTAGCCTATCCAGATAGACAAAACCATTAATAGTTTTTTTTCTGGATTAGGTAGGCGCCGTACACTTTAGTTTTACTTAAAGCGCAATACACATTCACTTTTGGGCAGTAACGAATATGTTGTAGATGGAAATGTGCAGTTTCAGAGCCACAGATCCTGCATTACGGGTATTTACTTTACCAGTGACGTGGAATGTCGATCCGTCTCTAAAGAACACGTGGTTCAATAACGTCTCATCTTCTTCAATCCTACCAAGCAGTTCTACACAGAAATCCCGCCGACCCATCTTATCTTCATCAGTAATGTATTGCACCATCGTAAATCGGTCTGGTTTTAAGTGCAAACGCCTCCTTAAAATGCACCAAACTGTTGGTTGTGGAATCCCAATCTCGCGAGAACCACCCCGCGCTGATTTTCTAGGACTTCGAACAAAGCCTTCCCTCACTTGTTCGACTACAGCATCGGCCACACGTGGACGTCCGAGAGATTTGGCATGGGTAATACAACAGCCGCCCCATAAAATTAATTTCTTTCATTTACACTGCTCATTTTCTTAAAAACTCGGTTGTGGGAAATGACACAGGGATTAAAAAATTTCGATGAAGACACAACCTTAATGGGAAATCGCTGTCAAAATCACTGTGGCCCTGCAAAAGATAATGACAATTTTTACGAGGGACAACAAACTTCATTATAAGACCATATTTCAATAGGCTAGTACAGTGTTTATAAAAACTCTGAAATATGAGTTCTATTTAATTTATTCTCTGTGTCACTTTCACATATGAAATCAGTTTTATATATCGATGGCCCAGAACCATACTGTTCCAAGTCCATTTTACTATTTTTTTTTTCAGGAGAGCTATTTTAAGTTCCTGACATTCAAAGCTTCATGAAACAATAAGGAATAGCTACATAGCAACCTTATGGAACTTATGTCAGACTACCTAATAGAATTTAATCTTTTAGACCTTTACAATCAGAATTCAGAAATGGCCATAGCACTTCTACTGCTTTGTTGAATGTTACTGAGGACATACGCGCAGCCATGGATAAACGACAGGCTACTGTACTCGTTTTATTGGACTATAGCAAAGCCTTTGATTCTGTTGACTTCGATCTACTATTGACTAAACTACAAACGCTACACCTTTCGGATAGTGCTATCGCCTGGATGTACTCCTACCTTACTGGCCGCCAGCAGCGTGTCATATCTAATAATCGTTTCTCATCCTGGCGTACTGTAGATACAGGAGTTCCTCAGGGATCAGTATTAGGCCTCTTGCTCTTCTCTATTTATATAAATGGAATTTCTAAATCATTTAAGCACTGCAGATATCAAATATATGCAGACGACGTTCAATTGTATATTTCAGCCCGTCCTGATGCACTAAATGATAGCATTAATAGTCTCAATGAAGATCTTGATTCCATCTCTTCCTGGACTCAACAATTTGGGCTTAACCTAAACGCATGTAAATCACAGGCTATTCTGTTCGCGAACCGTAGATTAATTCCTGAAGTCAACGACCTGAATATTCCACCTGTGAAACTGAATAAAACAATCATCCCGTTTAGCTCTACCGTAAAAAATCTCGGAGTGCATTTCGAATCTAATCTCAGTTGGGATACGCATATTAAATATACATGTAAGAAGGCATTCTCTATTCTCCATTCACTAAAAAGATTGTATCATTATCCATCTAAATGAAAACAGACGCTGGTACAGACACTCATTCTACCTCACTTCGGTTATTGCGACGTTTTGTTCAGTGATCTCAGGATTTATTCCGCTCAGAAACTACACCGTGTTCATAACGCGTGCGTCCGCTACATTTATAATGTTCGATACTATGATCATATCTCACCTTCTTTCGAGAAGTTATCATGGCTTAGGTTACATGAGAGGAGAAATCTGCACTCACTTTCTCTGCTATATCGAATTATGCACACTTCATCCCCCTATTATTTATTCGCTCGTTTTCATACTCTCTCTCGCTATCATAATATTAATAGTCGATCACAACGCGATAACACGCTAGAAATTCCACTTCACACATCATCTCTGTATTCCTCATCTTTCACTGTTGCTACCTCTCGTCACTGGAACTCTCTGCCGCCTGAAGTCAAGGGCTGCCGAACATTGAAGTCTTTCAAATCCAAGTTAGAAAATTATCTTATGACGAGTTGCCAAACTAACTTACTATTATGACAAGTGTTGTATTGCATGTTTCCACGTATTCACATTTTTTTTTATGTTCCAGTGATATTTAACTTATTTTATATTTTTGTTTTCATATTTTCCGATAACGGTATATCTCTAATGTGATAAGTAGAGCTATATATAATCATAATTTTCCTTACTGTGTGTACTTAAAAATATTGTATTCATTGTATGCTTTGTACTGCACTATTTTATTACTACTATTAGTATTATTATTACTATTAGGCCTGTTATTATTGTTATTATTATCATTATTATTACTATTATTATTATTATTATTATTATCAATAATTGTCTTATTTTTTATACTTTGTATGCCTCATTTATTTTTGACCTGCTGTTCACATTTTATTATGCTTTTTTCTTTCTTTCTCTATGTTATATATTATGTCTGATTTTTTCTTACTTGTTGTTTACATTTTATTATTATTATTATCTTGTTCAGTTTTGTGTATAAAATTGTAGTGTACTTTGTAAATTTGTAGTGTTTTTGTAACGCAGTTTTTACTCCTGGTTGAGTGTTAGAGAAGGCCGTGTGGCCTTAACTCTGCCAGGTTAAATAAATTATTATTATTATTATTATTATTATTATTATTATTATTATTATTATTATTATTATTATTATGGAGAGGAATATTTACAATTTCGTTCGATTACATGCAGACAAGAACTGGAAGACAAACAGATTTCTTCCTTACAAAAAGTTGAACTTAAGAACAGTCTGGTTCTCAGCCATCGATATGTTGTACATTTATAGCTTTTTTACCAAGGGCAAGTTTTTCACTTCAAACCTAGCTTTTTCCAACCTTCGCGTTTTCACACCTTTCTCTTAGTGTCCGCATACGACCTAATATACGTATCTTAATGTTGTCTATCATCTGATATCTTCTTATGTCATGAACTTTTCTCCCGTTCACCATTCCTTCCAGCACATCCTTCAGTAGGCAATTTCTTATTAGGCAGTGATCCAGCCATGATTTTCTTTTTTCTCTTCCTGATATGTTTCAGCATTATTTTTTCTTCATCCTTTCTATCACAGCTTCATTTCTTAATTTAAATATGTTATATGTTATGTACCTTTGGGGAGGCCGAGACGTAGATGGGAAGATAATATTAAAATGGATTTGAGGAAGGTAGGATATGATGGTAGAAAGTGGATTAATCTTGCTCAGGATAGGGACCAATGGCGGGCTTATGTGAGGGCGACAATGAACCTCCGGGTTCCTTAAAAGCCAGTAAGTAAGTAAGTATATGTTATGTCTTAAATACGTTATCATATTGCACCAATCAGCACTAATGGTACCACTTGAGATTACAACAGATGCTTTCTACTAAGTTCAAAGAATTGATCTGCATAGGGGACAGTTAACATTCCTTGGGATATTCGGAATGTGCATACAATTTCAATTGTTATCCTAGTGCTATTAGTTATTTTTAATCCACGAATAATCCATAAGAGTCGCAATCATTCATATCGATATAAGAGCAAATGTACATCAGTTAATTGTTTAATTCTCACTGCCCTATAATTCGACCTCTTACTGCTTTAAGATCATTTCTTCAGAATTTTCATTGAAACACTCAGTTATGTTTAAGGGGTTAGGTACAGCTTACAGCAGTAAAATTTTGGAAATATTCAAGATATTTTTCTCCATTACTGTATTTTGTACAATAATGAAAATTAGTATGTGTAAAACATTGTCCTTCTGCTATATGACTATATATATATATATATATATATATATATATATATATATATATATATATATACGATTAAAAAACTATTTAGGCCTACATTTATTTTTCAAAATTCAGTTTACTGTACACTGATGAAGCTTTTCCCACATAACTCAAAAACTATCCAACATTCTGTGATGAAATTTTTGTCTGTATTTATGAATGTCATATCTACAATATGATGCAAGATCACTTCTCTACCTTTGATAGATTGTCTGATAAAAAATAAATTCCTTTAAAAATGGTCAAACATCAGTATTTTCTTCTAACACTATATATATATATATATATATATATATATATATATATATATATATATATATATATATATATATATATATTAAGCAATGTAGTAGAAAGAGCATGATATTTCAGCAATAAAACAAAAGAGAGACAACACGAAAAAATCAACACGTTTATGAGTTATGAGGAAAACTCTTCATCAGTGAACAGTAAACTGCCACCATTTTGAATTTTGAGAAAAAAATTAATCGTAATTTTTTTTTTCATATAGCAGAAGGACAGTGTTTTACACATACCAATTTTCATTATTATACAAGATACAGTAATGGAGGAAAAAATGTTGAATATTTCCAAAAAAATTTACTGCTGTAAGCTGTACCTAACCCCTTAACTTGTCCTCGGTATTCGGTGATTATAATGGCAACAGGAGGATGCAAGTTTCACGGGTTCAAATTCGACCAAGAGCGGTGAATTTTAAAAAGTAGGATAAAATGCTTAGCACGACCTCTTTCGAAGGGAATTAAAGCTCAGTTCTGTGTCGTAGATTCACGATACTTACAACAAACCTATCCCTAATGCTGGGCTTCAGACATATCTTGTTGAAGTCTGCTTTCTGTGCCTTGGCTTCAAAATTCGAGGACATGGCTCGGAAAGAATTGTTGCACTTTAGGCTTGCTTTGGTTTATTTCGCGCCCTAAATATACAATGATCGTTCAACATGTGGCCCAGCTGACATTCGTGAAACCGACTGTGACAGGTGGGCCGTCCTGTCTCAAACGCTGACAGAGTCTGGTCCCGTCCTCCGACGAGTAGCCTAATAAGCCCCAAGGCCCGGTGTCCCAAGTCCTTCCTACTATCCGCGAAACTTATCTGGGCAGTTAAAAGAAAGACGCGCGGAGGTAGAGAGGTCGCTTCTAGCAGAAACGTGAAAGGAGAGGGGAGGACGGTCTACGAGACAGGTAAAATACATTTGCTTGCTTAGTGTGACCGAGGAATTCGTTGTATTTATAGTTGTGTATTATGTTATTATTATTATTATTATTATTATTATTATTATTATTATTATATTACGATATATTTATTTATATTATATTATATTATATTATATATTATATTATATTATATTATATTATATTATATTATATTATATTATATTATATTATATTATATTACATTATATTATAATAGAACATATTCATGAATATCCTTATAAAGTCTTGGATACTTAATTTTTGTTCACAGACATCCGATTTGTAACAAATTTTAACGTGTCTTTAATTTTGTATAATAAAAAATGCCTATGTCATTATTATATTTGTTATTTGTATATGATAGCTAAGACACTTAACGTAACAGGAAAGTCCATGGTAACAATGAAATGGAATGAAATATACTGTATGTAATTTTATTTTAAAGTTCAAGGTGGTGGTACAAACCCGGTAAACGTTTCTTGCATACGCCCTTTTTTTTTCTTTCCGGTTTAATTATCACCATGCCCCATGACGCGTAGTCATATTACATGGTTTATTCAAACTTGTTTATCAATTTTGTGTTCATAGGTTTCCCATTGTCTTTTGCTTCACTGTTTCGTTGTTTTGTTGATATTCATTATTGTGTTGTATTATTTTATGTTATTCACTGCTGAATGTTCTCTATCACTATCACTATTTTTGTGTTAATTATACTTGTTCTATTTACGCTGTTTATATATATATACACTTTTGGTAATTGGATCTTCACTATCACTCTCTTTCACTTAATGAAACTAATATCTTCACTATCATTCTCTTTCACTTATTGAAACTAATTCTATTTACACTATTTACATATATACACTTTTAGTAATTACAACTATAGTGTTTATAATATATTGCTAATTGAGTGTGTTTACGCATGTTACGAAACTGAGACATATATTTACAATTGTTCAAAGTTTATAGCTTTAATATAGCGCACAAATGACCTCAAATGCTGTTTTATGATGTCCCTATAATTTATTGGCCAATTTCTTCCACTTCTTGTTGCTTCCTTGAAGACACTGCGCTGTTGGTTCAAGATTTGGCAATCCCACAGAAGATGATCGACTGTTTGGTCAGCTGCTCCGCAAGGACATCCTGGGTTTTCCGAAATTCTGAATCTATAGTAATAAGATCTGAGTTTCCCGTGACCAGTTAGTATTGATGCAAGGTTTGGTGTAGCTGGTATGTTGATTTTCATCCTATCCGTCACTGAAGGAAAAAATCTCTTCGTTAGTGCTCCTTTTGTTGTGTTTGACCGCATCCTTTGCCATTTTTCACTGCTTTTCTTTTTCTCTGCGTCTATTATTGTACTCTTAGGTATTTTATTGTAGATTACTGGTATGTGATCTTCTTCTGTTGCTTGCTTAGCTAATTTATCAGCTATTTCATTTCCATGGATGCCAACATGTGCTTTTATCCATTTAAAGTTAATCCTCTAATGCTGACTAAAGAGGATTTTAAGATTTTGCCTAATTTGCTCTATTATGTATCCATGTTTGTCGTTGTTCCTCAATAAATCTATTGTGACTTTGCTGTCTGTGTAAATTGCCACTGTTCGTTCAATATTTGGTATGTCCATTTCCGTTATTATCTTTAGAGCTTGTAGGATTGCTATCTGTTCCGCTTGATTATTTGAGCATTTATTGTTTAGCCTGAATTTTTGTTGTTGGACTACTGTTTTGTTTCTAAATATGACTGCTGCTGCTCCTACTTTTCCATTAATTTTGCTGCCATCTGTGAACACTTCTATTTCGTATTGTTCATTTGTAGCTTCACAGATCTCTATTATTTCTGCAGGATGCATCCACTGTGTTGTATCTACTGGTTCGTCGTACTCCTGTAACAATCCGTGTGTGGCCTTATATATGTTTATCTTCTCTTCTATTATAATCTTTATTGGCTCGACTCCAGCTATGATACAAGATGCATCGTAAGATAGAGTCCTGTATGCTTTCGCCATTTTGATGTTGATCAGTCTTTGGACCCTTTGGTATTTCTTGATGTTATTTCCTTTTGTTAGTGCCTTCTCCCAGACGGGTGCTCCGTACACTAACACAGGAATGATAGCACCTTGATAGATAGTTTTGAGGGCTTCGTGTCCTAGTCCCCACTGGAGTCTTGCAGATTTTGTAAGTTGGTGGATTAGGCATGTGCACTTTTGCGAGACATATTCTATATGTCGATCAAAGGTCAGTCTACTATCCAGAAATATTCCTAAATATTTCATGGTTTTAACCTGTTCTAGTGGTTGATGATTCATGTAGATTCTAACTTTTCCATTATTTCCAATTCTTCTTCTTGTTACCAATAGGACCTTGGATTTCTCGCTGTTGAAGTGTATTTTGTAGCTTTTTGCCCAATTTTCTATTTTCTTTAGGTCTTGATTAGCAAAGTTTTCAGCTTCTGCTATACTTTGTCCTTTTGTAAGGATGACTAAGTCGTCTGCAAATGCAATTACTTTGGTTTTATCCGTGAATTTCAGGTTTAATAACGAATTATATAATACATTCCAAAAACCTGGACCGCAGCAAGAACCTTGTGGGCATCCTTTGGTCAGCTCTTTCTCTATTTTATAGGTGTTGAGCCTTAAACTTGCCTTCCTTTGAGAGAAGTAGTTTCGTGTCAAGCGATAAAGATTCCTAGGGCATTGTAGCTCCCTTAAGTTAGCAATAATGCCGGGCCACCACGCTGCGTCGAACGCTCCTTTGACATCTAAACTTACTACAATAGTGAAGTTCATTAGGGTATTTTCTTCTATGGTCTCTTTAACAGCCATCGCTGCATCTATCGTGCTTTTCTGAGGAGTAAATCCATATTGGTTTGTGTTGAACTTCTTTTTGGTATTGATGTGGTGGAGTATCCTATCAATCATTAGCTTTTCTAGGACCTTTCCTCCTATATTCAGTAAGCTGATAGGTCTAAATGTTGAAGCATCTTTACTGTCTTCTTTCCCAGGTTTGGCAATAGGAATGATTACGGAAGTTTTCCATATTCTTGGAAAAAGTCCCTTACTTAGACACTCGTTATACATTTCTGTTGTAAATTTAGGAAAGTGTCTGAATGCGCGGAAAAGAATCTCGCTTGTCAGGCCATCTTCTCCCGGTGCTTTTTTAGGATCAAACTTCTTCAATACTCGAATTATTTCTTCCTGTGTGAATTCTCTGTCATCTTCTGTATTTATTTCTTCATTCATCAATTCTCGAATTTCCCTCTGGTGTTGATTATCGGTCAGTGGGTCGTCATCTGGAGTGAAGTGATGAATCATGAGGTTTATTGTACTTGCAGTATCAGCAGTGAATGTTCCATCTGGCTTCAGGAGTGTAGTTAGGCTAGTTGGGCTTCTCAGTTTCCCTGCTGCTATTTTGTATATGGCGTTCCATGGATTGGACCCTTCAGTTAGAGTGCAGTACTTCTTCCAGGAGGAGAGTTTTTCGTAGTGTAATTTGATCTCGTATATTCTCTTCCCGTCTAAGTATTTGCCTTTTCTTTCCATCCTCAGATCTTCATTATTCATAGTTCTTTGGAATCTCCTTGTGAGTGCGTTAACCTTCTTTCTGAGTATCGTTAGCTCCTGAGTCCACCAAGGGACTGTTCTGCCTCTTCTAAAGTTTCCTCGACTGCATTTCTTAAAAGCTTCGTTACATGCTGCTACTATACAAGACTGGTAGTCGTGTATTATTGTTTCCAGTTCTACTAGTTCAGCATTTTTCAACTTTTCCAACAATTCTTTTTGTATGTCTTCATTTTCTATTTCCTTGCATTGGAATTTGTTTACAACATTTGCTTTTAGCCGGTCATCGAACTTCGTCATGTCTCCAGTCTTGGTGTTGAATCTGTACCCTGTGTAGTTCTCAGTCTCTCCGCAGTAATAACCTTTCTTGATATTTATTTTGAATGTGATATTGTTGTGGTCGCAACAGCTTTCTTCTTCCCCACACCTCCAGTCCTCAAAGTATCCTAGGATTAAACTGTTACATATGGTTAAATCAATACGACTTTTCCCTCTTATTGTCTCAAATGTGGGGGCAGCCACGTTTTCATTCATTACATATAAATTACTTGTCAACAGAAAATCTTCCAGTATCTCCCCACGTCTGTTTGTTACAGTATCATGCCACAAAGTGTTTCTTGAGTTGCTATCAACGCATATTATAGTTCCTACCCCTTGTGCATGATTAATTATGTTTTCAATCTTGCGGATGTCTATTCCGATATCTTTAGTGATATCACAGTAAACGCTTGCTGCATAAATCTTATCCTGCTGGGATCTTATTTCTACAACGACGCAGTCCTCATCAGAGAGTTGGTTGATTAATATTACATCCATTTCTTTGTTGTTTGCGATTATTGCTGCTCTCTTTCTTTCGCTTCCATTACTATATGTTCTATAAGTTTTTGGAATTCCTGCCACCTTGTTGTTAATTGTATACGGTTCCTGTATAAATGCAAGATCAATGTTCGACTCCCGTATCATGTTAGCTAAGTTGGTTGTAGCCACTTTATTATGCTGTAAATTAATTTGTAGGCATTTAAGGCTAGCTGTTAATGGGTTTACCATTTCAATATTCGGTATTTTGTCTGTATCTCTCTATCATCATTTGGTAGCAGCTGCAGTTCTTGTTGTCTAATGATGAATGGTTCACATCTACTGTGTTATATTTGTTATACTTGTTGTAGTTAGTACAATTTATACATTGGTACTGGTCTCTAGTGGTGTTGCAGTCCTTTCCTGCATGGTTTTTTGTGCAGTGAGGGCAAGTGATTTCTCCTTTACAGTCTTGTGCCCTATGATTGAATTTGCTACATTTAAAACATCTATTGACTTTTATGTAGTCATCACCACCGCACAAGTGCCATCCAATTTTCAATTTTTTAGCCAGTATGATTTTCCTTGCTTGTGGTGATACTTCAATGATCAGGTTTTTCCTTTTGCTTCTGTCCTGGAACATAAATTTGGGGACCAAGTCTTCCTGCTTTAGATTTAGCTCGTCGTTCTGATGCAATATCGCCTCTCTTGCATCTTCTATTGTTAGTTCCTCTGGAACATTGAATATAATCAATCTGGGTTTTCTAAGCTTTTTAATATTAGCTTCTAGTTCTATACCACACTTCTCATTGAAGTTTTTGCAGATTGTGTCTGTTTCTACCCTGTTTTGAGTTTCAATTACCAAATTTCCATTCTTCAGAGCCTTGAACGAGCTTACCCCTACCTTCAATTCAGTAGGGTTTAATTTAGCTTTAATTAATGTTTTCATGTACTCAGAACTTTGTTGAGTTTTACTTCTTACGACAAGTTGGAATCCTTTCTTCTCTTTTGTTTTTCCCTCATTCCTTTTCACCGCTCCTGAGTACAAATTTTGTGTAGTTGGAGCCTGACTTTCTAGTAGCTGCAATGATTGTTGCATTTGTAGTTCTTTTATTAATTTGTCTTTCTCAATATTTTCCAGCATTATGTTATTGAACGTTTCCCTTAAAGCATTTACTGATTTCATTATTTTTTCTTTGTGTTCTTTTTTTAGGTAACCATTTATTTCAGCAATGTCAGATAAATTAGTCAAGTTAACCTCCACTTGCACCTCTAAATTTTTCTCCATGGTTGTAGTACTAATAGAATATAAATGCACTAATAAGGTCTTTCCCTAGGCACTTGGAAAAGTACACTTTATTAACACAACAGTGTCATTGACGAGGTCTTCTCAATCGCACCTTCACTCTCCAGATCTGACGCACCTATAAGCCTTCTCTCCCTTGATGCACGTGAATGGTTTTTCAACTCACTGCACACTGGATCACGTTTGCAGACATTAAGCGATCCGCCAGCCGAACAATTTTACTTATTGAAATTCACCGGATCCTTACTCACCACTTTAGCATTCTATATCACAACTATAATGAATCCTACGATACTAACACTCACAGACCTACCAAATCAAATATACTTTTGAAAACCAATCACTTTTCCTACACAAATGTTCAACGAACTCTCAAATACACTGTTAAAGTACCACTTGATCATAACCCTCACCACACACAAGTCGCCATCTTGCTGATCCTTTGCATACGCCCTTGTAACAGACCTATAACTCTTCTACTTGAAAGACTCCATGTATCGCGTACCATCAGTAGTTTACGGTCAGATACGAATTTTAATAATATTGGAGTTGTGATTATATTGTATTGTACACAGACGAAGAAGAATGTGATTTATTTATATTTGTTATTTTGTGAATCCATACAGTTTCACCTACCATATCCAATGGAATGCACTGAAAATAAATACCGAATGACGCTTTTGTAACTGTACTTACAACTGCTGCAGCGATGGTCAGGTAGCTATAGCAGATAGCTACGGGGAAGTGAGAGAGCACTAGGGAGCCCAGCTGCCCAGATAAGTTGCGCGGACAGTATATCAGCATCGGAAATCCATACTACCACCAGTAATTCATACCAGTCTTTCCATAACTATTGAAGATGATAGATGAAATGAGGAGAAGGTGGAGAGTATTGGTGGAATGATAGAGGGGAACAGAAGTACCCCGAGAAAATTCCTCCATAACGTCTGCTTTTTCCACTCCATGACGCCTGGCCAGAAATCGAACCCGGGCAGCTTGGACGGAAGACAAACTCACTGGCATTAAGCCACATATGCGGCCTTTGTTGCGCCATACGTGTTAAAATTATTTTCTTAACAGGCTCTGCTTCTCGATGTTAAGTAGGTCAAGTTGAGGAAAGCGAGAAGTTTCACCCCACGTAAGTTACTTGAGAAGGTAGTCGCTTGCTTCTCCCGGTGTGGCTGTCACGTGAGGCCTCGCATGACAGGAGGGAAGCGCCCAAACAATTAAAAACAAGTATTTTCGCGCCATTGTCAAGTCACAAGCTCAACCCCTCCCCATCGCCACTCTGAGGGAGGGAGAAAGCGCTGGTCAAACGGGAATTAAGCAGGAGAGAACCAAAAAGCGATCAGATCGCCTGCGCCGGTAAGTATGAAGTTGGATATTAAACAATAAAACATAGGATCTAATATTCATTTGGTGAAGTAAAATTTTAACTTATAATAATTACACGCAACTCAGCATCTAA
Source organism: Periplaneta americana (assembly GCF_040183065.1). Classification (NCBI taxonomy): domain Eukaryota; kingdom Metazoa; phylum Arthropoda; class Insecta; order Blattodea; family Blattidae; genus Periplaneta; species Periplaneta americana. The sequence goes on along the minus strand of NC_091126.1, from coordinate 100,553,404 downwards.
TGAGGTGGAAGACTTCAGTCAAATATCTGGGGTTACGCTTTACAGAAGACTAAATTTATCCCACATCAACAATAAATTACAAGCCCATGCTAGTGCTGGGTAATTGTATCCTATCTTGAATAGGATCAGTGATCTAAATATAAAGACAAGCATAACACCTATAAAAGTCTAATTAGACAAATTTTGGCATATGACTTGGATGGACGATCCGAAGAAATACTTATCAAAAATTCAACAATTTCGAAACAAAATTTTACGACTAATATCGTGGCTAATTTATCTCACCCACTTGAGATTAATTTACAGTGAACTAACATTTGGATTGTAAGGGAGTTCATAAAAACTCAGTAATTGAAACATAAAATAAAAGTTATACTATTAAAACATCCTAATCTCCAGTTTAGGGCACTTGATAGGCATAAACATGTGTGCTCTTTAGCCATATCAACAAATTTAACGAGATAACAAAAAACGGATTGGACATTACGTTGAAAATTCCCAACTCTTCATCAACACGATTAATATACCACACTTACTTATGGGTAAGAGGGATTTCTACTTTGTATATATAACCTCAAACTTTCAAAATTGTCACAAGTTAAAATTATGACTGAAAGGGTTAATGCTATCCAAACACTCGTACTTAACACAACGCAGTTTTCTCTTTTCACTCTTCCACTCACAATAAAGTAAACTACAATGTCTTTATTGGTTCCATTACGGTACTAATGTTTTTGAAATAGTCACTATATTACACACACAAGAGAAAGCGACTAACTCATACACCCCTTTTTAGCAGTATCTAATGGACTTGCCTGACTTTCTGCGCAGAATATTATGCCCGGCCAAGCTATCTAAACACATTACATTTTTTACTTATGTAGAACTAAACTGAACTGCACCCGAGTACGAACTTCAGCTCTTTTGAGCTGCAGTGCCTATTGTAGTAATGAGATGTGTTAAATAAATCAATTTGAATTTGGAAAAAAGTGAATTTAGACTCCCGATTATACCAGGGAACTGGGCAATATTCTAAAATGGATTCATACCCTCTCTTCGTTCAACCTGCGGCGTAGGCAAGGGATGCTATGTTCACTCTTAAAGTACTGGAAATCAGTTTTACAGAAACGTAATGTGTAAGCAGCCGGTTAATATGAGAAATAGGACTTTTTATCTGTTGGTTATTGCAAGTTTAATCTGTTGCAGCAGAAATCACACAATAGATTTCGATAAACGATATCTATTCTTAAATTTTCTGTCACGTAAGAATTATCTCTTTCCGCTACTACAACTCACGCTCATGATCATCCCTATCCACGTGATCCAATTACAACAACAATACTTCGAAATCTTCTGCTGGCAATCTGGCTGCTATTTTGCTATAATATGCCCACTAATCAATTGCTATCCTTTTTAAACGCTGGAAAATGAGCGGTTAGAGATTACCGTGGTTAACATCCTGCTAAAGTCCTAACCCAGTGGTCATCAGCAATCGCTGAAATGGGTAGAGGGTAATCGGTGCAACGAAATATGCTCCGTCGTGCAGAAGGAAAAGGTAGAAAGCGTATCCGCCAGCAGCCACGAATGTACGCTGGTGCTGTAAGAGACCTGCGGGTAAGAAACGCTAGCACGAGAGTGCACTGAGCTGGCGACCGCTGTCCTAACCGAACAGAGTAAAAGTGCTTAATCAGGAGTTATGAGGCAATTTTAACTTATAGTTACAGTGCCTCTGTGGTCATTTATCGCGGTTTAAGTCTCCCTGGACGCTGTTCTTTTGGTCATTGATCGCGGAACACTTATTTCTTATCCTCGATAAAGAGAACCACCCCAAAACCGGTTTTTGTTTCTATTCCTCTACATCAGGGATGAGACGATATTAGCTCCCAATCACGATAGAAGAGCTCAATCTTGATCACGAGCGCATAGCGCATCCACTACATAGCGTCTTAACGTAGATATCAGGGATGTACATGCATTTACATCGAATAAAGGCAGCAATTATTACAATACCTTACGTTACTAATTTTGTGGCTATATAATAGGGCTAATTATTCAATTATTTAATATGTATATATATATATATATATATATATATATATATATATATATATATATATATATATAGTCGAGAAAACAACATTAAAAATAAAAAAAAAAAAACAAAAAAAATCTCTCAACTGACCCATGTTTGGCCATATATGTATTATATGGTTCGATCATTTTAAACAATCTCAAATATAATTACGATTATAAAAACAAAAAAACGTGGATTTTCTTAATATTTCAGCATTATTTCTTGTCTGAAATCAATTTCTCTCTTCTCCAGAATAATATCTACATCTGTGTTGTGTTGTGTTTCGTACTGACGTTTGACATTTTTTTTTTTACAAATAATATAGTACATATTTCTTACTTATTAACCACTGACTTTAGTTAATGCGGATGTTTTTTGGTTAATTCATTTTAGAGTTGTTTTTAGTGATTGATTTTATTTTTACTTATTTCTGGTATGATCCTTTATAACATGAATTACTATACCAGCACACACAAATTACTTCACCGCCATGTTCATTATATAAAAACTAAACCTTCTACTTATCATTAATACCTGTACTGTAATCTCGCTTGCGATCTGTCATGGTCTGAAATGTTGTATGTGCTGTACACCCTTGTATCTTAGGCAGAAAAGCTCCGCGCTTACGGAGAGAGCTTAAAAAAGCCCGCGCTCGGAACTATTAGTAATCATCGCATCACTGATCTACATGTTCCCCTCTGTAGGCCAAGCATTTTTCTTCTCCAGGTACTACCGTTTCCTCTTACTTCACGCATCTTCAGTCCTAACATAATTATATCTTCACCTTCTTTCAGATCGGAGACACACGATGAAGTCGATATTTGAAGTTTTCACAGCAGCACTACCGTTTTTCCTGCCTCGAGAACTTTTGGAGAAAATTGAAAAATCAATAAACCAGTATTTATGTAACAACATTGTTCCCTTTTACGTCGTCGCATAATCGCCCGTCTAAAGCTTCCGCTGTCTTGTCCGTGATCCCGATTTCGTTTCTCCCCACCTCGATGCCAGAGAGATGCAATGGTGATCGGCACAGCAAAATTTGTCGCCAGTTTCTCGTCTACGTTGAATTTTGAAGAACTCTTGAAGTTTGAAGCGTCGTTAATAAAATATTACTAACACGACTGTTTCAGTTCTTCCTTTTTTGGGGGTCCATGTTTCACGAACTATGTTAAAAGAGGGATTATTACTTTCGTAGCTTTCCTCAACTTTTTACGTACTGAATTTTGAAATTTAACTCTGCGTGAATTCTGAGACATTGCTTACAAACTATGATATGCATTTTTTTAATTTATATTAATGTTATGTCCTGTGGAGGCTCGACGTAAGTCATGTGAGTCCTATTATAAACACAGTATAACTATCTGATAGCCTATGTCTTAGGCTATTGGTAAAATTTAAATCGTAGAATGATAATCTTACATGTAAAAAGATATACACAAACTTGCATTTCTCTTTTCCGTTGTTGTCATTCTTATTACACATGTTATAGTGGTAAAATATTACTGTAATACAAGTTTAATCGTTTGTGTAAGGGAAAAGTTAGCTCTTATTACTGAAAATAATTGTGGCATATTTCACTCTCGCTTCCATGTAATAAATACTACTGAGAGTAGTTCGATAAAAAATAATGAACAGATATACATAGTTTTCTGCTCGAGGGAATGTTTTTCACTGTAAATCTAGCATTCTCTAATTTTTCCTATTTTCCGCCTTCCTTTTTGTTTCTTCATACGAAATATGTATCTTAATATTATTTATCATATGATATTTTCTTCTGTCCCAAACCATTCCTTCCAGTGCATCCTTCAGTATGCAGTTTCCTGTCAGCCAGTGACCCAGCGCCAATTCCTTTTTCTCTTCGTGATCATTTTCAGCGCTATTCTTTCTTCACCCAAACTTCCTAGCACAGCTATATTTTTTATTTTGTCTGCCTATTTCACACGCTCCATTTTTCTCCATATTCGCATTACTATTATTATAGTTGTTTCTCTTCATTTTGTCGTAAAGTCCATGTTTCTGTTCCATACACTTTCACATTCCACACGAAGCACTTCACTAGTATCTTCCTTAGCACATTTTTCTAGACGTCCACAGAAGATGCTCCTTTTCTATTAAAAGATTCCTTTTCCATTGCTATAACCTGGAAGTTCATGTCCTAAATACTACTAAATATGTATGCAAATATATCCTTAAAAATTGCAAAATATGCCAATAAATATGCACCAATGATTGAAGAGAAATTGTTTCTTGTAACAGCACGAAACGCTAATGAGTATGAAATAGAGTTGAACAATGATCGAGAAACCAAGACTAATAGTGTCCGCGAAGCCGAAAACCCGCACGACAACATTGCTTACGTCACGTCGTTGATGCAAAGACTGCTTGTGAATGTTTCAAGAATTCGGGAATTGTGAACTCTCGAACGTCAAGCAGCCTTGAATCGTCACAATTGTTTATACTCACAAACCAGACTGAAATTGTATCTGTTTTGGCAACTGTTATATATGTAGCCTATAAACAATCAAGTAGCCTATTTGAAACAACATCTCTACCTTTCAGTGTATAATAATCCGTTCCTCAATCTTTATTTAATTTCTAGTCCATATCAAAAGGCTAGGATTTTTTTTCGTGTGTTTGAGTTCAAGTGAACAGTCTCAAGGGATATATATATATATATATATATATATATATATATATATATATATATATATATATGTTCGTGTCCTAAATGCCACTAAATATACATGCAAATATATCCTTAAAAATTGCAAAATATGCCAATAACTCTGCACCAAAGAATGAAGAGAAATTATTTAACGTTGTTTTTTGTTCCTTAGAAATGCAAATATATTTCAGAATTGTTGTTTTTTTCTTTCTATTTATATAACATGGGTAATATCGTATAATAGAACCAGAACATTTTGATAACTAAGATATTATTTTGTTTTATCTTTTTGTCTCAATTAAACATTTCTAATATTATTTATTTCAATGATGTGTGTTGTTTAAAGTTACGAAATTTTGCCACACCGACCAAATGCTATTTCGAGAATTATGGGCAAGACTCGAAGCACACGAGAGTTGCAAGACGAGACTCGAACGACAAGTGCAACGAACACAGCGAGCGAGAGCGACAGTTAGTTTTGTTCATCTCTAGTATGAACTAACATTGTTCCTTATAGAAGGGTTCCGAACTGAGGCTTTTTCGATGCTCGAGGGTACGACAATCAGGTCCGAGGTGCTCCCGGGAGCCGCGTACCGAAAGGAGAGGAGTCTTCGGTTCTTGTAGCAAACAGAGCGCGGGCCATGTAAATGCGATACATTGGCGAGATTTGCGGAGAGAAGAAATTGAAATATTTTTGAAGGAGAAAAAATTCGACGTACCTGAATTGGAAGATGACGTTTGGTGGCAACACCTTGGATTCCTGTCCAACTTGTCTACCAAATTAACATTGCATTTCTCTCACATAAATTCATGCTTGAACAAAAAGAACGCTTCTTGATACAGAGCTGACTAGTATTTCAATATCGCGCGTTCGCAGGCTTCCCCTACCCTCACGCTGGTGAGAACCATTCGGCTACCTTCGGTCAAAGCGACTACGTCCTGGACAGCAACTACAAAACTACAACACTAGCGGCTCTGCCGGGAGCCTCATTTCGGCATCCCTGCTTTAGAGGGTGAAGCAAAGCTGGTTCTTTTGTGCAAAATCAGCGAAGAGTTGGAGTTCACAACAAACGAGTGGCTGAGGATTTCACTAGAGAATCTGCGTTTGTTGTCTCGGAAGATGCCTCTATATAGTGAGCATTTATTTCGATGTCATAGGATTTTAAATGATGTTAATGGTTGCGCATGCAGAGATAAATCTTCTGGTGCGCTGGAGGATTTTTCTTCGAGAATGTCTCAAATATCACGCAACTGTTAGTATTCAGGATTTTTTAAAGTAATGTCAGCCCGTTTTTCCTTTACTCTTTGCCCTGCACTGTCAGGAACAGAACTCAGACTAGATTTCCTTCGCTAAAAAGCTGCTAGTGGCACATGTAAGGGAATTTCAAGAGTTTTCAGTAACATTATTGCTTTTGGTAAACTGGAAAAATGAGCAGATATGAGTAGGCCTACAAGATTCCCTTCGAACTCATTGTTTGCCGGTTTATTTTGAGCTGTCTCAATTATTCGAGTCAAACGAATTAAACACATCTTTAACTGCTTGAAGATGCTGAGCATAATGTAAGTCCGCATAGATCCAAGTTCCCCATTTGGTTAACACTGGTGCAGGCGGAAGTGGAATATTAGGTGCTATTGAATTAAATAACTGTGTCCTTCGATAGGCACGCAACAAAAATTTCCTTATAGAAACATGCAAGGCAGCGACCTAGCACGTGATGTTTGAATGATAGTATTCCATCACTTTGATTCACACATTCTATCTCTCATCCAGCTCCCTGCTTTTTGCGTTCACGAAAAAAAAAAATCTTGTACGTCTTATAAATATTCGGTATATGTCTTACAGTATTAAAAACATTATGTATTTATATAAATTTCGAAAATACGCACTTATATGCGACATAAGACTATGCTAAATAAACTCAGAAGTTGATAATTTATATAAATAATATGCAAACATATAATTACGCCCTACAGGAAGAAGTATGGAAATGCATGAACTTCCGCATCCTAGCCATTGCTATCCTCTTTTTGAGTTTCTGGCAGCAGCTCATGTTACTACTTATCAGTGACCGGCAAAACCTCTTTCAGGCCTGTCCATACCCATTTAATTTCGTGAGTGGGCTAACACACTGTATCGCTCGCCTGCCTTTACACTTCCCGCACAAGCAGGCAGGCAGTATGGTTGCACGTGAAGTCAAACAGTCCTAATAGTGACCTGCCTGTTATGTTTCGCCGACCTGCGCCAGATTGTGCTGCTTTCAGACGTATGATAAATATCATTCAAACCTGATAGGAAGCATCCAGATATAGACAAACTGCTGAAAACTTAATTTGTTTTCTTCTGAAACGTGCCGTTAATAAATACAAAAAAAAACTATTTCTCGTCAACATAATATTCATTAAATGCAAACAGTTATTATAAATTATTTGCACTTTACTTTTCATCATAGTAATATAAATATAATACAAACCCTTCAAACTTTCTGCTTCATAAATAAAAAGAAATCTGCCACTCAGAAGTTAAACCCTCTCCTCTCCTCTCCTCTCCTCTCCTATCCTCTCCTCTCCTCTCCTCTCCCCAGCCTTCTCTTCTCTTCTCTTCTCTTCTCTTCTCTTCTCTTCTCTTCTCTTCTCTTCTCTTCTCTTCTCTTCTCTTCTCTTCTCTTCTCTTCTCTTCTCTTCTCTTCTCTTCTCTTCTCTTCCCTTCAACAAGTCACAGGTTACGAAATGTTACCATTTTGTTGAGTCAGATACACTTAGCAGAAAAATGAAATCTATAACATTTATCTTATTATTTTGTGAAATTCTGTATCGCAATAAATTGTACAACTGTGTTTCTTTAATCAAGAATTATCCGCCGTTATTTCTTGAGTCAGATACACTTTGTAAAAAATATGAAATTTGTAATATTTATCGTTTTATTTTCTGAAATTCTGTAGCGCAATATATTGTGAAACTGTGTTTCTTTATTCAAGAGTTAGGACCTATCTGCAGTTATTTCTTGAGTCAGATACACTTTGCAGAAAAATGAAATGTATAATATTTATCTTATTAATTTATGAAATTCTGTAGTGCAATAAACTGTAAAACTATGTTTATTTAATCAAGAAATTTCTGCAGTGTTGAACCAGAGAATAAAGATTTTTTGAAGTGACTAAATAGCCAACGAACTTAGATTTCATACTAGTACTGTTTCATCTTAACCAGCGTAGACTGGCTTCCATGAATGCAAGTCACTCTACAATACGAGCACACAGGCAGACTTTCTCGGGTCCCGCCTGGACTGGGCTTATAAAACCCGGGCTGAATGGGCCAGTCTTAACTTTTAACTTGCTTTGTAGCTTCACCGGAACCCAAGCCTGACGGCAGGCAGTTACGGGCATGAGTCTTGTCTGATTTGCCGGTGTCTACTGCTTATAGTACACTCCAAGTATTTGAAGCTGTTCTCTTGTTTCTCTGCCTAATTTCGAATTCGCACGTTTACATTGCTTAATTTCCTTTCGATAATAATAGAATTTGTCTTGTTAACAATAATTTACAATTCACGTTGATTTTTCATATAAGTCTATCATTAAGTATTGTAAACAATATTCAATGTGTCAGTCATATGACTTATCACTATTTGCAGTTTATTAACACGCGTAAATACATGTTAATTATTTGAAAATATGTATGAACGTTTTCGCCTATCTTTGGCATCATGAGATACATTTCATTTCGCGATATCTAAATATTCCAATTGATATATACTCTTTAATTATTGTCCACACCTGTGGAGTAACGGTCAGCGCGTCTGGTCGCGAAACCAGGTGGCCCGGGTTCGAATCCCGGTCGGGGCAAGTTACCTGGTTGAGGTTTTTTCCGGGGTTTTCCCTCAACCCAATACGAGAAAATGCTGGGTAACTTTCGGTGCTGGACCCCGGACTCATTTCACCGGCATTTCACCTTCATATCATTCAGACGCTAAATAACCTAGATGTTGATACAGCGTCGTAAAATAACCAAATAAAATTAAAAAAAATACATCTTTAATTATTTATACATTACTATAAGAAACAAAGATGGAACACAAATTTAACGATGTAACTTGGCATAATAATATATCGCAAAATGAAATGCATCAGATTATGCCAAAGGAAGACGAAAACGTCCATGCGTATTTTCAAATAATTAACAGGTATTAACTCATTTTAATAAACTACAAATATTGATAAGTGATATGATTGACGCATATAATATTGTTTATATTACTTGTTAACAATAACCAATGCAATATTTGTTTATAGTTCAGTTACTCCGGTATTGAAATCAACGGCGTCTTCCAACAATCACGCTGTTGTTCAAATACGCGTGATTGCATCTTTGAAAGATAAATCCTTGTCTCGGAAAATATAAATGTCTCCTCTCCATTTCACAACAGTATTAATTTAACAAAAAATAACAAATGCTCTTTATTTATGCTTAATATTCATTCAAGTCACATTTTGTCAAGAAAAATATAGCTCATCCCGCGCGCGGAGCAGCATCTCGCCTTCCTCCGCACGGGTCCCAGTCGACCAGATCTCCGCAATGATAGACGACGCGACGACGTTCAGAGTAGCTGCAAGACGTGATGACATTGCGTGAAGGACGTTCCACGGGTCGTGCGGTTCCCCGCTAGGTGACGTCATACAAAGATTCATCCCGGCTCAGCTTTGTGCTCCGCCAGTGTTCTATTTGGCATATTATGGAACACAAATTTTTGAGAATGTGGTAGATTCATTCACTCATATAGTATTCAGTACAAGGACAGGTCTTTCACTGCAAAACCAGCATTCTCCAGTCTCCTATTCTTTGCCTTCCTTTTAGTCTCCGCATATGATCCATATGTCGTAATGTTGTCTATCACCTGATATCTTCTTCTACTCGGAACTCTTCTCCTGTCCACCATTCCTTCCAGTATATCCTTTAGTAGCCAGTTTCTTCTCAGCCAGTGACCCTAAGAATTACTTTTCCTCTTCCTGATCAGTTTCAGCATCATTCTTTCTTCACCAACTCTTTCCAACTCTTATTCTGTCTGTCCACTTCACACGTTCCATTCTTCTCTATATCCACATTTCAAATGCTTCTAGTTGCTTCTCTTCACTTCGTTTTTAATGTCCATGTTTCTGCCCCATACAATGCCACACTACACACAAAGCACTTCACTAGCCTTTTCCTTAGTTATTTTTCCAGAGGTCCGCAGAAGCTCCCTTTGCCATTGTTATCCTCCTTTCGACTTCTTAGCAGCAGCTTATGTTACCGCTTATAGTGCATCCCAAGTAATGTGATGGGATGGAAAGAAAATCATGGGCAAGACTTCGAAATAACATCTCAAGGTCGACAGGTAGAATTCGAACTGAGTATACACTGCAGCAACCAAAAGATATTCATGTTCACTCCTCTAATTAAGTATATTTGGGAAACTTAGTTAATACAGTAATTCTTTAATTACCCTCTTTGTCCGTCTCTATGCCTCAGTGGACAGCGTGTGCGCTTACCATTTAAACGTTCCATGGTTCAATTCCCTTCAAGGATGGAGATTTATATCATGTCGAGTAGGATGGGTGTTTATCCTTTGTATTGTACTTGTCCTGTGATGCCTCTGCGGTGACCCTGCATTAGTGATCAGTAGGGCTCTTTATTTGATGAAATATTTTTCTGAAACATCACAAACAATGTAGGGTAAATATAAACTCGTTTCACTTCAACGCAAACCAATAAAATTTACTTGTATTTTGCAGTTTTTTTTTTTGCATTTTTCCATCTTTCATTATCTACTGGTATCTTTTTAGGAAAACTTCCAGTTTTTGTTGCATTTTTACTCTTTCCTCCTTTGAACGGACTTTTTTTACGATGTAAACGTAGTCCATATCCGAGAACCTACTGCAGATTGCTTACGCAATTCGACTGCGTGATACAGGAGTTTTCCTTATGGTTGCATCATCCTCGACTCATGATTACATGGGTTACGTACTTCTCCCAATTCAACGCAATAGAACAAACACTGCAGCCGCAGTATCCACATTATGTCAAGTGAAGACGTAAAAATGCTTAAAGTAAAGCAACCGATTATCCTTCAAATCCGAGACCCACGAATGGCGATGGCTGTTTACTACAATCCTTAATAAGATTCAATACTTGTAATTATTATTATCATTATTATTATTATTATTATTATTATTATTATTATATTGGTCATATTTTTAATTTTAATGTTATATTCTCAGAAATTTAAGATCACGTAATAGGTTATTTTTGTGGCTTTTACCTCATCATCTTTCGAGCCCTAGTGATCAGCCTAGCCCCTAGGGGTGAAGAACCGATGGGGATTCCTCCCCCCCCTGGAGATTTGAGGCTTAATAACATAAGTAATATAATTTATACAAAAGTACATTTAACATAGGCTTTATATAATAATTTTGCACGGGAATTATCTCTTTATACTTACCATGTTTTTCGTAACAGTATTATGGCCAGTTCCACCACATCTTTGGAAGGCTAACGATCTGTTAGGGCTATTTTAACAGGGGATTTAACAGAACGTCGTTTCATCAACAACTAACGACTTGTTAAAACTTCTGTTATTTTAACGCCCCATCCTCCATCTGTTAAATTTTAACAAGTCGTTAAGATGGCTGGTAAACGAAATGCAGTTATTGTATTACGATTACTTTAATGCTGAAGAAGAGATAAGGCTAAAGCCTGCCATGAAGAAATGATTATTTTACTTTATCAAACTGAAAATTTCTGGAGAGATACAGTCTGTCGAAGGGTATTGTTTTCAAAGTACCGGTATCACAAGCGACTGAAGTGAGGTTATGTTATCCAACAGAAAGAAACTACCATTATCACCTATGCAACCATATAATTACTATTTATAAGTTTGTTCTGAGTACATTTGGTACTGATTCCGTATTTTCATCTTCATTATTAATTATTGTAACTTTAACCTTTCTTCAGGAATAATTACTGGATTATCGTCGCCGCTAATAATGCATTCACCTGAAAATAATAATAATTTAACCCAAAGTGAATGTGCAGAACTGAATAATTTTCTACACAATGCTATACAAAATTTACACTCATTATTTGTACGGCTACTGCTACAATCAAGCATATTCGACAGTGAAATAAAATGTAAACTACAATTTATTTTAAAGATGTAGTTAAATAATGCTTGCCACTTTAGGCTATTCTGCATTGCAATGATATTGACTAGACAAAGTTTCAATTTCTTGCTGAAGTATTGTCAACGCTTTTGAATTGGTATCAACTGTAGAAATTATAGCAGTTCCTCCTACAGTTTTGAAATGTTAGAGTTTCCCACTTGCTTTAGCATTTTTTTGCATGTTTTCCATATTATCATAAAATAATTTTAACTGCTTTATATTTTACTTTGTTAGGCCTACATTTATTTGAGTATTAAAAGTAACCCCTATGTGTTTCTATGCTTTCTCTTTCTCCTTCACACAAACGCTGTCTGTTCTCTTATTTTCAATATGTCACTTTACTTGTGAAGACAATCGCTATTTCTGTCTCCAACTCAGTACAATGATTACTACAAGAAACACGTTTCATCTTCTGTTCTCCATCCATTTCTATTACTCCCTTCATTACACAGCTAATCTGTACATAGTTCACTCAAGATTTTCCCGGGATATATTTTGAACACAATAAAAACAAAATAGTAATACGAACCGAAGCAGACGGCAACGTTCTGGAAGCAGATGAAATGAGGTTTGTAGTTGCAAAATCAGATACATCACTTTTTTCGAAATGAGTTAATGTTATATTTCGTATCTTCATATGATTCTACAACTGTTTTAGCACTGTTATGCTCCAAAGCCATTTACATCACATGGATTTTTATGATGAAAAATAGTATTGGTTGCAAATCCTTGGTTCCTTGCAAACGTTTTTCCTTCATACTGAAAAATTATGTTTTAGTGATGTATCTGATTTTGCAACTAAACGCCTCAAAAATCAATGCATATTAGACTCTCATAACTCAACATGTCTTACAATCCGTCACTTAGCAAAACTTTAACATATGTCGATGAAAGGCGCTCAATTTAACAGTTTGTTAAATTACTAACAACACGTTAAACTACTATTAAAGGTATGTTGATGAAACTGGCCAGTATATTTTTTAAGTTAATATCTATATTAACATTTAGTAGTATTTAAAACAAATATGAACCAATGGAAGCTTTATTTAATTGGCCACATTTCCCTTCCTTCCTTTTATGTAGATTACCTCTGGTGCTGTTAGTTAAGATCTGAATTATTGTTTCTATTGCTGTCGGTTGCGCTCCCCTGGTACAAAATAAATCCCCCTTGGAGATGACTGAATTCAGTACTGTCCTATATCGTACTGACCATGCGGTAAGGGAGGTCAGTGATCTAAGAGATTTTAACGTCGGTTGTAAAGAGTATAAAACATATATGTCCAATTGGACCTCGTACGAAGTAACCCATGGCGTAAGCAACCCGCAGCGCATATTCTTTAAAGTGGGTTTTCCTATTTTATATGGAAAGTTATTGACCTTAGTAGAGCATGCTTGACGTGCAATATCTCCTGGTTCTACTGTAGACGGCGGGCTTGGGATACCTTTACGGCGGCAATAGGTTGATGCAAAACGGAGATTAGACATGTGACGTTACTCTCGTAGGTACATTTTGTTAAGAATGCAAAATGACTTGTCAGCCGTCTCGTTGCGCGCTGTAGGAACCGAACCTAAGCCAGTAGAGTACTGTGCGCGGTCACAGTGAACAGTTGTCTGACGTTAGTGTCGAGGTTGTTTGTCACAGTGTTTACGTGTACAGTAGAGCGTCTCGTTTAGGCAAAGTGAAAACGTAAAGAAAGTGCAGATAACGTGTGGGAGAGGTCGAGCCGTACGATAAACACGAGGGATGCACAAGGTTTTAGTTCCAATTATGTTAATTAACATTAATTGACATTATATTTTCCAAAAACACACAAAGTAAAAGAACATAAATTGCGTAACGTTATCATATATACATTTTAAAAAACAAGGAACTGTAATATTGAAATAATTCAATATAATAAATGACATTTTGCTACTTAGTGTAGGCCTATATGATGTTGTTTTCAAGCAGCATTTTTACAGTCATGAATTTCATTCTCTGTATGACTAACAAAATATCACGGTCTTCTGTACTGTACCAGAATAAATGGAACTTTGAGAAGGGATAATTATTATGTTTAGGAAGCAGTGTTGTCATTTCAGACCAATATACTGTAGTTTTGTTAATTCGGCTATAGAAGACGGTGAGCTTACATGTATGTTAGTCATAGAGAGAATGAAATTTGTGACCGTAAAAAATGTTGCCTGAAAGCAACATCATATAAGTAGCAAAATTTGATTTGTTTCAGTGAATTATTTTGTGTTCTTTTGTTTTCTGTGTTTTTGGAAAATATAATTTCAATTAATGCTCCGCCATAAATGCTGTAACTAAAACCTTGTGCATCCCTCGTGTTTATCGTACGGCTCGTCTTCTCCCACACGTTACCTACACTTTGTTTTAGGTTTTCACTGTGCCTAAACGAGACGCTCTACTGTATTTGGTAATGTGTGCAAGTGCAATGTTGAAACACCAGTCGTATTATTTGCATTCACCATTGCTATCCTGTGATGTTGAACGGTCGTTCTCAAAATATAAAAACTTTTTGAGTGATAGTCGCAGGACGTTACAGTTCGCAAAATCTTTGGATGTATTTTGTTGTTCATTGTAATGACGGCAACGAAACCGAAGAAGACTGAACCTTGCATGTATAAGGTATTGTATATATTCATGTACTTTATTTTCAATCATGACCAGACTGTACTACCTTTGTTTACGTCCGCAATGTGTGCCCAGTACCGAGTATGTAAAAACAATAGTCAATGCTTGCGTATATTGATTCCTAAAGAATCCCGGTTCCATCCTCTAATGATAACATAATTACCAACTTCAGATATTTACAGTTAGTGAGGCTCCATGGTCGTATGGTCGCCATGAAATAAGGTTTATTTCAAATATATTGTAGAAATTTTACAAATATACCTATAGAATAAATGTATATAGGTAAAATGCACATGAAATAATATGACAGAGGCCCAAGACGATGATACACACCAAGTCTCTACACGAAATATAAAAATAGGTATTTTTCTACCTGGAATCAAACAAAGATTCATTAAATTTGTCACTAGGAGTTCTAGCTTTTAATTTCATCATGTTTTTATAAAGTTCATTCAACAGTTCTTACGGCATATGGGTCTCGCGTACTCAAATCTAATTTCAGTTTCAACTAACCGTTTGTTTTTAGCTTTGCGCCAACTCATGAAAGTAACGGGATAATATTATTAGTGTGTTGCACAACTTGTTGCTCTAGTAATTAAACTGCATCAGGTATTTATACTCGGAGCAGTTGTGAACTCAGCACATTGGAACTTGTACAGCAAGAAATTTCCTCTCTGAGCGTACAAGTAATTCTTGTTGACTTAACTTAGATGCCGGCCAGAAATATGCCCAATTTGCAATCCTCATCCGGAATGCGAACTTGGATTTAGACTACAGAATTCAGGCAGCGTCAATCAACAACTCTCAGACTCTTAATTAAAACGCAGAGAACGAAAGCTAATATTATTTTTCCTTCTTACTTCGAGGGATTCGATAGTTTATCTTCCTGCCCAATGGTAGGACAATTCCCACAGTGTGTTTCTTGTCTTGTGATTATTCTGAATTGTTTTAATCGCTGGCGTTTCGCTTCCAAAGGAGCCCAAATATTGTACTTTTAAATACGATTTAAAATTATTATAAGGGTAAGAACGAACGGACATGAAAATCATACTTTGTTGTGAAATTGGCAATTATATCAGACGACATCTACAATCCTATCAAAACAATGTTAAACTGCTACATATTTGTGACCCATTTCTGCAGAAACTGTTGTAGCTAAAGACTTCAAATTTGTAGTATAATGAGCAGAGCTAGGAAGTTGGTACCAAAACTGTTAAGTTGTGTGAGCTTGGACTATATCTCTACCGAATGAAAAATATTAACGCAACTCTCAATGTCAGTGAACCAGAACAAAAACCCGTACAGCCGGGTGGTAACCAAACATGTGCCCCAATCATCCACTGCCTTAGAAAAAGAAAATAATAAGCGAATAATATAAAAAACCATAATTTTTAATTATAAACTTCGTAACTCGTGCTGTTTTCTTCTTCACTCTTCCTGCTCCCTCTGTTATTCTCACTTATAGGCAATTCTCCCTCCATTTTCACGGATATCACATGCATAACTGGACAGCAGCGGCATTGAACTGATGCAAAGGTCGACAGTAAGTCAATGCTGTAAATTGGCGCTATTTTTTCTGAGTGCAGGAAACCTAACACGCAACCTTACAATGAAAAATATTAATTGGTTTTGGACAGAATATGCTTTGACGCGCACAAAGATGTGGACCTAATACGGTTTGCCACGAACATCCAGTTTCATATATTCTTTTGAAGGGGATTTAATACAGTTAGAACCAAACAGACTTCACAGCATGATAAAGCATTTTCAGAACTATACGAAATCATATAAAATTCAATTTCGTCCGTGGGTGGACTTAATACGTTTTGGAACGGACCTCCTCATATTTCAGGTGTGTTTTTGATGGGACCGAACTGGTGAAGTCTTGCAGTCAGTACGGGTTTCCGATGCTGGTATGGGAAGGGCTTGACGATCTGGACACTGGGGTTTATCAGGCTACTTATCTGAGGATTGGAGTCTGACTCTGTCGGTGTTGAGGCAGAAAGGCCCACCTGTTAGCATGGGATTCAAGACTGCCACCCAGGCTACCTGTCGCACTTGCACAATCATCTCATACATACGGTTCACAATGGGCAAAAGCAAATCTAAGTGCAAGGACCCTTCAGGAGTCCAGAAGGAAAGTCAAGCGAAGAGCTATCTGAAATACTTAAATCCTTAAAGATTCAAGATTAGCGGAACTGCTAGAGAGTCGGTTTTCCAAGATATAGACTCCAGTTTATGCACTAACAAGTCCAAATGGAATATATGTGGCAGAGTTCTCTTGCCTTATGTATCATGATTCCAACATTCTCTCTTTTTTCCATTTCGAGTGCATTTTCTTTCATATATATAATATTTGTCCATGGCTGTGAAGTAACTGTTAGCGTGTATGACCCTGAAATGAATGGGCCCAAGTTCAAAATTACCTGGTTGTTTTTTTCCGGCGTATTTTCTCAACAAAATGAGAGCAAATGCTGTAATTTTCGGTGCTGGATTCTGGACATTTCGCTGGCATTATCACTTTCATTTCACTCAGACACTAGATAACTCTCGCAATTGATAAAGCGTCGTAAAATAAACCAATAAAATATATATTATTTAATTTGAAGGGTTCACAGCCATAGTGGGTCAAGCGCCATTTATTAAAAACGGAGAAAGCAAGGGTTAAAGTTAAGTGAATACCATAATTTTATGAAGATTGACATATCATTTAGTTTTAATGTGTATACTTTATATTACTTGCTATATATTTTCATTGAATTATGGTAATAACTTCATTTTAACCCTTGTTTTCTACGGTTTTAGTAAATGGCGCTTGGCCCACTATGGTTCTGAACCCTTCATTTGTCAGTTTACTTCATAATTACATTAGGACGTTTCCATTTATTGTTACCTCATCATACTTATGTCGGTGCAGTAGGGATTCAATACTACATTATCTTATCATTCTTTGCCTGAGAAGAGAACTCCATGGGATGAATACAGGGAATGTAAAGAGCATATATCCACAAGAATCATTTCAACTTTTTCCGAAGTTTAACCATTCGGGCGTGAAACCACAGATGCGAAAAAACAAGGAAATAGATTTCATGGCTTTATTCTTGGTGCTTTAGGTTCATTCGTTTAGATTCTCTCTCAGATCTGGAATCGATAGCCAGCGACAATACGCCGACTGTTTTGGAATATACGATTTAATTCGAGATCACAGCTCTCATCCATGAAGATAGTTTCTGTTGCTGTCTTTTCGCGAATATCTGTTCTGTTGTGTCCGTCTTCATGTGAGATTCTGTATTGAGAAATGACGTTTATATTGATTCACCATTCACTTGAATATACCTATGAAACATTGATACATACGAGGATTTGTGGTATTTTTTCTCCCATTTTGAATTACTTGAGCATTTCTATGAAAATCGTACCGCTATTACTATTGAGGAAAGTATTGCATGTAGGAACTATCTGGGGAATTTTTCATGAAATACAAATAGAAACTGACACTCGTTCAGTTTCCCGCCTGTCATCCAAGACAACAGCTGTATTAAATCGTGTTTAATAGTAAGTTCTGATTTCTCATATAAGATTCTGTTACTGTTTCGTAAGCTTTCATTGAAACATTGAGTTAATTTAATGATTGTCTTTTATTACACCTAACATACAAGATTGTTTGCATTATTTAAACTGTAAAAATAGTCACCGTAACAACTGTACGATTTTGGCAACGTGAACAATTAACGTCAGGTGCATAATATATTTAAATTTCAGAATAGATAATGCAAACCTGCTAAGTCTCACCCATTGTGCTTTATATAATCTTCTGATTTCTTAACCTATACATAACAGCTTTTACATTTCCCCTTTTATCTTCGAATTACCACAGTGATGTTATATAACTCTTTAGAAGCCAATCGAGCGCCTTAGCCGCTGGCAGATCATTTATAAAAATGTACGGCCGGGCACTTCATATTTCTGTAAATGTACATAAAAATTTAGGGTGGAAGTGAAATAGTCTTGCAGATTTTCAGAGCGAATAGCTCATGTTGCATGTAACAAAAACTATATTATCATATAGGTGGAAAATTCATAGATTTTTTTTCAGAAAAAAATGTCTTTTTCCCAAATATTTAACCTCTTATTCGATAACTATTGCGAGTAGGATCGTGGTTTTTGTCCATTTCGATAGGAAATCTAATAAAGAAAACTTTAAACTTCATCTTACGATGTTGGATGACGTACATACGTCCGCTGATGTGACATATTAATGAATATTTAAATACTTATATAGTCACAATCATGCCATGGTATGAAAGTATGAAAGAAAAATTTCACAACCTCGAGCGGGATTCGAACCTGTGACTTCCTGTACTCCGGTCAGGCGCTCTACCAACTGAGCTATCGAGTTTGTCTTACGCCAAAGGCTCGAAATTCTCCTCTCATACCGGCGACTCTGTTATAGAGTACTGTCCATAGCGTCTGATCTAGTCAGCACTGCATATGGGTGGAAAGAAACTTGTTTTTCTGAAAAAAATATATATGAATTTTCCGCCTATATGATAATATAGTTTTTGTTACATGCAACATGAGCTATTCGCTCTGAAAATCTGCAAGACTATTTCACTTCCACCCTGAATTTTTATGTGCATTTACAGAAATATGAAGTGCCCGGCCGTGCATTTTTATAAATGATCTGCCAGCGGCTAAGGCGCTCGATTGGCTTCTAAAAGGGTATATAACATCACTGTGATAATTCGAAGATAAAAGGGGAAATGTAAAAGCTGTTATGTATAGGTTAAGAAATCAGAAGATTATATAAAGCACGATGGGTGAGACTTAGCAGGTTTGCATTATCTATTCTGAAATTTAAATATATTATGCACCTGACGTTAATTGTTCACGTTGCCAAAATCGTACAGCTGTTACGGTGACTATTTTTACAGTTTAAATAATGCAAACAATCTTGTATGTTAGGTGTAATAAAAGACAATCATTAAATTAACTCAATGTTTCAATGAAAGCTTACGAAACAGTAACAGAATCTTATATGAGAAATCAGAACTTACTATTAAACACGATTTAATACAGCTGTTGTCTTGGATGACAGGCGGGAAACTGAACGAGTGTCAGTTTCTGTTTGTATTTCATGAAAAATAAACATGTTTCTTTCCACCTATAAGCAGTGCTGACTAGATCAGACGCTATGGACAGTACTCTATAACAGAGTCGCCGGTATGAGAGGAGAATTTCGAGCCTTTGGCGTGAGACGAACTCGATAGCTCAGTTGGTAGAGCGCCTGACCGGAGTACAGGAAGTCGCAGGTTGGAATCCCGCTCGAGGTTGTGAAATTTTTCTTTCATACCATGGCATGATTGCGACTATATAAGTATTTAAATATTCATCAAAGAAAACTTTATTACTCTGTCGTATTTCAAGATAGTGGACGGCTTTCGTGTAAATTTAATTTAAAAAACCTCTAATTTCAAGGCACTGCACATGCGAACAGGTTCCAACTTTCAGGCAGAGAGCAGTTGACCTACCGAGACACACCGAGTTCGTTGACCTCTTTCATCAGTATCATGAGTAGAGTGTGTTAGCGGCAATGGCCCGGATTCCTGAAACTTCAAATTTAATTTTTTTTAATTAACTGTGCATTTAACCACGAAACGTAATATAGGTTTTCTATTCACTTAATTGTACCCTATCGTTCCTTTCAATCTGCAAGGTTATTTCACTTCCATCCTGTAAAAATACATACATACATACATACATACATACATACATACATACATACAAGTCAACACCTGTGGAGTAACGGTTAGAGCGTCTAGCCGCGAAACCAGATGGCCCGGGTTCTATTCCCCGTCGGGACAAGTTACCTGGTTGAGGTTTTTTCCGGAGTTTTCCCTCAACCCAATATGAGCAAATGCTGGGTAACTTTAGGTGTTGGACCCTGGACTCATTTCACCGGCATTATCACTTTCATCTCATTCAGACGCTAAATAACCTAAGATGTTGATAAAGCGTCGTAAAATAACCTACTAAATTAAATTAAATTACATACATACATACACACCCATACACACATACACACATACACATACATACATACATACATACATACATACATACATACATACATACATACATACTGTTGACTCTAATCTTGGAACCTGACAGGAATGCGACGCGACCCTGCAGTTCGCGATAGTGACCCCTATTAGTAATGCTAGCCTGCTACCAGCTGTCTAAAAATTATGTTACCTACCTCATAGCGGAAGCTGTTTAGCAAGTCCCATGTCAGCGTCACATTGAGATGCGGTGTCACTGTTCTCACTACCCCTACGCCCATCATCGTCATCAGTATTATTAATGTTATCACTATCAGTACCACTGCTGTAAGCCCCTTAAATTTATAATAATTAGGCTTGTAATGTTAGGGACCGATAGGATGCTTACGATGGTTTCAAGTTAGCTATCCGTTCACCAGTCAGTACCCTAGCATGCATAAACAAAGTACCTGCTGAATAATAATGCCCAAGGTTGAACGTTTTCAGGCGCATATATTTGCAGGGGAATTTGTGAGTTTTTTGAAGTGAATGACGGGAATATTATATGTAAATTATGTAATACAAATATACGAGGTTACAAGCGATATTATATACAGAGATATTGTAGCACAAGAAAATCAAGGAGGAAACTTAAACCCACGAATAATTCTACAGTATGATAGTTATTCTGCACATAACGAAAGATGCGTAAAAATATGTCTTTGTAATGCTATGTAGCGTACATATACTTTTAGAGTTGTCCAGATTTGTTTATATGCACCTTGTTATTTGTGTAATTGATCGCAGAACCAAGTCAATGTCCTCGTACTAGCTCACATCCCTGGCCTATTTACTATGCTGCAGTTAGCTTGTATAATCGGTCCCCAATATTACAAGCCTAATAATAATTTCATTAATCACATATGATAGTTCATCTTTTTCCCAGTATTGTTTTTTCTATATTTTCAATGTATCTATAGAATCCTTCTCATCATTTGTCACAAGATAAAGTGCAGTTTTTGTCACTTGCATTAATTTCTCTAAATTTAAATCGGCCACGACATTATTGTCCCTGACAATACGTTTCACTTTAGTTCAAACCAATTCAATTGGACTCAACTCCCACATGTAAGGCGGGAATCTAAGAACTTTTTTGGTTATGTTGTTACAAAATGTTGTCAATTCTGTATTTTTTTTGGCTTCAGAGATAGAATAAGATTATAGAGGTCGTTCTTTCTCATACTTTCATCACAGTTTACTTCTTTCTTGCGAAGGCAAGAGATCATGTCTGTCTTCACTGCATATGCAGATGACGGTTTGTCGATATGGAGATAGTGATATGGAGCGTTGTTGAGAACAATAACTGATTGAGGAGGAAGATTGGATATCAACTTTTGTATTACCCATCTTTCAAAATTCTCGGCGTTCATCCGACCGTGGTAATCTCCCGTTGCACTTCCGGCTTTATATGTAAGTTATGAATTAGGAAGGAAGCCATTAATTCTTTCTACAAGTACCACGATCAATCTTTGTTCAGAGTTGACATTCGTGTGGATATTTACACTCTCATTTTGCTAACATTTTCGAAATGTCATATTGCTATTCACCCAGGTCTCGTCTATATAAAATAACTGAATGTCTCTTGCTACGAATTCATTTATTTGCACCAGATATATCAATCTCCAGTCTACGATGGATGAAATTATTTTCAGAATGTCTTGTAATATTGAACACGTGCATTGATGATACACAAGCTTCAGTACGTTATCTGTTGTTTTTGATTCCCCGCTTAGCCCCACTTCCTCACACCGAAAGTTCCAAGATTAGAGTCTCGCACAGTACATATATATATATATATATACATACATATATACATACATACATTAGTATACTGTAAGCTTTATTATGGGGGTGTTGAGGTTTTTAAAAGGATAATGATGGATTGACAACCACAGAATTGCTTAATTAGTCGTCTTTTTGCGCCTCGAAATATAACTAATATGAAATTTATTAATTAACCTCTGTGCAGGAGATGGAATTATAAATAGTAATTGAGGGGTTTGCCGGAAAAAGGGCGTATACGTCAATATGGCGAATTGAGATACATGCAATCTAAGATTTTAAAACGCACCTGAATAAAATGTTATACACGCACGCAGCCCTGTCCTGCAGGTATGTACAGTACAATCAAAACAAAATTTCGCTACTATAATTATTCACTATATTTAAACCGTTTTCCCGAAGAAGGGCGTATAGGTCTATCCGCCTTTCTTCCGGCAAAGCCCTCAATTGCATGGACAAGACTTGATATCATTTTGTCACTCGGGGTAAATATTTTTATATATGCGATAAATAATATAGCATCCCTAGTGTTATTTTTGATGCGAAGAAAAACTTGTATCGAGAAATTCCAAGTCGCTCATTATGTAAGCCTCCCGCCTCCTCTGTGGGTACGTGGGATGATGCATAGCTCGCGCTTTGGAAAACCTCAGCACAAACATAAAAGCTCGTGATTAATGAGCGATTGGTTGTACACCTCTGTCTACCTCGCCTTAATCCTTCATCGAGAACACACAGATCCCTATCTCGCTCTACATGCTCCGCTTGGTTGCCGCACGTTTCGCTTACTCTCACACTCATTTCTCAGTTTCAGTTTTAAAGCAACTAGCAGTTTTGTTTTCTTTTTCTTCTCATCAAACTGTAATCTATATTCCAGATCTGCCTGCAGATATTAATTTCCACTTGAAATATTATATATATATATATATATATATATATATATATATATATATATATATATATATATATATACTATCATCCCTGTGGAGACATTTCTGAGAGACTGTTCGACTATGTTATCGTGATATTGGTTCGGTTATGTCGAATTAACATTTTAAACTATACTGTGTATTCTAATTTCAAATAAATCTTATTCAGTCTTTTAAGTATAACCTTCAGTGAACATAGGATGTAATATAAAGACTTTTTCAACTAACATTACCAAGTTTACAGTTAAAAACCTGATACTTAACGGACACCAAGCGCTAATCACTGTCCTCATCTGAGATTTCCATGCACTTGTCGCATTCAAAATACCTGATTTCAGGTGAACATTAAACATCAGCACATAGTTTACATCAGCCCTTGGCATAAAAGGGGAAGTGAAAAGGACGGAGAAACCCTCGTCCATGTCCTTTGCGCTTACACCGCCTTATGATATGATATATATGATATATATTTAATGCCATCAAAAAAATCATACAAGTAATGGTGCACATCCACATTGCTGTATACAGGTACTCACCATAATTATATTTACATTTACATACCGTTGTCAAAGCATATACATGATAGTGACGTCCTACGTATTAATCCTTTAGGTACTCTCATTAACTATAGCTTAACTATTAGAACTAGAACTTCGTTACTATTTGTATTACAATTACAGCTTTGTCCCTTCATTTGTAACCGCGTAATAACGGACGAATTTTCTCATTTTTTCTGTCAGTATCTGGGGCATCCTATTGACACATATTAGTCTTAACTGTTATTCGTTTTGCAAGTCGATTGTATAATACTACCACCCTAATCTTTATTACGGTTCATTCACATATTTCTAATAAGAATTTCGCGCACATTTCCACACTTTGGATTCTCTCGACCAGATCACGTCCTTCTCTAGTGTTCGCTCCATTCTACCACTCTTTCGATTATTTCATTTGTCCCCATCCCTAGCAATATAATTATTTAAGTCCACTTTTTAGCCAATTACAATTTATCACACTTTCACCAATATTGTTATTCCCTTCATCACAATTAACACATAAAATGAAATTACTTTTTAATATTCATAAAAAGATCATCTATCTTTCCCGTTTTTTTCTTTGTCTTGTTTAATTCCCCTATTAAGTCATTTTTCCTAAACGATACCTGTTCTAGTAAACCATTTGCTGTCGAAGGTCCCGGGTTCTGGCAGCTTCCCTCTGTTGACGCACTTGACTCCCTCCTTGAAGTTTCTTGATAGATCCGATTTCTTCTACTATCTGTAGAATTACTATGCAACGTACTTGTAGCTTGGGCATCGATCTCAGGTAACAGCTGTTTACATGTTGAACTATTCGCACTCTGCCTACATACGCTGGGGTGCTGACGTTTGCGTCTCTCCTCGTAATCTGCCGATTTCCTCGCATTCTTTCCTCCCATGTTGTTTCTCTGCTCAGTACTGAAGTCATTGCTCTGCGTTTCTTCTGATCTTCTTGTCTTTAGTATCCAGTTATTGTCTGATTTGAAGTTTCTCTGGCAATAATATAGATCATAGCTCTTTCCATTAATTGTCAGTTTGTCGAATGCTAACACTGCAAACTGTCCTCTTTTCCTGGCTTCTTTCAAATAAGGAATAAGCAGCTTTCGCTTCTTCCTTGTTTCCACACTAAAATCATTTTCTAGCCAAATTTTTTTATCCTCTTAGGCTCCTCCTACGGTTTAAAATTAATTCTTTTGTAGCGACACTTACACACTTTATTATCACAGGCCTTGCTTTCTCTCTGCCAATCCTATATGCATCTTCAATATGACTTCCGTCTAACTTATGTTCAAACCGAATTTTTCAGTGCACAGTCGAAATATAGAATTATAAGTTACTAATCTATGTTCTCTTCCTTCTTCTTCCAGGCCAAAGATAATTAGGTTCTTCTTCCGTTGTTGTATCTCTAGGTTATTAATCTTCACTTGTAACTTATTATTATCTTCATGATGAGTCTGGAGATTCTTCGAAATCGCGTTGATGGATGTTCGAAATCCTTACAATGGGGGAACCAAACCGTAGAGTGTCTGATTAATTTCATTAATTTCGTTCCTTCACTCATTTATTTCAGCCCTGATCAATTCGCTGCTTAACGTCTGAGATGGTTTAACTGATTCTTTGGAGGACCGGGGTTCAATTCAACTCCGCCGATTATTAGAAGAATTGCCAATATAACTCCTAATCCCCATATTAATTCCTCGTCTCCTCCTCATTCTTGTTTTCTCCCAGTATTTTTTCTATTTCTGTTGAAAGCTCCATTTTTTTAATCTGTATACTTCAATGTCGATCCCCATGTCTCTAAGTTCTTGTCACTAGTTCACCTCTCAAGTCAAGCACCGTACATTCCTCTTCTTGCAGTGTAATTACTTCTCACTACTTAGCATTGCTTTGATACGTCTGCTCTCTGCCGTTGCTGTTTGATGACAGACACCGCCTTATAAACAAACGCAGAGTGAGGCTTTGTGCATCAGTGGTGGATTTTAGACGACCAGCGAGAGCCATAAGTTCCTAAAAGCTGTTACACCCGCCTGATATAATCCGTCACTTACTTTCCTTCCTGCTTGTATACCGCACCAAAACATTACTTTCTCAGCCGGGGAAGTTGGAGTGGGGAGTTAAATGGTGATCTGTAGTGACTCAATCGAGTTACTAGCGCCAAGGTCTGGTTTACATTCATTTCGTTTTAAAGGTTTCTCCCCGCGTTAGGAGTTGCCTTTTATTGCCTGACACTAGAAACTAGAATCTTCTGTCACTTCATTGGCCCTCATCAAGTTTCCGAAATTTCATTGACCTGGTAATTCCTCCTCTCCAGGTGATGTGGTCTTTGTCGTTTCCTGTGTCCTTGTGGCAACAATGACAAAATTTTCCTTAGCCATCAATCTTCTGACATCCGTACTATTGCAATGGTTTACCTTCCAGCCTTTAAGTTACAGATTCCTTTTGGTTCATTTTTTCTCTTATTAGATCATTTCTAATTTGTTGTAACCTAGAAACCCGGCGACTTCTTCGAAATCCACCTAGTTCCACTGGACAAACTTTTGAGTTTGTATTTCAGTCAGTGACCATCCTTCTACTCCTTAAGTTAAAATACTTTCAACGATGATCTTCAAAACCATATTTTTTTGTTTTCTGATAGATTTCCCGAATTCAAAGGTGTTATTCGAGCTCTTAATGCTGGCATACTTTGTTTTTTGTGCAAAATATTCACTGAGTTCACTGTGCCCCATTACAGGCTGTTACGCAATTACATACGTTGTATATTGTTTAATTCTCGTCAGCACTGGACGTAGAAAGTTTCCAATAGGGATATCCTGAACTAGCACCAACAGATAGCGCGCTGTACTTTGAGGGATGCGCTTTGCGTGTGCATTTGTTTCCCAATATATAAACATTAAGGATTTACGTAGTGTATTAATATATTAGATAAAAACAACTCAAAATGCCAAATTTTTGTTATATTTCTATATGTAAAAACTAGGGAAAGCTTTTTGCCTTCCATCAGGTCCCTAAAGATTCTGACATGCTTTAAGTAGGACGTCGGTTATCCGAACGTCAGTCATCCGAAACGTCAAATATCCGAGCCCACATTTCTTCAGCTTACATTTTTTGTTCATTTTTTAATATATTTATATCATTTTATGAGAGATTGAGAATGATCCCAACTGGCAGGAATAACAGTTACGGGATTTTAACCGTGTGTAAGGCTTTGTATAACCTACTTGCCATAGTCCGTTTTCGGAAATTCTCCGTGCAACTTTCGTGTTCCCTATTGTCAAACACTGGACGTCAATAAACCTCGTCAAATAACGTTCGCTTTCGGAATGTTTATTGTTTGCGGTTAATCCATGTTCATTTCACAACCTTCTAGTGTAGCTAGATTAATTTACAGAACTCAACCTCACTGTATGTGTATTATTAAACTTGAATAAAAGTGAATAAAATTTTCAGTTTGAAAAAGTTAGTTGAAGTGTCGTGTAGTGGTTTTGTTGTATTGTGTACTGAAATTTTATAACCAGGCTTAGGATCCGAGGCAACTTAAGAATGAAGTTAAAAGTGCAACGGAGTATAGATGGAGTGAGGTGCCGCGGTGAGTTTTGTTTACCTGAGTACAATCCGTTTCATGATCAGAAGTAAAGTATTATTCCGTCTCTCCCTACAAAACAAACTCAGGCCACAGTGCATTTTCAATATCTAGTGAACAGTTTTTACGAACTAGTTTCAAGTATGTACTATGTACATGGTTGTTCATTTTAACGCTAACGACTTCAATGTCGCCGAGGGATATGAAAACTTGTAAGGTATGTAGGCCTATCCTACTTCATTTTCCACCCTCAATAGATTGTATTATTAACAGCGGAATAACCACCGGCGTGGCGCAGTCGGTTAAGGCGCTTGCCTGCCGGTCTGAAGTTGCGTTCGGGCGCGGGTTCGATCCCCGCTTGGGCTGATTACCTGGTTGGGTTTTTCCGAGGTTTTCCCCAACCGTAATGTGAATGCAAGGTAGTCTATGGCGAATCCTCGGCCTCATCTCGCCAAATATCATCTCGCTATCACCAATCTCATCGACGCTAAATAACCTAGTAGTTGATACAGCGTCGTTAAATAACCAACTAAAATAAAATAAAAAACATTGGAATATAACTCAGCACATTGACGTCGTGTTTACATTCACAGTATGTCTGTCTACTATGTTCAAGGAACTCTATAGTCAAGTTGTGCGTACATTGTTGCTAAAGTGTTCCGGATTCTAAGCCTGTTTATAACATTGTGCTTTGTGGAGCGTACTGTATACATTGAGACATGGCGTCTTTTTTTAAACGAAATCGTAATGTGTTACTTCACGCAATAAGGTATTGTGTCCTTTATTTTAAGTACTGCGCTTTGTATTCATTTTAATGACATTTTCTTACAGAAACATAAAAATGTACTATAACTGGTCGAAACTAGTTCGGTTAATCGACGTTATACTATAATAAGTTATTCGAATTGCCTGAATACTTGGTAATAATAATAATAATAATAATAATAATAATAATAATAATAATAATAATAACATAATAATAACAAAATAATAACATAATAATATAATAATAATAATATAATAATAATAATAATAATGATAAGGGAGGAAGTCGTAGAATAAGATAAACTAAATGGCATGGCCGTTCTTCGTATGGTTAATTAAAACTTGCAACTGATTCTGCGTGAGTTGTTTCTGAGTTGGGTCATTTCTCTTTCTCTATTTCTATTTCTCTTTTCGGGTTGTAATGTCCACTGAAGAGGCTTGATTAACAGGTTCGTTGCGTTTTAAAACTACGTATTTTTCAGAAGTGATCTATATTTAAGAGGATTACGCTGTGTACCCTTTCACTTCTATAATGAAGCCGCAGAGTTGTGAAACGTTGGACTAATATTATAGTTTTAAACATGAAAGTTTGTTATACCAATTGAATACATTATTACAAAAACAGCCCTAGTCGTTTTAATGAAATTGAGTTAAGGACACATCTGTTACTATTTTAAATGTTTATAGACTCGAAAAACGGTCCAGGTCAAGTGCAATAGGGTAGCCACCGGCGTGGCTCAGTCGGTTAAGGCGCTTGCCTGTCGGTCTGGAATTGAGCTCGGGCGCGGGTTCGATTTCCGCTTGGGCTGATTATCTGGTTGGGTTTTTTCCGAGGTTTTCTCCAAACGTAAGGTGAATGCCAGGTAATCTATGGCGAATCTTCGGCCCCATCTAGCCAAATACCATCTCGCTATCACCAATCTCATCGACGCTAAATAACCCCGTAGTTGATACAGCGTCGTTAAATAACCAACTAAAAAAGTGCAATAGACACAAGGATAAAACATCAGTTGAACGCAAATAGATGGCATGTGTTATGCTTTTATTTTTTATTGTTCTCCTGAAAAATAGAAATTTTGACAATGGTTGTTTTTATAATAATGTCTTCAATTTGATCTTTCTAAAAACGTATATGTTTAAAGTTCTCCTGCACAACAGGTTAATTTATTTTCCCTTTACAAGAAACTATGGTTTTAACTTGAACTTTTGAAGCATCTGATCAGATAGAATGATTTTACCATGTATTATGGTGGCAGGATATGACATTATGACAGTAGAAAAATGGTGGATTATTAGTGGCAGAATAAACTAAATTTTTCGTACAAAAACCTGCCCTACAGGCGCACTTAGAAGGGCCTCACAGCACACCTCCAAAACAAATGTATTGTGCGTCCTCCCAAAAATTCATATCACAAGGAAGTCACTAATTTTTATAACTTGAAATAAATGTGTACTGTCTTGCAACCGTTAGGAAGGGCTTTCAATTTTCCAGTCTTCATATTCCCCTCGAAGCAAGTACCAAGGCACAAATCCTTCAACTGTAACATCCGTTCAAATCTTTTTATTTATTTTTCATCTTAGAACAAGCGAGTCCTATATCTACCCTTGACTCTGCATGTGATCTGTCGGCTTTCTTCTTGTTCATATGAGGTACGGAAATACTAGTATCCATTATCAATTCATCAGCCCATCAAGCGGTCCATTTCAAAACTAAAGAATTTGAACAAGCCGAGTTCTACATCCGAAGGTGAAGTCATTGTTCTATCCGTGACCCAAACAGCCTTGGCCTTTGTTACTTTGGAGGTAGCTGTAAGTGAAAGAAACTCTTTTCGACCCTTGTATTTCGATTATGTTGTCACTTAATGTCAGGTGACGTCTCTGTTTCCTCTAAGAACAAACTCAATCAGACTTGCCGAATGCGCCGTTAAACAGTTAGTTTAAAATCAAAGAGGAAAACTGAATATATGTCTCAAAATATATCACTAGGTATTTTCGGTGGTGCAATACTTAACATGCTCGGCATCAGACTAGGATATCCGAGAGATCCAAAGAAAGTAGTAGGGTATGAACATTTGAGCGACGAAAAGAAATGTATTCTAAACATGAAACATATCTCACAGCTACTAGTAACATGAAGTCGCGTCGTAGATTGGCAATAAGAAAAACTTTTTCCTGAATGACAGTTTTATTTAAGTCAATAATCAGTTATATCTTGTCTATAAATTTTCCTATAACACCGATGGATATCTTTGCAGATGAAGTCTCCATTGAGACAAGATATGTTTCTAATGTACAACGTCATGTAACATTCAGTCATGAAGTAGGAAGAAATGTAAATATATATGAGAGCGGACTTACTAAGCCAGTAGAAGTCAATAGTTTGTAGTAGGCCTATATTCGAAGGCGAATACAGGACGGTTCTTAAAATGAAAATTAAAAACCTCATAACAGCGAGTTTTAAAGTTTGATGCAACATGAGTACTTGTGCCGAAAAAGGGAAGCTATTCTTTGAAAACTTTACAATAAATTGGCAATCAAATGTCCGAATGCACCTCTGCATATAGAAAGGCAATTATTATATTCTCATTTCGAAATTACATTAAGCATTTATGGTTATCATGACATTTATTTTACTAGAACTACAACTACTCCGCCGTTGTGAATGAAATCATGTCTATAGCTAGAAATCAAGAGGATATGAATTCAATCTCAGGTGGAAAGTCGTTAACTTCGCTCTAGAATATGTCATTAGGAAAGTTCAGGATAATGCAGGATTTGGAATTGAACGGGTTACATCAGCGTCTTATCTATGCGGATGACATGAATATGTTAGAAGAAAATCCACAAACGATTAGGGAAAACACGGAAATTTTACTTGGAGCAAGTAAAGCGATTGGTTTGGAAATAAATCCCGAAAAGACAAAGTATAGGATTATGTCTCGTGACCAGAATATTCTACGAAATGGACACATAAAAATTGGAGATTTATCCTTCGAAGAGGTGGAAAAATTCAAATATCTTGGAGCAACAGTAACAAATATAAATGATACTCGGGAGGAAATTAAACGCAAAATGAATATGGGAAAAGCACGTTATTATTCGGTTGAGAAGCTTTTGTCATCTAGTCTGATGTCAAAAAATCTGAAAGTTAGAATTTATAAAACAGTTATATTACCTGTTGCTCTGTATGGTTGAGAAACTTGGACTCTCACTTTGAGAGAGGAATAAAGATTAAGGGTGTTTGAGAATAAGATTCTTAGAAAAATATTTGGGGCTAAGAGGGATGAAGTTACAGGAGAATGGAGAAAGTTACACAACGCAGAACTGCTCGCATTGTGTTCTTCACCTGACATAATTAGGACCATTAAATCCAGATGTTTGAGATGGGCAGGGCATGTAGCACGTATGGGCGAATTCAGAAATGCATATAGAGTGTTAGTTGGGAGACCGGAGGGAAAAAGACCTTTGGGGAGGCCGATACGTAGACGGGAAGATAATATTAAAATGGATTTGAGGAAGGTGGGATATGATGATAGAGACTGGACTAATCTTGCACAGGATAGGAATCGATTGCGGGCTTATGTGAGGGCGGAAATGAACCTACGGGTTCCTTAAAAGCCATTTGTAAGGAAGTAAGTAAGTAAGTTGTTCTCTCAAAAGAAAAAGACTATAAAAAGACAGCAAGTATTTCCAATAAAGGGCGTGAATGGAAGATATAAACGTGCCACTTGCTAATAACTGCTAACCTAGGATAGATAAGCTTTAATGAATTAAATTATTGTACTTCTCTCGCATGGAAAATCGGAGTTCATTGAGAGGGCTTTAGGAAATCTAAAGGAGACTTGGTTAGGTTTTTCAAGGGTCACGTCCATCTAGACCAGGCATTTCCAAGTGCTGGCTCTGTGACGTCACACGTCGAGATCCTTGAGAGGAAAAGCATAGCTATAAGATTAAAGTTGAGGGAGTGGCTGTGAAAGGGATGGTGACGTTTCAATAGCGGAGATACAACATTGCCCTCCCTCACTTGCTCTACTAGCTCTGCTCTGAGAGGTGAAACGCGCTCCGACGTGACAAGTTGGCCAGTTGGAAATGGCTGACCTAGGCACTCATTGGTTCATTGTACGCCCTATATATGAAATGATTGTCCAAGTTCTGGCCTAGATGGCATTCATGAACCCGATGCTGGCAGGCAGGCCACCCTGCCTCAGACCTGACAAGGCCAGGTTCCATGCCAAGACGAGTAGGTCTCCTGATAAACCCCATGGTCCAGAAACCCAAGCACTTATATCCTATATCAACATCGGAGACTCATAAAACCCCCAATACTTTACTCTAGCCAATTTAAACTACTGCAGATGATCGATGAACTGTCGTTAAGTCAGAGACACAGCTAACGTGAAGAAGGAGGCTGCAATAATCTCATGAATTTAGGCACAGTTTCCAACTGTCTACATATGTAGTATATGAAGGTAATTAGTTACGAACTTCCCACAAGTATAGCGACAGGGATCCATCTGTGCAGAAATGTCATATGTAAGTCATTTGTACATTTTGTACATCGTCCGTTAATGGTGTACTGTTACTTTCCTGTTCTCCAGATACTCACCATAACCTAATTTTTTACTATTTTCCATTATTACTCAATTATCTTAGTCATTTCTTAAGTTACCTCCTTTCCCTTAGTAAATAGTCCTCATTAATATACAGATGTTTATAACTTAGTTTTCTCTTCTAATTTCTTCTTTGTTGTAATCTATAAAAGAATTTCCTAATTTCTTTAATTATTGTCTTTCATTCAATGGTCCACATAATTTTCTACACGCTATTGCTACATTAAGTTTTAGCATCGGTTCTTTAAAAAAATATTTTCCACTCATTGTCGAGACTGTTGAAAATCGAGAGATTCGCCGTTCTTTCAGAAATCTCTCCTTTCCAACTCCCCCCCCCCTTGCCATTGCATCGACTTTCTGGGATTAAAAATACTAAGTGAAAATAACCGTTATAGGGTCTTTGGTCCACTACGTTTCGTCCACTTTTTGTTTTGTCCACTGATACATTTATCCATTTCATGATTCGTCCATTAAGTTTTGTCCACTGACCATTTAGTCAATTTTCATGCTTCGTCCATTATGTTTTCGTCCGCTGACTATTTCGTCCACTATGGCAAAAAAGTTGACATGAAACATAATTCATCTAGTGAAAGAGTAATTTATTTCAATTTAAATGTGGTGTTGAATGTACATACTGGTCGTATTATAAACATGATTAGTCATCATTATCTTCTTCCTGAAGAACTTCAGCAGGGTTAATTTTTAATCTGCATGAAATTCCTCTCATGTTTCCAGCCGGCCGTCGTTCTTGTAGTCTTCATACCGTGTAACCATTTCCCTGATGCGTTCATGATTATTGACATACATATGTCTGACTTAATGGTGCACGGACTCGCGTGTCCTCCAAACAGCTAGCTGAGTAATCACCTGCTCATTTGATTCCTGTTCATCCACCAAGACTTGAAAACATTTCCAAATGCTGAGATGATGAACAACCATGGGTTTTCTAATTTACTATGCCAACCTTCGACTGCATTGTTAAATGTTAGGTTTTATTTATCGACGCTCGCAATTGCAGAGGTTATAAGTAAAGCGCGGACCTCGTTGCCTTTTCATTGCCTGCTGCCGCGAAACAAGTTGCCTGCACAAGGGCTATACCGAGAGTCTGACGTCACGTACACATCACTCGCGATGGGTACGGCGCCGGCGTCTCGAAGCATTCTCAATACGTACAGCAGCAGGTCGGGCACGTGTAGACCGTGCAGAGTTGTAAACAAGAGTGCCAGTAATGCCAGACGTAAAGAAACAGAAGTTGTTGCAATATGTGGAGGAATTTGGCCGTGAGTATTTCACTATAGAAGGGGTAAATCTATTTTGCAAAGTATGCCATATACAGCTTAAAGGCCACAGAAAAAATTTCATCCAGAAGCACTGTAAGTCTAAACACCATAAAAAAGTGTAACGCTGTTTGGCAGACATGATACACCACCGAGTTCAAATTCATATAAACCTACTCAGAGAGAGTTTTGTTACGACCTCTGCAATATGATGGTAAGTTGCAATATTCCGTTACACAAGTTACAAAATGCTGCTTTCAAATCATTTCTGCAGAAATATACTGAGCGAAACGTTCCATTCGAGTCAAGTCTACGCGAAAGATATTTATCCCCGTACTATGATCATGTCATCAAGGGCATTAGGAAATCTGTCGCAAATAATAAAATATGGGCTTCAATAGACGAAACGGCAGATGTAGAAGGTAGTCTGTTGGCAGTGTTATTGTTGGAATATTATCTCCGGACAAACCTTCACAGAAATACTTGTTAACAACCGAGGTGCTTACTGCAATAAACAGTTCCACAACTGATACTCTCTTTGAGACTGCTATGAATCTTTTGTGCCCTGATGGAATACAAAGAGAAAATGTCCTTTTTGTGACCGATACTGCAACATACATGTTAAAAGCAGCACGCCAAATCCGGACTAGACATCCAAACCTGCTACATTTAACTTGCTTGGCCCATGGTCTGCATAGTGTAGCTGAAGAAATTAGGTCGTTATTCCCTGATATTGACAGCTTAATCTCCAACGGGAAGAAAATCTTTTTGAAATCCCCGTCTGGAAAACAGCAATTCAAAGATATCATACCAGGAATAACACCACAGCCCATTTTAACTCGGTGGGGAACTTGGTTGGAGGCGGCATTATACTATTGTGAACATTACAAGGAAGTCCGTGGCGTAATACAAACATTTGATGATGAAGCGAGTACGTCAATAAAGGTTGCAAAGTCGTTATTTTCGGAACCACTCTACGAAGATCTGTTGTACATAAAAGATGTTTACAAAGATGTTCCCACAACAATAAAACAACTAGAATCGTCAACCCTCGAAATGTCCAGTGGCCTCCAACTCGTAGAACATTTGTACCAAAGTCTGTGTGAAGCAAAACCACATCCAAGTTTGGAACCGGGTAAGACGAAATTTGGGACTGTGGATTTTCAGCAATGTGTGAAATAAGAGCTATTTTGTCGGTTAATGGCGAGCCCTCAGATGATACGTGTGACAGCCCACATTTTTGTTTCGTACCACTCACGTCTTGCAATGCGGAACGCACATTTTCTCAGTTCAAAATGTTTCTAAGTGATAGGCGAAGAGGTTTTTCTTTCGATACTTTACGGAAATGTATTGTTCTTTATTGTAATGGAACTGTGGACGCATCAATAGGTGAATCATAAATGAAAACTGTTATACAGTATTGCATTCTATTAATAATATGATGTTATTGAAGTTCTAAGGATGTGTTACAATGCATTTATTTACAACAACGCTGTCATGTAAAGAAGGTGCAACTTTGTCCTTCACCGCACTGAACCTGTACAACGGAGGGAACGTCCGTATCTTCCCCTCCCATCACACATCAAGCTAGGCATAGCCTACACCACACTATCCAAGCGCAGGTAACTTATGAACGCGGGCAATGAAGACCGTGCTTTAGTTATAAGTAGAGCCGTGCAAAGGGAGCAGTTGTTCGACACACCGGCAACAGGGCAAGGGTTGTAAATTCACCTTGTGTACCCGCAGAGGTCTGACTCTGCGGTACACAGGATAGCTGCAAGCAGTAGGTACAGCGTAGTAAAGCAAACGTCAGTACTGAAGAAACATAAGAACAGTTCGGTTCTAGTGGTACGATGCGTAAGGAGGAGCAAATTTGTTTAGCAAAGTTTAAGAGACTTATTCCCGAATATGGTGATTTTTTTTGTCGCAACGAAGATAAACTATTCTGCAAATTGTGTAAAATATTAGTTTCAGTAAACAGAGCATAACATAAGAAATGCATTGAAAGACAATAAGATTTAGGTATCAGTTGATGAGACAACAGATACGGTTGGTCGTCATGTGGTTAGTGTTGTTGTCGGTTTAATGGATGTAAGAAGACCATATCTTCTTGTATGTGAAACAGTAGATGTAGTGAATTATAGTTCAATATGTACTGTATTTGAAAATGCTATGAAGTTACTGTGACCTTCAGGTGTTGAGAGCGAGAACGTTTTCTTATTTTTGTGACAGATGCAGCGCCGTAATGATAAAAACTAGTAAATATCTGAAACTCAATTTTTCCAATATGATTCATATAACGTGTCTCGCCCATGCCTGTCATCGTACTGCAGAAGTAAATTAAACGTCAGTTTCCTGGTGTTGATGAACTTACTGGGGCCGTGGAAAAGATATTTGTTAAACATCTGCCCGCGTAAAAACATTTAAGAAGATATGTCCTGGTGTGTCTCTTACTCCTCCTATACTTATTCGTGTGTCGGCCTCGGTAGCATAGTCGGTATAGCGCTGGTCTTCTGTGCTCGAGGTTGCAGGTTCGATCCCGGCCCAGGTCGATGCCATTTAAGTGTGCTTAAATGCGACAGGCTCATGTCAGTAGATTTAGTGGCATGTAAAAGAACTCCTGCGGGACAAAATTCCGGCACACCGGCGACACTGATATAACCTCTGCAGTTGCGAACGTCGTTACATAAACCATAATTAAAAAAATTACTTACTGCTTGGGGTTCCTGGTTGAAGGCCCGCAGTTATCACTGTAAATATTTCGACCAGGTCCAGAATGTTATTCAATCATTTAATGTGAAAGATGCATCTGCAATACCAATAGCACAACGACTGTTGGTTGATTCAAGCATAAAACTGGAATACATTGAATCGAATTATGGGTTTATTCCTGATTGCATAACAGCTTTAGAAAAGTTTGGTACAAAACTGGTTGATCAGATTTCCCTATTGCGAAATATCTGGACCAAAGGGACTCAAGCAGGAGATAAAACTGGCAAAATAATATCTGCGAAAATAACAAATATGTTGAACAAATTGTGGATATTATAAACTTTGCAAGATTTCTGACAGTATTTCTGGAGATAAGGATACCTTTGAAGAACTGACAGAAGTGAAAAAAAGTATTGTAGGCCTACAGGATTTTACGTATACCCCAGTTGTTTCAACAGTCGTAGAAAGAAGCTTCTCCACATATAAGATCATGCTATCAGATAGACGACAATCGTTTTCTGTTAATAACTTACAAATGTCATTTGTTGTGCATTGTAACAATATTTTGAAGAAAAATGATAACGGATCACATGTGGATTAATAACTTACACTCATTGTAAAGAAAAGGAAAGACAAAAAATAATTATTCAAGTACTTTTGTGAATAGAATAACATGATGCCATTACAAATAAACAGTGGTGTTGCTTGCGTACTGTATGAAATCATACATGTAAAGTAGGCCTATATATAATTTGTTTAGGGTGAAATGTTTAATTAGTTTTGTAAATTTGTAATCATATTAAAGGATCTGTAGAAAATTAATTGCAGAAAAGCTAGGGAACTGTGTCATTTCTATTGTGCCGTCTGTACGTCAACACATCGTGTACATGACCGTCGCTTGTACACAGGGAATACGCCGAGTAACGTTGGAACCTTTCCTATGATGCCATTCTGTCTGTCATGTGCTCCGTCCGCACCGCTCTAGTTATAAGTTTATCAGCGTCGCCGAATGTGTCAGAATTTTGTCCCACAGGAGCCCTTTTACATGCCAGTAAATCTACTGACATGAGCCTGTCGCATTTAAGCATACAAATGCCAGCCACCTGGCCCAAGATCGAACCCGCAACCTTGGGCATAGAAGGCCAGCGCTATAC
Organism: Periplaneta americana; assembly: GCF_040183065.1. Taxonomy (NCBI): domain Eukaryota; kingdom Metazoa; phylum Arthropoda; class Insecta; order Blattodea; family Blattidae; genus Periplaneta; species Periplaneta americana. The sequence goes on along the minus strand of NC_091126.1, from coordinate 100,515,394 downwards.
CAACTCGCCAACCAGGTTGACTCGACGGCATTGTTAATCTTTTGTTCCCCACTCAAGAATGCTTCGTACACATTCCATAACCATGTTTCCGGTGTTGTAATTGTAGATGGAAAACACAAATACGTATTCTAAGATGGAGGAAAGGTTATGGACATAAAACGTGTGGACAAAATATAGCCTATAGATGAACGTAAATTGTATAGACCAATATGTTGTGGACAAGAGAACGTGGACGAAAGTTAATGGACGAAACAAATTGTGGACGAAAGGAGTGGACGAAGAGCCCGCAAACCAAAATAACGACTGCTACTTATTTCCTCCTTGTTTAGCAACCAAGGAAACAAGAACGTTTGCCACATGGACACCGTATGTTTTTATAACGATTTAGCTCAAATTATTGGGATAAGCAATGATTATTATTATTTGCATGCTGATGTAAGATATAATTACCTGTGGAGTAACGGTCGCGCGTCTGGCTGCGAAACCAGGTGGCCCGGGTTCGATTCCCGGTCGGGGCAAGTTATCTGGTTGAGGTTTTTTCCGGGTTTTTCCCTCAACCCAATACGAGCAAATGCTGGGTAACTTTCGGTGCTGGACCCCGGACTCATTTCACCGGCATTATCACCTTCATATCATTCAGACGCTAAATAACCTAGATGTTGATACAGCGTCGTAAAATAATCCAATAAAAAAAAGATAAAATTATTTGATGTCTGTTACAAGAAATCACGAATTATATAGGTGTACATAATAGAATTCTTCAGACTTTAACAGATTACTCCAAGTATAACAAAAATTCTAATATGATATTGATCGAAAATGAATAATTTTTTCAGAAAAATACAATTTCCCCCAAAAATTTAACAATATTTTACTGGATGACTACTATCCGTACGATTCTGATTTTTACTTTTGTCGTTAGAGAAACTGATAACAAATGGTTTATCCCTTTTGTAGTTTTCCAATAAAATAACGAAGTTTCTTGCAAATTATATAAAAAGTTTAATACTATCGTTATGTTCTGCTATTAGGAAGTCTGGAAACTCTACTGAAATGACTATGGACGGAACTCTGTTGTTCACACCGAGTGCGTGTGTGCTTTCATAAGTGAGCCATTGACGCGCTGTTGCCAAATAATGCAGATTTTCAGCCTAATTTTGTAATTAACCATGCACCTAATTCCAAAACGTATGTTTTTTTTTTTATTTATTCCAACATATTACATTGCCCCTTTTCAATCCGTAGAGTTACATCATTTCCACTCTGTATACAGGGTGTCTTAAGAGGAATGTAAAATACTTCAGAATAACATAGTTTGGGTTAATCTACATAGATTTAACGTCATATACCTATGTCCGAAGTCTAACAGTTGGGGAGAAATACTGGAAAGTCTTGTGGTTCCGTGAAAGTACTACACTTGACGTGTTACTACAGACCTTCTACACACGGCAGTATCTGAGCAACGCAAGCTGGTGCAACACACACAACTGAGTACACGTTAGTTGACATTTAAATACGTGTGTTCGCATAGTGAATATGCAGATATGCTTTTTGTTTATGGACTTTTTGATGGCAATGCATTGGCTGCTGTTGAGAAATTCAGACGACGTTTCCCGAATCTAAGGGATCCATCTTGCTGTGTGTTTTCCCGTGCTTACCGGATGTTATCTAAAATAGGCGAGCTACCAAGTGTTTCATTACGGTCGGAAAGAGAAACGGTACCGGTACTTGATATGAATTTACAATTCATGGAATCCATAAGGAGATCAACCTTAGTAATTTGTCTTGTGTAATTATTTTATGTTCTTACTCAATTTGTACTTAATTATGAAATAAGCATATTGGAACAACACAAGATGCAGCATTTTCAATATTGTATCATATCACAATGTTCTAAGACGTAAAATTACGTCTATAATGGCTATCTCCATTTAAAAGTTCTCACATCAGTAGGCCTAACTTTCCAACTGTTACATTTCGGACTTTGGTATATCAGGTTAAATCAATACAGATTAACTCAAACTACACTTTCCCGAATTATTTTACATTCCTGCTGAGACACTCTGTATATATACACATGTATGTATGTATGTATGTATGTATGTATGTATGTATGTACTTTAATGTAATGTAATGTAAGCACGCATGTATTTTTATAGTGCTGTTAAGCATCAATGAGAAGACAGAAAAGTGAAAATGAAGATCTCGCTGAGTCAAAGTAATCACAGAGCGTTAGTGATTTTTCACTCCCCTGTGGGTGCGTGAACTCATTGCACTGCGATCATCCCACATTGAAACTACCTATTGTGCTAGCCCCCTTAGATAGGCGTATTTTACCCACACCATTTCACTACACTGACGTCATCTGTATACCCTGGTTCCCTATAGGGAACCCAACATAACCCAGGCTGTCCCCAACCATGCATCGTCAGCCGGCATTCTGCGAATTCTATGGAATGAGAAAGAAGTGGAAAGTTGGCGGAATTATACAAATGCCTAAGATTATCTATCCTAAAATGACTCCAACTGCATTATTACTATTATCAGCCAGAATTGTTGCTATGGCTTCTACAAATCAAAAATCCAAGTCCGGTCCGGGACCGAATGTCCGATTTTTCAGTAACCGCAGGAGTCACCCGGAATTGCATAATTTGCTGAGAGTTGTTATTGGTCTGGTTTACCGTCCTACGGCATGTGAATAGGCCGAAACTGGCCTACCGTCTGCCGCCCACTCTTCTCCCCGATTCCCTTTCACATTGTACGTACGCATGCGGGTTCTGCAATTGTGCGTTTTTTGTGAGTGCAGTTCCGTGTGAGATTCGACATAAAATTTATAGCTACTTCACACTAGTAGGAAGAGTGCAAGTCGTATGAATCGGCTCATCGAGTCTGTACGGAGTTTATTGCGAAATTTTCGAATACCCGACCACCGACTAGGCAGGCAGTACATAAGCTAGCGAACAAATTTGAATACACGGGGTCGTGTTAAACAAAAAACAGGGCAGTTTTAACAGTAACTACATTAGTTGACATTGGCAGTATTTTCGAACAAGAGAATATTTACGCAATGTTCCACTTGCGTGGGTGAATAGGGTTGTGTTGTAGTTTAATTGCGCTGTTACGGTATTAATTATAGCATTTCTCGCCGAGGATCCGCACATCGATACATCTGTAAACCAAATTGATAACAACTATGTATAAGTGAAATATATAAGGTAATTAAATTAATAGGCTTATTGGTACTGTGAATTATGTGAAAAATTACGTGATGGCAGTATTAAGTAAAATAATATATGCAGGCTAGAAGTCAAAGATATACCTGCTCATGTACATCTTACACAATAATGCTAACTTGCATAAAGGCTGCGCTCGGCATGGGTTCGAATCACGCCTCTGCTCATTACTTAGTTTGATTTGTTTCTAAGTTTTTCACAATATTAAGGGACATACAAGATAAACACATGGCTAGTTAATTATCGAACTCATCTCAGACTTACATTCTCTGTATCCCAGCGAGATAATGATGATTTGGATAGAATAAAGGGATAAAAAGCAATCCTTTTCAAAATATTACTGCAAAAGTAATCGCAGTTTGCCCTGCACAACATATTTAATTAATGATACACTAAATGCGTCTGTGTGGTTTAGTTTATATTCACTAATAAGCAGGCAGCTCATTTTCGTTCCCAAACAAGTTAGGAAACTTATCGATTAGTATATCCTGGAGTTTCAGAGTTCAAACTCTAACCTTAAATGCTTACGTTAGGACGCTAAGAAAGGTAAAACATAGTTAGGTAAATAATAATAATAATAATAATAATAATAATAATAATAATAATAATAATAATAATGGATCGTGACAACTGTAAGTGGGATTGTTACTAAATTGAAATGGTCTGTCCAGCTACTTTTTAACCATATAAACGCACTAACATTGCGAAACTAGCCCTCTACAAAATATTAGTGCTACATAAGACAGGGAATATAATTAGCTCGATGATAATACTGAGCTAGTAGATCTATATGTAATGTATATATTATAGAACATAATAGTAAACATGATACACATTAACTGTATATACTCTATAACTACAATATGTGCAATTAATTCATTTAAAAAATCAGCTCCGTTACGGTAAACAAAAAAATTTATTTTGACATTATGAAATTCATATCCTTTACCGTAACTGTCAGTAAAAATTTGTTTAAGCTAAGAAAATGTTCTTCCTACGTCATATGACTTTGCAGTGACACAATTATAGTAACAATAATCAGTACACAAATTAACAAAATTTACATTTTACACAATAACTTATATACAAAATACAGATCAAAATGAAATACAACTTAACATAGATTGAAAAATTGAAATTATTTTAACACAAAAATCTGAATGAAAATGCAACTGACTCAGTATTAGGTTCAGATCACAGTGTAGTAATAACTTGGTGTTTTAAATATGCTACATTGAAGATGGAGCGCCTGTATTGCACTATGATTCATACTCTATTCGTACCTGCTTGAAATTATTCTACCTTGCTCATGCATCCACGTGACGAAATATATGTACCAGAAGAAACTACTTGATCAGCTGTACGTTTGGGAACGAAAATGCTTTGCCTGCTAATAACATAAGAATAAACGCTTCTTTCTTTTCTTCTTTCTCTGTTTAGCCTCTCCTTTTATTCAACTTACACGCCATTACGGGTAGGGAAGTGAGATTAATTTCATCGTACACTAGACATCTCACAAATACGGTCCTCCATGGCCATAGGATTGGCGTGACACAAGGCCGCCTTAGAGACATCACGGGACAATTACTAGACAAGGGAAAAACATCCAGTCCTGTGAAGGGATGATACATTTCTTCCCTTACCCACGCCGGGAATAAAGTGTGGGACCGCTTCTTTGGGAAGCGTACGCAATTTACAACGGCGGAATATACGGTCGAGCATATTTTATTGCATTGCAGGAAATATGACTGACCGTCGACAATATGGAATTCGGCCGACTCTACGTGAGTCTCTTGCAAATAATTTTAAATGTGCAAATGCAGTTCTGACATTTTTATCGAATACAGGACTTGACAGGGTTATTGACTTAGGTTTTATTGACCCTTTTTGATTAAGCTCCGGACCCTTTACAACCGGAAGTTATTTTTGTTTTATATTTGTATTTTACATACCTGACATTTCGGACCTTTTACATCAGAATAGCCTATTTCAGTGTTTCTCAAACTATGGTCCGCGGACCACATGTGGTCCTCGAAATCTGCCCTTCTGGTCCTTCAAAAAAGACAGAAGAAAAAATAAAATTCAAACGAATTGCCTACCACACTATAGCTGAAAAACTCAGAGTTTAGAAATGACACATGGCAATCGCCTTTCACTTTTTCTCCCTGTACTGACATTTTATGAATTTTATTACCCTAATCGTCTACCGAATTCTCACTCTACTCTCAGCAACAAAAGAGGGTGGTGTATCTCGCCATCTTTTCCCTGCACGTATGGTGTCGCACCTGTAACCGAGCCAGGGACCACCGAATTCACAACAGAGGACCAAAGTACCGACTCTTTTCATGTATTTATGACTTTCTTAATAGTTTTGCCGACACCCAGTCTGCACATTGAAATGGTCACGTACTGTACGTCGTAAACTAATAATAGAACCTGCCAAATTGCATCTTTACTTTCAGATCCAGAAATTCGAATTACAATACTTTCTAATTATATTTTCTGCAGTCAACCACAAGTAACTTATTACACATTCTGTGCATTGTTGATTCGTCGCTTACCTGTTATTAGCAGTTAGTTTTTGAAATCCTTCTGAGGTGCTACACGCTAGTCTCTGTTAACCACTTCTCTGATTAACCCGAGTTAACTCGGGTTGCTAACTTGTGTCAAAATTTATTAACCCGAGTTAACTCGTTTGAGTCCCATTTTCGCTGCTAAGGATTATATCCCGAATATATGCGTTTCCATTATTTCATTAACCTTTTCCTCACTAGATGGCTACAAGAAGTTAGTGATATTGCTATATCTGGTGGTGTTTTCTGTACGCCTTCCTTGCGAGTGGAATTCTATGCTCATATAGCATTCACACACAGTAGTGAGTAGATGATAGTTTTGGTGGTTTCTGTTTGTGTTTAGTGTTTTTTGTGATGTTTTGTGTAAAGATGGATCAAGTTAGTGATTCCGAAACTTTTGATCAGGAATATATTCCTGTAGAAGATTAGGAAATGAAACATCGGTATCAGAAGACGAAGTTATAGACCAACAAACAAATTCAGATCACTTGATGTCGCGTCTTTTCGACAGTGGTTTGAATAGAAGACATCTGGCACCATTTCTTCTGCATCTCCGAGGTCCCCATTCCCTGAAATTTTAACATTGTTTCTGATAACGATAATTCTCAATTTTCAACATTATTCTTTAATAATGACCTCATCAACATTATATTCGAGAAGACGATTCGGCATGCTAATAAGTGTTCACATAATGCTGAAGATAATACGTGGCGGCCTACTACAGACTCTGAAATACGTGTACTTTTGGGCATAGTGATACTGCAGAACATTATTCACAAACCTGAAGAACAGATGTACTGGTACAAATATTCAATGACTGCTACACCATTCTTCCCAAAACGCTCTCATATAGGAGAGCAGATACTACTGTCCGGAATGCAATGTGCCACTGTGCGTAATACCCTGCTTTCGAGTCTATCACACGACAAGCAACGTTAGCGCCTTGATAACAGCACTGGTATTGTACCTCATAAATTAATCCATAAAAAAAACATAAGTTGGTAAATAGTTCAGGAGAAAATCAAAGTGGGACAAATACCAGAGCTGGAATCAAGGTGCACGAGATAACTCGGGATAATAATTTAGGTATGAATGTATGTATATTTCATAGTGATTTTTAGGTATGTAAGAAAATTAGTGATGTACAGTGATTCTGCAATATTAAATGAACTCTTTACGAAAATAAAAAAATATGACACTTTTTTTTCACAAAACTGGTAAAATATATAGTAAGGGAAGAGGTTAAATATTGTCCATTATACATCTTCGTAAAGAAAGGAACGCTTCATTTAGGCAGTGCTAATAGTTCAGAAGCTGCGTGTGAAGATATTCAGTGATTCTAGTGTCATTAAAGACATATCTATTCCTAGTGGTAGCTGTTCAAAGAAAAGATACTTTCGTAAATAAGACAAGAGTTATTTTGGAGTTCGATTTACTTGGTGTGGCAGTGAGAGTGAACCAAAACCTCGGTGCGTTGTTTGTTATGAAGCGCTTTCAAACGAGTGTATGAAACTCGTGAAATTGAAACGGCACTTAGAGATAAAACACACGTGTAAGAAAAGTAAACCTATCGAATTACAGTATTAATATGAGTACCAACGTTTATTAATATTTTTAATTTATAAGTTAAAGATTATCCAAACTCTAGTAGACTTGAATTATTAAAAAAAAAGAAAATGCATTTTTTTTATTAACATTAACTTATTTAGTTAATACTAATATAAAATTAATTGAAATTAATTAATTTTAATTCAGTAATTCTATTTTAAAATATAAGTATACTGGTATTAAAATATGCTACAAAAATTATAAATTTACTTTCGAAGGGAACAAGAATAAGGTGGTCCGCGGAACTGTTCCGACTTAAAAAAGGGTCCCAATTCAAAAAAGTTTCAGAAACTCTGGCCTATTTCATAAAGTTTTATTGTTTTGAAATGTGCTACACAATTTATCTCTGGCGGCCTTTGTTTTATTATTTTATTGGTTCCTTTTGAATAATACTTAGGGTCTGAGAACTGAGCACTCTTATGAATTTAAAAATCACCTTATTGATACTGCATTTGTGTACCCCGTTTTTACTCTGACAACGTTTTTTTAGTTATTTGTAGCATTCTGGTTATTGTATTTTTTGTGTTTTGTGTTTTATGAACAACATTAAATAAGGGCAAAAATAGCCACAGTTGCTGACGCGCCCTTCTTAAAGCCCATTAACTATATAACCAACCAACCAACCAGCTAACTAACTAACAACGACGGAATAAGAACAAACGCAATGCTAATGATGAGATTGATACTGGTTGTTAATCAGTTAAATATTAAATACGTACGCTAATCATATCACCGTCAACATCACCACAATTACAGCTACCGTCACCACCACCACCACCACCACCATTATATGAACACGTGCTTCCAGTACTTGGTTTTGTTGCTTGTGGTTTCAGACAGAGTGTTTTATCGGATCAAAAGACGCAGAATAAAATGTTCCTTGAAGAAAACTACTTATACATTACTCCGCCTTAAAATTATCCCACATTGGACCATTTCGTTACGATACGAAGCGACACGAAAAATTCTCGTTAAGCATTGTTTTTTCTGAACCGGTGCATGCGACGTGCGAAGCGCGAGGCCCGTCTCGTACAAATCCGGACTACAGGAGAGATAGTGAGTGGTTTCTATAACTGCGAGATGCGTGGTCTGAGTACCTCGCAGTTATAGAAACCACTCACTATCTCTCCTGTAGTCCGGATTTGTGCGAGGCGGGCCTCGCACCTCGCATGTCGCATGCGTCGGTTCAGAAAAATCAAGGCTGAAGCGTCCTTTCCGTGCTTTGAAATTAAATAATTATGTGTGCGTAGGCTTACTCGAAGGAGATTCGTTCACCGAATCACCTAATCTCTCGATAGGATTTTGAGGTGTCTACAAAATGTTACATGCTTAGGCCTATATCCCTTGTCCGTCAATTGAGGTCACATGGAAGTAATCACAAACGGATATGGTCGATAATATTCGATCTCTCCTTGACTCAGGGACGCTCGAGATTTTCTTTCTTGTACAATTGTAACAGTGAAAGATGTGAGATTAATAATAGATGTGTATAGACGAAGATAAAGTAAATGTGATTGGTTGTAGAAAATTATACCTTCTTCTGAGCCACTATTGGAATACATATTCGTGTCCACATTTCCTTGCCTTGCGTGGGCCGGACTCGGAAGGAATCCACTAAGGCTGACATAGGTCCATAGTGAGGTCTACATGTGCGACGATGTTCTAAAGTTCAACGGGTGACCTAAGGCTGGTATTTGTAAATCCGAAGCTGGCAGGCGTGCCACACTGCCTTATCTCAGCAGTCAAGGTCACATTCCCCAAACTAGACCTTACAGTCTTCAGGTCCCGGAGTCCCAAACCCTTAAATGCCATCTTTAACAGGGACCTTATTACTCCAGGATATCATCTCAACCTATTTTAAATACTGCAGACGTTGGATGAAAAGAAGGGAAAATCAAGAGTGTTAGTGGAATGGTAGAGGGAAACGAGAGTACCCAGAATAAGCACACTGAAACGTCTGCTGTATTCATCATAAGTTCTGTCATGACCTCGCCGGAAATCACAACCGGGCCGTCTAAGGCCCGGTTTTATAAATACGGTTAATCTAAAGATTATGTTAAACCTAATTTAAACCTTAACAAGAGTTTAACTCAATGTGCCGTATTACAAGTCTCGGTGAAGTTAAACCGTAATGGAATACGACTGGTACTACTGCTTGGAAAGAAAAGAAGACGATCGCAACTGTTTAATTATATTATTGATTTAAAATCGCCAACGATCGTGGAGAATCTTAATTAAAAACATCTTTGTTCTTCGATATCAGAGAGAATATTATAAAAAAATCTGTACAGGATCAATACCACCTACTTCAGTATGCTTGTCAGACTTAACCTCCAATTGCTTCTTAATGCTGGCTACCAGCGATATATTGCCAAACACATTGCAACCAAATTGAACCTTGCATGATCATCCGTGACGCAACTCCATACAGAATCAACTGACTAATGAAGTAGTAATATTAATGTGCGTGTTTTATTAAGTTGTCTAGAATTTTTATGAAACAGAATTCAGTCAAACAATAAAATTATTTTTATGAGTCTAGTAAAATTAAGTATTATTATTAATGTGTTTATAAATCAGACCCCATAGTAAATCTTACCAGGAGACTGTCTGCCACACACGTACAATGCGCAATAGGCTTACAGTAGGTTTATGGATACCTCCGAAAATTTTCATCGTTTTCAGTATAGAGCTACCTACTACCAGAGGAAAAAAAACGTAGCGCAACAAGTAACTGATGCAGAGGTTCAACAGAATGTTTTTAAAATAAAAATTAAATATTTATCGTTTGAAATAATCTTTCAATTCTAATCCTAAAAGATATTTTACCACTTTGTTATCTTTTTGTTGCATGTTGTATTCGAGTTTAAATTTTTCGACACAAGGTTAGGACTATAAAGCTTAATTCTGAAGTGTAGAACTGTCTACTTCGAAAGATTCAATCTCTTTTAAAACTCATGTTCATTTATATTTCAAGGTGGTGCAATGTATTTCGACAAATTCTTGATCGCCGTGGTCGTTCAGTAATATTAGTCTCTTGCACTGTTGAGCCATGAACAGAAGTTCAGACGGCAGAGAACTGCCGATCAAGCTGAACTCAATTAACTCAAGATTAACCAGTAGTTAAGGTTTATAATACGAAGCAGAACGAAGAACTTCAGTTTAAACTGAACGTAAGGTTTAAACAGCATTTATAATACCAGCCCTACGCATTATAGAAAGGCTTGGCTTGGCTTGGTTTGGTTTGGCTTTACGAGGGTTGGACCCTGGACGGGTCCGCACACTTAGACACGCTTTGGACCATTTTGCGCTCTATACAGAGTGGAACTGAAGTAATCCCCTAGATTGAAAGCCACGATAAATTAATAGAAAGCCTATATTTCGTTTTGTGATTAAATGCACAGTTAATTAGAAAATTGATATCGAAGTTTCAGCTGTCTGCCAACATCGACCCTCTTTCTTCTCGTAATACAGATATAAGAGGTCAACGATCTCAGGTCTGTGTGCCTTAGTGAATTACGTTCCATGTTCCTTCCTGGCTACAATGTTTCAACCTAATCGCAAAGATCAGTGCCTTGAAATTAGTGGATTTTAAATCAAATTTATAAGAAAACTGCCCACGCTATTGAAATATGCCAGAGGAATAAATGATTCTTTATTAGATTTTCTATCGATATGAACAAAATCACGATCCTACTCGCAATAGTTACCGAATAAGAGGGTGTATAACATTTGGAAAAAAACATTTTTTTCCCTAAAAAACTATGGACTTTCCACCAGTATGATTACATACAACATGAGCTATTCGCTCTTAAAATCTGCAGGATTATTTCACTTCCACTTTGTATATGTAATGATTTTCCGTATCCGGTATTTGGCCTTGAGTGGAATTCGTGAATCCCACGTTGACAGATGGGCTATCCTAACTCAGCCTTTAATAGAACCAGGTTTCATACGCACATGTATAGCGTAATACCCGTTAGGGGCCCGGAGTCCCAAGTCCTTTCTAAATAAGCATGAAACATAAGTAGGTACTGCCTCCAAGACCTCACTCCAGCATAATTTCACAATTGCAGATGATAGATGAAATGAGTGGGAAATGGAGAATGTTGGTAGAATGATAGAGGGAAACGTTAGGTCCCCGAGAAAAAAACCCTCTACAGCGTCTGCTTTATTCACAACAAATTCCATCAAGACGTGGCCAGGGATCGAACTCGGTCCGCCTGAGTGGTAGACCAGCACGCTAGCGCTTGAGCCTTAGACGATAGGAGGCTTATGTTTTATTTTCTTTGAGTCTGAAGAAATGGTGATTTTGTTCATTGCCTTTTGATTTAACTAATATCCTGACATATGTTTCCAAACAGTTCAAAGTTTGTTTATTTTGTGATAAGAGTATTAGTAAAAGGACACAATAATGTTTTAAATTCATTTTGATACAAGAGTTCAACTTACATTAAACAAGTACTCAAACTATTATGTTGTATTTTTAATTGCATAATTTATGTCGAATAATACCACAGTTTAGTATATACAGTCACGAAGGTCAATACGTAGTAAATATGCATCCATAGATAGTTGCTAATCACTAGCATCGCTAATATCGCCTCATTACAGACAATCCAAAATAGTACCGGCACAGTAAATTGTTCCTAGCACCCTCACAATTCAAGCCTCGTAATTGTATATACTAGAATGGAAACATCTAAATAACCGAGCTCAACATTATTAACCAATCAGTAGTGCTGTAGTCTTGGCCTGGCTTTTCGAGTTGGAGCGAAGTTTACTAGTTCGGTCCCATGGTAAAAAAATATTTGCTAGTTCGGTCCGGAGCCAAGAAGTAAACAATACTAGTTCGGTCCTTGGTCATTAAATTAACAGTACTAGTTCGGTTCCGGATCGAAAAAATAGACCAGTACTGGTTGAAAATCAACATTTTCCTTCCCATTCCATGCAGGTTTAGGACTGTCATAAGGCAGGGTCGTGTAAATTTGTGATTCGAGACAACAAACTACAAAATTGACTGCCCATTCCTTATGGCATGGTTTAAAATGTTGATTATCATGTAAATTGTACAATATAAACTTTACTCAAAACTTTTTAAACTTCAGAGTAGTCAGTGACACTAGGATTTATGTTTTTAAGAGAAATATGTAGAATAGTGTTTTTATATATTGGAGTCTCGCTATTGATTTTGATACAAATTCTGCCATTTTGTCTGTATTGTTCTTTAATTGGGCTTGTGTTCTTTTTGTTGCCGGATTTCTCATTTGTATGAGTCAATTGAATTCGTTTTAGAACATCTGTTAATTCAAAGATGTTAGGGTAAGTGATGTAGAATAAGCCATTTAAATTTACATGGAAAGATTCACAACGGAATCGATACGAGCGAGTTCATAATATACACTTTACCAACATCAAAACACGTCACTATCGATATTATACCAACATCAAAACGTGTCGCAATCGATGCGACAGATAGTTCATGATTATACAGGGTGTAAGGGGTATAAGGACCATCATTTTAACTGATGATTGTTCATGTCATAAGAAAGAAAAAATGTCCTCACAATTTTTTGTAATTACAATATTTAACTCATTATTAAAGTTTAAAATATTAGGCGTTTGGCAACGTTGCTGGATGGGGAGGAGGGAGTTTACAAGTACACGGTACAGCTCAAGCGGATACAGACATATCGGCACAAACAGATGTTCTGTTCTAACGCAGGGGCAGACCGTTGTTTACATAAAACGAAGAGCAGATAAAAACTTTCAATCTCGTTAATAGAACTTCATGGTAAATTTCCATTTTATTTAAAAATATTGGCAATATTGGTCCATTTTTATTGTGCATTTAAAAAATAAACAGTAATGGTTTATTGCACAAAATCACACGATTTTTTTAAATATTACATTTTTAATATCTGCCGCTTCCATAAGGCAGTACCATTTTTAAACAAATTTCTATTTGTGTGATTTTCTAAACGAGGTAAGAGACTCCTAGTTTATAATAATCGTCGAGAAACCATTACAAAAGTTCGCCGATTAGGTAACCTTCGTTGCGGAAAACATTGACGGTACATCTTCTTGCCTCACTTGAATTACGACGACGACTCTCTCCTTAAATTAATAACATATGATATTCCTAAACTGTGAATGACATTGTAAGTTGTTTATCGAATACCTGGTACCGAACTGTCATCCGCTCGGCAGTAGACCTATGGACAGGGAGCTTGAACTCAGCTGACATGTTCGTACGTCTGTGCCGTTGCTTACGAGATTATACAAGCTGGCGCATAGAGCTTGAAAAACGAGTCTGAAGTGGCTCTCTCGTAATGCCAATTCCGCCGCTCGGAGCGCTGTTCTGCCCTATATATTCATAGCAGAACACTTAAAAGACATTGACATTTGGGACATTTAAAGGACTCACCATTGCTTATTAAATGCTTCGCACAATATTTTATGGACAATAGACGTAATTTGCAAACTTCTACTCCTCAATTATATTACAATAAAAGGCTGTCATTCTTGATATTAAAACATATTACATATAAACTGAGGGACTGTCTGCTCTGTACTTCAGTTCATACACCAAACATTTCCGGAAATAAATTAACTTGACATCTTACATATACGCACTATAGCCTACCCTTTTCACCTAATATTATTAATATTGTTATTAAATAAGATATTGCAACTAATTAAGGTACTGCATTATCTTTAATTTCCTTGAATTCATAATTACGCATTTGCAAGAAGGCCTAACTTTTCCCTCTCTTTTTAAAAAAAATACGGACGTCACAATAACTGAGAAGTATAATTATTGCGCGATTTTTTCTTGCAGTGGTGAAAACATTTCTATAGGCCTACTGATTAATCTATTGAGCATAGTAATAGTAAACGCTGTAGTATTTTAGTGCGTGTACGCCTACTTAGCTCTTGTAAAACGAAATTTTCACTTTCACTTTCAACGGAACACTCACTTATATTCAGTTCTTGTAATCTTGCAGTAAATTATCCATTTGTGATCATCTTTCCAATATAACCTCTCATTGAAACGACCACTTAAAATCATGAGCTAGAATTTATTATTTTAAAAACATTTCCACGCACATACTATTATAATTGCTATGAACCACAATACAAAAGACAACACTGTGAAATTGGATTAATTTACCACGATCAACATCAATACCGGTAGTATAAAATCACATATAGGCCTAGGCTATATTCTTTCATTACTTTATGGTATTAATTAGAAGAACAAACTTCAAATAACACTGTAATATGCTTGGCATATTTATAAAATTCGTACTCAATCAGTAATGCACAATTAATCGAACTATTTTCACGATGCACAATGCTTTGTAATGGTACCATTCATCATTTCATAGGGCAGAGAGGCGAACCTAGCGGCAGAAATTGTCATGACTCACAGAGACCTACTCTCGATCGTGCTATGCGCCAGCTTGTGTAATCCCGTAAGCAACGGTCTGTGCAGAGTGCTGCATGCTGAACACGTTGCCACGTCTCTCACGGCAGAATATTAACACATTTAATCATGCAGTTTTATTTAATTTCACGAAAACGTAATAGAACACACAAGTATGTATTTAAACTAATGTTATCTCTTTGATAGATATACCTTCTGATGTAATTGTTTTCGTACTTTTACTAACGTTATAAGCAGTATTTTCTGGGGAAAAATATCAAGTTTTGATCCTATGTTGTATGGACATTGTTTGATCCTGTAGACCGTCCCCGACGACTGAGAAAAGGACGGCACTTATACTCCTTACAAACTGCATACTGTTACAGCTTACTTTATAACTAGTCTCTCTGATATAATATATAAAACTTGTCTATACCTGCATAGTTCGGACCGAATTAGTACTGTATATTTCAGGTGTGTATCTGATGGGTCCGAACTAGTATGCACCCGGTTGGAGACCGCAATTACGCATGATTAAACAGAGCACTATAGTGCAGTGACCTTGCCGAGTTCTCCAGGTCTGCTCTTGAGAGTTACGTCGGAGCCGTTCAATGATGCGAGTTACCCCCTCGCTCCCGCTCTTTATGAGGAGTCATTCACTGAGAGTCGTTGTAAAGAGCTGCCCCCAATACGCTCCTTCTTCCATATTTATTACACAGCTTGCAATTCCAGCCCTGCACCTTCTCCCTCTACAGTACATAATCAGAATGACATAGTAAACATACTTCGCAATAGGTGGCATTGCAGTGCAGGATGGAATCAGTTTTCACTACAGAAAATTTGCTAGGAATATGGGGAGAAGCTTCTTGAGCTTATGGTCGTATAGAGATAATATAACACGCAGTTTTCGTAAGCAGTCATAGAAATGGTTGTTGTTTAGTCAACTGTCCGAAGACAGGTCTAAACCTCACAAGTGATACCAAAAAGGCACCACTTATGAAGCAACTACCCCAGGAGATAATGAGGTAGGGTGGCCAGTTTCTTTCCCCCCTCCATTGCATACATCGCCGACTAGCTAGTTATTACACTAGTCAATCTTCAGATGCATAGTAGTACATTATGCAACGAGCCTATAATGGTAGTAATTAAGACGCAAGTATGTTTTTTTATGAAACGAGCACAAGCGAGTTTCATAGTTTTCATACGAGCGTCTTAATTACCATTATAGGCAAGTTTGATACTACTTTTTATGCTCGACCATATTTCTAACTTGAAATTATTCAAAATTAGGTCTTGTTATGGTTATGTGCGAACTGACCTGAATTGTGAGACGTGCGCTGACGCGAAAGTATTGATTTTTTCCGAGGCCGAATGTCATTGACCTTGATAGAGAATAAGATGAACATTACTCTGATATAACCTGGAAATTGATTTAGAATTTAAAAACGAGATGACAAATTGAATTCATTTGAATATTATTTACAATTAACGCTAATTATTATAGTAACAGAACATAACCTTCTGCGACAGTATTGGATTTCCAGCCTCCGTGACTTTTCGCTAATTGTTTTTCGATTGCATATCCGAGAATAATCGATACTTGCGGTTTTATAACGGTACAAAGGTGAGTTGTCATTGGCTGAATACCTGAACTTTAATGAATAGGTGTACTTTAATGAGGTGCATTAAAGGGCTACTACCAGGTGTATAATTACTACATTTCGGCATGGTCGAGCATAAAAACAATTATTTTTCCACTGACACATATCTTCAAGTGAGATTAATGTTATGTTTTATTTAACGACGTTCGGAACTGCCGAGGTTATATCGGCGTCGCCGGTGTGCCGAAATTTTCTCCCGCAGGAGTTCTTTTACATGTCAGCGGATTTACTAAATCCGCTGACATAAGCCTGTCGCATTTAAGCACACTTGAATGCCATCGACCTGGCCCAGGTTCGAACCCGCAACCTCGGACATAGAAGGCCAGCGCTATACCAACTATGCCAACTAGGCAGACGTCAAGTGAGATGTACTGTCTGACAATGTTGCCATATTTGGCGATAAGTCGCTAAATCTAGGGAATTTTTAATCAGTCTCGGCGACAAATTTTGTAAAATACGATTAGCGACTTTTCTGCTGATTTTTATATTCTTCCACTTTTTCCTTTCTTTTAAGTTAAAACATTCAACTGAAGTCATGCACTTGTTAGTTTTAGAAGCGGCATGGGTGCATGAGCGAGTGGTCTAATGATTCATACGTGAAAGCCCTGATCTCATATATTTGTGATCAGTGGTGAAAGATGCTGATTCAGTGATTCTCATGGGTTAGGTCTCTCTCTCAATGCTACTGCTCCAACATCGATAAACGGTGGCAACTTTGATTGACACGTGACGAGTCGCGAGCTCCAGCTAATTCTTGGTTCTTCCCCGCATCGTGGAGATTTTCCACTCCGAACCGACTCGAGGCAATAGAGTTTTGGAATTTTGTGCCTACATTTCGTGTGAAGCAAATGAGACTGTAGTTTTTGCTGGTTTTGATATATGTTATGCTCGACCATGCCGAAATGTAGTAATTATACACCTGATAGCAGTCCTTTAATGCATGTCATTAAAGTACACCTAATCATTAAAGTACAGGTGTTTGCAGCCAATGACAACTCAGCTTACAGGTGTTCAGCCAATGACAAGTCAGCTTTGTACTGTTATCAAACCGCAAGTATCGATAATTCTCGGATATGCAATCGAAAAAGAATTAGCGAAAAGTCACGGAGGCTGGAAATCCAATAATGTCGCAGAAGGTTATGTTCTGTTACTATAATAATTAGCGTTAATTGTAAATAATATTCAAATAAATTCAATTTGTCGTCTCGTTTTTCAATGTCAAATTCAATAATCAAGGTTATACCAAGTTTAACTGGATTACATCAATGTCAATGACATTATTGTTCCTCGGAAAAAATCAATACTTTCGCGTCTGCGCATATCTCACAATTCACGACCTAGAACAAGGTCACTTCCGATCTTGTCAGACACAAATAAAATGTATACATCTGAATAATTTCAAGTTAGAAATATGGTCGAGCATAAAAAGTCGTATGAAACTCGCCTATAATGGTAATTAAGAAGTTCGTATGAAAATTATGAAACTCGCTTGCGCTCGTTTCATAAACATCCATACTCGCTTCTTTAATTACTATCATTATAGGCTCGTTGCATAATGTACTATTAATATATATATATATATGTAAGATTTAAAAAGTTTTAGATTTGACAAAAAAAAATTGTGATCAAACGCTTGGGTGAAAATTTCCACACATACAATTTGCCAGAATGTGTAGTGTCAATGTTTGGATCAAGTGCAGTGTATTCACAATCAGCTGTTCCTACAGCTTCCACCTCAACATCACAGCCGTCAACGATACAACCAGACTCCGCAGAAGATGATGACGACGAGGAAATTACATTTTTCTCCGCAAATGTATGTTTTTTCTTATTTTTATTTAGTGGTATTTATTACCGAGCGGTCTAGTGGCGTGGTAAAGGGCTGACCTCGCATTCGGGAGGTCCGGGGTTCGATCCCAGGGGCAGGCAATCCTAACTGAGGTTTTTCATGGTTTCCTCAGTTATTTCCGGGAAATGCCGGGATAGTACCTCTTGAAAGTCGGGCCACGGACGGCAATCCTTCCCTTAATCCTTTCATATGTGTGAGTGAATGATGTGTAATGTCTTAAATGTTTGTGTTGTATCGGAGGAGGCCCTGGCATTGAGCTGATCCCTCATTCGGGGAGGCCCTCCATGTCCTTGTGTGGTCAAAAAAGTATGTATGTGATCCATAGATTAATTCCTCTCCCGTCAGGTCGCGGCCCTGTAAGGCCCAGGTGGCGTGGGTCGTGTAAATGCGCCTAAAAGGGAGAGGCTAAACTAAGAGAAAAAGAAAGAAAGAAAGAAAGAAAGAAAGAAAGTGAGAAAGTGATTTTTATTATTAAATTTTAGCTATATTTCTGAGGATTTTTTAACAAACTTTGGAGAGATTTAGCTACTTTTTGTTGAAAAGTTAGCGAGATTGTAGGGCGATATGTTGGCAACAGTGCTGTCTGATAATATATGTACTAGTGTCCTGCAATGTGCGAACATGAGAGAGGCAACTAAGACATTAAAAACTTCGACTTATTTCATACGAAAAACTGACTGCAATATCTGTGCTAAAATTCTTAACCGATTAAAACATGAGTGAAGGACAGCCAATATTTTTATAACAAGATGGAACAAATACGACAGGCCTCTTTATGCAGAGGGTCCGGGTGAATTGCCACAAAATCGGAACAAGTAAATATAGTTATAACATCGAGATATGTTAATTGCCACAAAACTACCTGCGGTCAATTTTAGAGTTGGTATCTGCGAGATATGTTAATTGCCACAAAACTACCTGCGGTCAATTTTTAGAGTTAGTATCTGCGAGATATGTTAATTGCCACAAAACTACCTGCGGTCAATTTTAGAGTTAGTATCTGCGAGATATGTTAATTGCCACAAAACTACCTGCGGTAAATTTTGTGGTTGGTACCTGTGTCCATCAAGTTGCTTATGTTTCGTATCAGTGTCTGTTCTACCCAAAGACGTTATAATAGTATACTAGACTCACACAGAGCGCTGGTGTGCTGTCCAAAATTGAAACCAATCTGCGCATGTTTACGCCGCCATGCTACTGGTAGAAATAGAGCGGTAAATACGATTGTCATACTTGTCCTTTGTTTTGTCTCGGGTGTTTTTAGTGATTAGTGTGAAAGTAATGGCAATATAATTTTGAAAGATGATATAATATCGCCGCGGACTCATGCTTAACATGTCGGCATCATACAATAACGTGCGGTGTGGTTTAAAAAAATAATTTTGCCGACCGATTGTTGCTCTGTAGGTTTCACTCTAAGCGTCACGTTGTCACGTCTACTTTCTCGATAAGAATAAGCACTAGTTTGTTATATTGTTAAATGGCTATTATTATTATTATTATTATTATTATTATTATTATTATTATTTCATATACGAGTACGTTGGCTTTCTTAACTCTTAATAATAAATAATTTTAATCACATACCTTAATGTTCGTCCTCAGCACAAGACATTGCAACCTCGGGTTTAGTCTACGTGGATTAGACAAGTAAGTGTCATTTAATAATAATTGAAGCAGCTTATTGGTTGCATTATTGAAATTGAGGCGAGTGATTGGAGCGGCGACACAAGAAATTGAAAACAATAATACAATTAAATTTCAAAGACCTGCCGAACGCATGAGGCCGCTCAAAGACCTGCCGAATGTTAACCATGAGAGCGCGGCGATAATACCATCCCTGTTTAATTTTCCAAGCTATTTGCAAAAGGTACGATATAATATTATCTCTGTTGTTACAATATCAATATCATTAAAAATCAATCAGTAGTTTACGACAATAAAGAATACTTAATTGTTAGTACAGGTATATCAGACTGTAGAGAAATCCCACTGAGTGAATTATTTAGACTTACACATTAGATGTTAAAACATTAGTGGAAAGATAACTTTTTGTTTTTATTATGTAAATGAATTTATCTGCAAGATAATAAACTTTCATTCAAGATCCATATATGGATAAATAAATATACAGATAATAAATAAATAAATAAATAGCTATAATAGCTAAGCCTCCTTTGTGAATTTATGATTCAGAGTTCACCTATAAATAACTCTTTTACATTTTGCCGGATATATTTTATTAACAAAAGCAAGGAATGGCATCTTATTGATATTGCATATGTGCATAAAAATTATGTACCATCACTCCGCAAGCAATGATAACATATCTATTTTATTTATTTAAAATAAAAATACAATATGTAAAAAATCGACACATAAAAAGTATGTGTTTTCTTTATCTTGCATAAAGTGATTGTTTAGTTTTTAGGTCTTCACGTTACCTATTGTTTGCAATGTATTAGGTACCAATACTTTTTATAATTGATAGCATTCCCTTTATTAATTGAAGAATGAATTCAATGTAATTTGGCTACCTTCGCACATTATATTTTGCCAGATTACCTATGTCCTGTGGTCTAAAAGTACCGGTAATATGATTTATTTTTGATTCTCTAAAACTTAACAACATGTCTATACTGATTATCGCATATTTATTTCACTTAGGAATTTGATTATAATAAGAACTTGTGTAATCAAGGTGCATATATTTATGTCTTGTGATCTAAGAGTTAATATGTCAATATAATTTTAGATTCTCTGAAACCTAACAATTTGCTGGTTATCGTAAAATTATACAATCTATAATGTGTATTGTGTAGGCCTATTTATGGATGTACCAGTATGTTTTCTATAAATTGCTGCATACGTATTTTCTTTTCTTTAATGTTCTAACACATATCAATGATACTTTGAATATGTTTATTTCGTCCTAATTTTACGTTAAACGTCGAAAATGGCCATAATATGTCAATTTTAGATCATCACAGCGTTAAATTGCGTGATTTACGCACTGCTATTATTTGTCTGCTCTCCAACAATATGGCGGCAAGCGCAGCGTTCAATTTGCCCCGGTTTCCTCGTTTCGCGCAGACGAGACTGTAGGGGCTTGGTTCTACCCTGCTTAGTGATGGCAGTGCATTTGACTTACAGGGAAAAAAGTAAACAACGTTTAGTGATCAGGAATTTTAAATTTTATGTTCATTATATATCTAAAAGTAACAAACATACGTGACAGTGTGTCCAAAGAAGCTGCAGAGCGAAGGTTTACACAACAGGGTTAACTGAAGAAATATGTCACATGGGTAAGTGAGACTTTACTTATAAACCATACAAGCATAGCAGAGTTAAAATTAAATCCAAGAAATATGCAATATTTGCAAAAGAAAAGCAATAGAAAACTTATCTGAAAAAAAAACTTAAAAAAATCATTCGTGTTGATTTGACAAATCATGACAATTAACATAAGTTGACAACCGCGGATCTTGAACTTACTAGGCGAAATATACATTTTGCCTGATCAGGTGTACATCCCGCATTGCCTAAAACAAGACGAAAGGTCAAAGAAGTTCTTGAATCAATTACCATAAAGGAAAATAAAGCCGAAGATTTTATTCTTGAAAACGACGTAGAAAATGAACTAGTGATCTTTTCGTGTACCACACATGTATCAGCTCTGAAAAATGCAGAAGCTGTCTACATGGATGGGACATTTCAATATTGTACCCGTCACTTTTATCAATTGTATTCCGTGCATGGTCTGTTAAATAATATATGCATAAATTTCTTATTCGCGCTTTTGCCAAATAAGGCACTTAGAACCTCTGCTACTAGGCTGTTATGCGTTTTAAGAAATCTTGGAATTTCCCCTCTTAAATTTGTCCATTGACTTTGAAATTCCTACAAATATAGCCATCGAAACAGTATTTGCAGAAAGTAAAATTGAAGGTTGTATATTTCATTTGAGCAAGCGTGGCACAGAAAAATGCAACAATTCAAAACAGTTTGCTGATGGTGAAGGTGAAGTTGGGAAATGGTTGAATTACGTTTATGGCCTACCATTTCTTCTCTCTGACGAAGTGAGTGATTGTTTCGTTGAGAACTTCATATCAATAAAACCTAATGACAATGCAGTGGATAACTATAGTGATTATTTATTAGACACTTATATAAGTGAAGATAGCACTTTCCCGCCGGAAATTTGGTCAAGTTTTCGTCACATTCACTGCACACTACTAATGCCTGCGAATCTTTCCATTCGGATTTGAACTCTAACTTTTTTCCATCATCACCCCCATATATTTAAATTTAGAGAAGTCCTAAAGACATTGCAGACCAACACTTACGTAGAAATTAGAAATTCTACACAACAAATTAATACATCCAGGAAAAAAAAAACTCGCTTATTGAAAAAAAAAAACAAGTTTTCTTAGATATTCCTGTGGACAAATCACGCGATTTGAATTTACAAAGAAAGTTTCATATAGGAACAAGGCATTAGAACGCAGAAAGTGATAGTCAGACTTTCTAACCTTTTAAACGTTTAACATTATTTCTTGACAGTAAGACTTAATTTAAGTTTTTTCCATGGTATCTAACTTCAACTTTTGACAAAGAGAACAACATTTTTAATCACACCAACCATGCTGGTTGCCCAGGCCCAAGTCTGTACAAAGTGGGAGGGGAAAATGTTGTACCGGAAAGTTGTATACCTTTGTGGTAGTTCACATATGGCTTTGTGGCAATTCAAGTATGCCTTTGTGGCAATTCACATATGTCTTTGTGGAAATTGGCATTTGGCATTTTGGCAATTCACATATCACACTGACCCAACCGCAATTTTTGTGGCAATTCACCTGTCCCGTTCTGCAGAGTGAACATCGGCGAATATGGAACTTCGTCGTACTCGACAAACTTGAACCAAACATAGCGCCTGTAATGCACGACGTTAATATGTACATATCAGCCAGAACTTCAATCAGAGAACAAAATGGTAATGAGCTGAAAATTGAAACATGGCATTGAAAACATGTGATTAGATACGAGTATTTAAATTCTCCATCTTCTGATCTGAAAAAATCAACAAATTCATTACTTTTATTTCAATTATTCTTGATATAACTTTAAGAAATAATTGCATTATAATTTAATATGTCATATACTGTATAGGCTTGTGTCTGTAAAACAGACAGACAAACAAGGCAACAGTAGTGAAGCCCCAAACCCCCACACTGTGTCAGTAATTTCTGAGGTTCTAGACCAGTGATCGTCAGCACTCGCTGATATGGGTAACGGGTAAGAAGTGTATCTGAATATGCACCGTCGCGTCGTGCAAAAGGGTGAGGGAGGAAGCATATCCACCAGCAGCCACGGCAGCACACTAGTGCAGTGTCTTATCCGCGGGTAAGAGACGCTACCCCGAGGGTGCACTGTGTTGATGACTGCTGTTCTAGACAAACGGTTAGTGTGAATTTTTGTGTAAGTTAATGTGAAAGTTCTGCCATGACTTGGAGACAGAAAAAAAGGTATGAGATTTGGAATTTTCTACAGATTTCCTTTACGTGACAAAGAAAAATGTAAGTTATTTTAGATTAAGTTTGTATAGAAGCTCCAGTATATATAATCTAGCACTTCCGGTCCGCAATTTATATTCATCTAATGAGCTACCGGTATCTGTATAATTTTAACTCCTTTCTTGAAACGATTCAAGAACTACAATGATTTCCTACAACAGTTGGCATATTTGTTTCATTTGGTTTTCATTCCATTTATAATAGGCCTATTTAATAGATCTTAGATCAGTATTGTAGCTTTGAGATGTGAAACAAATCAAAATTTGTACACTGTGATAAACAGATTAATTCAATTTAAAAGCTTAATCAATTAATAAGTTGAGTAGAAGATATGAGTGCGGAGGAATTTCGTTAATTCTGTTCTGAACATTTTCTGTTGGCCTTTGGAAGCATAATAATAATAATAATAATAATAATAATAATAATAATAATAATAATAATAATAATAATTTGCGGTGCATTGAAGTCCGTAACACAAGAATAGTGAAATTTTCAGCCCGAGAAAGTTTCGAATCGAAGTAAATAATTTTGCTGAAAAGTAATGTCTTCCTATTTTTTTTCGTCGTGAATGTAGTTAAAAATATTAGTGATAGTACATTATATTCAGTAAACTTTCTGCATTCAGTGACGCAAGTTTCGTATCTGCCAGTAGAGAGCTCTAAATTATAGCCTGAAACATGGCGGCGTATACCATCAGTACGTCGGTCAGTCTGAAGCAGCGTGCTGTGATCGAGTTTTTAACAGCAGAAAATGTGTCCCCGATAGACATTCGTCGTAGATTGAAGGATATTTATCGTGATCAATGTGTCGACATCAGTACTCTGCCACGTTGGTATGCTCGTGCTCGTGATGAAACACAACCTCACTTCTGTCTGCACTGCATCGTGAGAATCAAAGAGATGTCCTCTCAGGTGTTCTTAAAGTTTGGGGACAGATGAAAATCGGATGGTGCCAGGTCGGGACTATATGGAGGATGATCAACAACAGCGAAACCAAGACGTTGAATGTATTCTGTTGTCATTGAACTGGTGTGCGGACGAGCGTTGTCATGCTGTAAGAGGGACTGCCCCATATCTGGACGAACCCTTCGAATTCGTGCTTTCAGTTGTTTAAGGTTTCACAATACCTTAACAGCAGAGATCGGCAAAAATGTCATCGTGATCACTAGCAATAGTGACGTCGCAGGGGCGGCGCAGTAAACTGTTTTTGTTTCACCCCCTCCCTTTCGTCCAACTCCCCTACAACTCCAGAACACAGGTATTTATCAAAGGCGGGTTACTTGATTAGGCTACATTTAGATTGCTTCTTTCTCAAAATCTTAAACATGTCGGCCTGGGTAGCGTAGTCATTATAGCGCTGGCCTTCTGTGCTCGAGGTTACGGGTTCGATCCCGGCCCAGCTCGATGGCATTTAAGTGTGCTTAAATGCGACATGATCATGTCAGTAGATTTACTGGCATGTGAAATAACTCGTGCGGGACAAAATTCCGGCACACAGGCGACGCTGATATAACCTCGGCAGTTGCGAGCGTCGTTAAATAAATCATAGTTTAAAGAAAATTCGACGTCTGTTCGGAAACGTGTTAAGGAAGAATGGAAGGAATAGTACTTGTTGTGCACATGGTGACAATGTAAATGCCTCTTGTGTTCTAAAATTCTAATAGACACTTATAAATCAAATATCTAGCAACATTACAATACATCATAAGATGATCACGAAATCATAAGTAAGCATGAACACAGTCAATGTAATTTTAAACGGAAATGTATACAGTAGAAAATAAGTGTGAACTTAATTTACTTTTCGCAGGACTGGACGGGGCGAAGCTATTAAAACATAAAATAACTAAATTCAAATAACAGTTCCGGTACTAAAATATGATGAAACAAGCTGAGTCAAAGGGAACTCCATGCAAGTTATGTTATTACTTTGAAAATCGCAAAATCGTTGAAGTGCTATAATGAAGGACAGTTCATTAAAATATGTCTGAATAAAGTTGCAAACATTATTTGTCCCAAATAATCTGATGTTTTCAACAGTGTGAAATTGTCCACACGGACAATACGAAGGAGGATGAGGGATACTGAAACACTAGCTGAACGAGAAATAAAATCAGATATGCATAAACAGTGGTCTAATCTCTCGGTTTAGGTAGAAACACAGATATTGATGCAGTAGAATTGGTAATGTTCACCCGCGGAGTTACGAAGGATCTCTCCGTATGAGAATATTTGCTCGATATCATTGCACTTACAGGAAATACAACAGGAGCGGAGTTATTCCAAGCATGAAGAAAATATATAGAAGAAATGAATTTGAACTTAAAACAACTTGTATCTGTAGTAACATACGGGACTTGAAATAAGACTTCAAAAAGTCTACTAGTTGGAGTAACGTATTATTAAGAGAGTTGGAGATAAGTGAGAATATAAGACGTTGTCATTGTATAACACACCAGACTGGCTTAGATTAATTTAAAATGCTCTGCATTGAAAATGTGTAGTCCTATCATAGATCGCCTGCTGCTACCCTACATAGTTGCTATGTTTGGCTATATATTCAATATACGTATTTCGGAACACTTGTTTTCTGAACGAAAACTTGTAATATTTAAACTAAGATCGCGACTAGCAGACGAATATGTACGAGTTGTATGAAGAGTGGTAATTTGTGACGTATTTTCCTAGGTTGTTGTAGCACAGCAAAAATAAAGGTGAAATAAAATATAATCTGTCCATCTATAAATCAATATTGTGTAGTTCTACGTCAGATGCTTGTATTGTGAGTCCGCCACTGGCATCCAAACGGAGTGCTCTGTACTCCTCCATTAATATTACATCTTATGTATTGCGGCTTTCGTCCAGTGATGTTATCGTAAGTACAAATTTGCCGGCGGCTGCCTTGCAAAATTAATGGTAGTTCCTTTAGGCATGAATTCCATATGCACCACATCTTGAATATCCCAAAAGTCTGTAAGCATGAGTTTGCCTGCTGATGGCACAGCCTTGAATTTTTTGGGTGCAGGTGATCCTTTGTGACGGAACTACATTGATGACCTCTTGTTTTCGGGATCGAAGTAGTGTATCCAGCTTTAGTCACCTGTGACAATGTTCTTCAAGAATTCATCGCCTTCCCGTTCGTAGCGCAGAAGCAAGTGTTGGCAAATGTCCAATCTCTTCTGTTTCATGTGAGGAAGTAGCATTCGAGGCACCCATCGTGCGCAAATTTTCCGGAATCCCAGTTCTGCAATTATCGCCTGCACACGGTTCCTTGATATGCCACACTGGATTGACAGGTGTTCCTGCGTTATGCGACGAGTCGCTGTAATAAGTTCATTGACACGATTCCGATGAGCGTCATCAGTTGCAGTACGTGGTCTTCCACTGTGTTGCACCAGGTTCATTACAAGCACGAACAGACCATTGTCGCACAGTACTGATGTCTACATATTGATCATGATAAACAACCTTCAATTTTCGATTAATGCCTATCGGGGACACATTTTCTGCTGTTAAAAACTCAATCACAGCACGCTGCTTCAGATGCACAGATATACTGCTGGTACACGCCGCCATGTTTCAGGCTGTAACACAGAGCTCTCTACTGGCAGAAATATGAGACTTACAACGCTGAAAGCAGAAAGTTCACTGAATACAATGTACTATGACTAATATGTTAACTAGATTCACAGCGACAAAAAAAAATAGGAGGCATTGCTTTTCTGCATACTGTCGTAGGTTTAGCTTCACATTCATTTTCGAAACATATTATTCCCTATTTCATTATGGAATACAATAATGCATCCTTTAAGCATGGTTATATCGCCAATTCGAAATAAGGATTTTAATGCAAATTAGGCAGAATTCAATTTAAAGGTAATATGATTATTTATGTTTTTCAATTCAAGTGATTCACCAAATCCAAACTTTTTTTTCTTATTCACTCTTTGAGAT
Organism: Periplaneta americana; assembly: GCF_040183065.1. Lineage (NCBI taxonomy): Eukaryota > Metazoa > Arthropoda > Insecta > Blattodea > Blattidae > Periplaneta > Periplaneta americana. The sequence goes on along the minus strand of NC_091126.1, from coordinate 100,487,515 downwards.
CGGTTTCGTTTAATTAATGTAACCCTATTTTGAAGAGAAAACTCGGTTTCTTTACTCTTATGTAAAAGAGAAGATTATGAGTACCGGTATGTAAAAGCTTTCCCGAAAACTTCGAGTTTTAGTTGACCTGGTTGGCGAGTTAGTATAGTGCTGGCCTTCTATGCCCAAGGTTGCGGGTTCGATCCCGGGCCAGGTCGATGGCATTTAAGTGTGCTTAAATGCGACAGGCTCATGTCAGTACATTTACTGGCATGTGAAAGAACTCCTGCGGGACAAAATTCCTGGACATCCGGCGACGCTGATATAACCTCTGTAGTTGCGGGCGTCATTAAATAAAACATAACATTTAATTTCGAGTTTTGTAGATATGACTATCGCTTCATGAAATAAGTAACTGGTAAAAGGTAATTAGCTGTTTTTCAGACTTTGTTCGAAGTCCATTAGGCGTTTCTGCGTCGTTCTGGGTAAATAGTCCAGAAGAAAATGAATAGAGAAACTGCAGAAAGTAAGACTACAGATAACAGTACACAACATTTTTGTACCGAAATATGCCTATGCCTCTTCGAAGTAAAATCTCAGAGTTTAAATATTACGTATAAAAAGTAACGCTTATTAAATGTGAACGTTCCGGCTGTTTTTCGTTTTGTTTTGTTTGTTTCAGTGTATGAATTCATATCATGATAGTATTGCCATTTCTTTATCCAATATGATATCAAATTAAATGTTGTAATATACATATTATTAATTTTCTGTACTAAAGATCTTCATTTACTATTAGGGCTCTTTAAATGCTGTCATCTGGGTGGTTGAAAACAAGAAAAGGATGAGTGTCAGTTTGCGCGACACAAATCAATATGAGCTTCGCCACACAAACTCGGTTACACGCGGTCAAGGCTCCGTTGCACTGGACTAAACCCTGAACGAAACTAGAACGCAAAGCAATGGATGTGCAGTAGTGATCTGTTACCACAGTGTGCTTCCCGGTAGAAAGACAACGCAAGTACACGCATGATTCATAGATGACGGGTGTTAACGATTTGCCCTTATTTCTCTTTTAACTTTTAAACGATGCCGGTTATTACAGTATTTCACTTTATGATCAGACTGTGGCCCAGGGTACCGAAACGCATTAAGTTACGAACGCACGGACCACTGTGTTGTGTAGATCGAGGGGAATGGGAGATTGAGAATGCAGTTACTCTTTGTTTCAACATCTAAACATTCAGTCACAGTAGGACACAAAATAAATGTTCACGTTTACAAATATAATATATCGTCGCTTAAGAACCAGTACCGCGTAACTGACAAAATGTAAATTTTACAGGAGAAGGAAAAAACCGAATAAAACCATAAAAATAACGCAATAGTCTTGAAAAGTGGTGTATGGCTATGAAATAGCATAACTAATTGTAACTAAGTGAAAATGGATGATCATGGCCATGTCACTTACGCGGTATTGGAACTCTGCCGTTGACTACATTTTGTTAGTTACGCGGTATTGTGAGACAACTTTAGCAGCTTCAGGACACATGCCGACAAGCCTTTTCTTTGCGTAAAACTGCCTTCTGCAAATATTATTCGTGCTCTTGTATATGTCAATTTGTTATCTGAATTGTTGTCCTACCATCTGACTTGAGGTCAAAGTCGGTAGGCTGTAGCTTGAATCAGCACTAGATTACGTTCCAGACAATGATTGCTGCATTGTTAGTCAGTCAAATGCTGAAACCGGGAAAGGAAAAAGAAGACACATTTCAATGTTTATTGTTATAATAAATATAACAATAATAATAATAATAATAATAATAATAATAATGATAATCTGATACCATGTACTTTATTTTCACACTACGTATTTGAATAGATAAGTAGAATTGTTACTAAAACGTTGCTGACAAATATAATTTTATAATAAAATAATGAATAATAATAATAATAGTATTATTATTATTGACAATGGACTTGAGTGACTTGCGAATAATGAAAAGAAAATCATATAAAAATATAATAATGATGATAATTTTTCAGGCACAATATTCGTTAAACACAATAAAGAAATAATTATAGGCCTATGCTGAAATCGCAAAAAGTAATCCTTGAGTAACCCTAGTGTGGAATACTATCATAAAAACTATGGCACAATCGGTTCTATATACAATAATGTGACGGTAATTTAGGCAGGCTACTAATGCTCTTTTTTATGTGCTTTTGGACGAGAACATGACTTTTTTTTTACAGAAGGGACGGCATCAGTACTATTAGGTAAACTTAACCAATATCGCACAGTTCATTCTTTAATTCCCAATGTACACAGAAACATCATTTTGCAAACCTGAATTCTTTTCTCATCAACTTTTAGGTTGTAGACAAATGTTCTCTTTCTTCTCGATTCAGAATTTGTACTGCCAGGTCTTTTCGTAGGAGTGAAATAGACAAGATTTGATACGTAAACGGTCCTCTGTTCCCAAGTCATAGTTTTCCAGAATGCCTGAAAGATATATCTTCTCTCATTAGAAATTAAATTACATCCCCTTACTTTCGAATTTTGGCACATTTTATAACTACACTCTAGCCCCAAATTCCTTGCATCTCTTTCCGTATCATGTGTCACTTTGCCATCTTTCGATCTCTTGTAGCTAAGATAAGCTTCCTCTTCCTTTCCAAGTTTTCTATTTTTCATTTTCTTCCACTTACCCTTTTGTGGTTTTGAACTTCTTTCTCTTTTCTATCAAATTTCCATGAAACGCTTGTAGATTCTTCTCTTTACCTTTTTCTGACAAATGTAAAGATGTAGAATAAGTAGCACTCACGAATTCTTCGGGGTCGTCTACATCTGAAGACGCATCCGAAATTTGGTGTAGATCCTTCATTGACAGGGTATTGTCTTCAGTTTCTGTCCTATCCCATTTCTAGCGGTATTATTTTAATAGTGTTACTTTTAATCACACCAGACTGCATAATACGATCATAACCTTACCGGTAACACTGGACGGATAATCCCTGATCTGTAGCAGCCCATTTTCAGAAAGACTGTTTTCTTTTGCATTTGAATTATCAGGCAGTACACCTACGAATAAGATGAGATTACTAGTGTTTATAAATGTGATATAAATGGATTAAAACATGTGTAGTAAATATTATCATCAATTTACATCCTCCTCCTACCGGAGGAAATGGAAGGAACCAAGCTCAGCACCACTGAATGTAGCGCAAATTATTTTAGCGGCCCATTCACGGTTATTTATATTAAGTACTTAAATTAAGTTTGCTGTTATGATTCCGTAACTGAAGAAAAATAAACGTTTAATAACTGTGATATTTCTTATGCCATACCTTCGTTAATGTTCACAGAAGTTTCTCCCGTCTTGAATGCAGAACATAGCACAGATAGGATTTCGTTCTCGCTAAATTGACCGTCGTCTGATTCATTATCCATTTCTTTTCTTGTATCTGTGGGCCTATATAATAATAGATGTACTATATTTCAGTGAATGAACTTGCAATAAGATTCTGCGGGAATTCAGCTCAACTAACATTAAATTGACATTAGTGAAATAATTCTATTATATTTACCTTTTAAATAATTGAAACTGAACACTTCTTTAATATTCTCAGAATATTACACACTGTTGACACAATTTTACAAGACAGTAACGAGAACCAGCTTCCGTACTGAGGGTACTGTTGTCAGATACGTGGTATTTCCTACAGACTTCTCGTGACTTCAGATATGCGGTATTGTACCCCTTTCCTTCGCACGCAGGCCATTCATGCAATCAAATTCCCGCGCTTGTCAATGCATGCAGATGACAGTGGAGGTACCATCTGTGCAAAAAAACAGTTTTGACCAAAAATGTCAGTTACGCGGTATTGTTTCTTAAGCGACGATATACAGTGCATTTCTAGTACAAAAAATAATTGCCTAAAATTACATTATACTGTACAAGTTGTAACAATATAAAATAATCATTTGTGTGTGGACAGAAAAGAAAAAAATATACAGTGCGTACATAAAATACATTTATTCACAATTCATCGCACCGAATTACATTCGCAACGTATAAAAAAAAAGTATTTCCTACTTTCACTCAAAATAACTTTTTGCTAGAAACGCTCTGAAATATTGTTCAAAAGGATGCTGGCATGTACCAACATCATATACAAATCTCGATTAAATCCTTTATCAAATTTTTATATCCGATTTTGATGTTGAAGGTCAGTTTTGACTGTATAATTAAATATTTTCCATGCACTTTTTGCTATTACTAGGCTTCGTATTCCAGCTACCTAAAGACTGAAGTTAAGGACACATTGGGTATATAGTACGCCGAACAGAAGTAATGCAACGGATAAGGATATAAACAGACATGTCGTCGCTGCGTGTCCGTGGAGTAGGCCTACAGTCAACTCCCGACATTCTGAAGCTATGCTAGTAAACACTTGCTTGAACCGTGATGTTCATTTTCGTCATGATCTTTGCAGCGAATAACGACGTGCATTCGTAAGTTACGGAACTTGAACATATGCGGATGTCACTTGAAATAATTTTGTATTGCAAGAAATTCTTTCAATAACTGGGGTTCAAAGATATCTAACCTAAGATTTTGTGTTCGTGTAAGCGAATTTTCCAACCACGGGAGAAGTCACAACCAAAGATAGAAAAAAATTGACAAACTTTGAAAGACTGCCGCTATTTCTCAATAATTGGGGCCATTGAATAGGTGCCACGGAAAATTATTATGAAGATTAAACATAAATTATTCTCATAATTGCCAATACCAGCGGTTTCCAACTGTTTTACAATGAGTAAAGTGGTATGAAAAATTGAATTTTATAATGCGCGTAGGCCTATATGTATGTACGACTATTATCATCGCCATCTATTCATAGAAGTAGTGACTAAAGATGCTACATTTACATCAACAAATTATCGATCACAATCAATTAGTGGGGTCAGATATCTTTGAATGTCGTGTATATGACGTTATTGGTGCATGATGTAGTACAAGATATTCCTATTGTCGGATATTTTTTCGTATTTCATTAGTATATTGCATATGTCGCTTATCACTGAAAACTCGCCAATTTTCTATGTACTTTTCTAGAAATTCCCTAAAATGTAGATAATTCAATTTATTATACATCTTGATTACACAATTTATTAATTGGGACGTTAGCACTGAACATCATGATAGGCTACACAAATCCATGCTAAACGTAGAGTTAATATCTTCATAATATTCAGATTGTGATAGTACTGGTTCTTTTAGATTACGTTTATCACACTTTCTGTGCCTCTTGGTATTGCAGTGTCTTTCATGGCACTGTTTTTGTCACTTTTACGTTTATTTTACACTTTTATATGTAATGTTGTCTATGTTGACAGTGAAAATATTAGTTGAAATATTCTCAACTATGTCCTGCAATATTACACGCTTGAGCGTCTTACCTAAGGCATTTTACCTCTGCAATGAACCTTCAATCATCAACAAAGATGTAGTTATTTAAATAATACGACTAGTAAGAGCAGTGATCGATAAGACTACTCACTATGACTGCGTCCCGGTTTTGACTTTCTAGAAGAAGAGGGTAGAGGATGCGTAACTATTTTGTATATTATGAAAGTACCTGTACCTTCGCTGTGACGTTACGTATACTTTGAATCAGGCAACCTCATTCCAGTTTACAGGTAGCTGAATTACGAAGCCTAGCTATTACACTGCCTTTAAATGAATCGAGTTCTATCTGTCCTTACACTTTTTTAACAATTTGCAAAATTAAGTGTTTTTTTCCCTTCACTAAGAAAATATTCCTTTCCTAAATTCTCTGTAAATTCGTTCTGAAGGGAACGCTTAGTGCTCTTAATTTTCGACATGTTCAGCGAAATTAAGACTAACACAAATATGCACGTACAAATAGTCAAATAAATATATGAAAAGAAATAAAATATATAAGTTTACTCACAGGATCTCAAGTACGTATGGTGATTACAAGGACCCACGCCAATCAGAATGAGAGGCGATAATGTAATTTTTTACGAAACCAACTGTACTCTCACAGTGCCATCCCAACCCATGGACTATGACGTTTCGTATAGTCCGTGCTTTCCAAACTTCAGTCTCACGATTTGGTGACCCTAGACTGCAGTCTGTTTATGATATAACAAAACAAAGTATGCAAATTAGTGTTGCATTTTTTTTTTCATTTTTGTTCTATAGGTTATTTATTTATTTACTTTTGATATCATTAAGAATATTTTCCTCCAACTATTATTTATTTACATAGCATTTTTAATCCTTGCACACTCTTTGGGGTCTTTTCTGACCCCAATGGTAATATAAAATTAATTAGCAGGCGCATTTTTTTTCTGAAGTTATAGATATGCCCTTCTGTACCCTTTATAACATATAGATAGATAAACTGTTTTTAAATAGATATATGTGCGTTGTAATCACATAACTTACGACATGGGTTCAGAAAAGTCTCGTTTTAAGGATTTATGAAATTTCTCTCGTGTTACGAGTTTGTAAGTCTCCAATTGGTAACAACGTTGTGTTTACGTATAAAAAGTAGAGACAACATCGTTGCATTTTTTTGTTGTAGAAATTGATATTTTATATAGTGCAGGTTATACTGACACACAATTTATAAAGAATGTAGAAAATTATTATGTACAATTTTCAGATAGAGATGGAAGTGAATATCATAGGAAAAAACTATATTTTAATAAATGTGCAGTGGAACAAGACTATGAGGAACAGTAGAGTAAACAATATTATTCCTGTCTCTTGTGATATTCATAATAGTTCATTTTGTTTTCTGAAGTTGTTTGTCAGTTCGTTTGTTGTAACAATCCTGTAATTTCTGTGTTGTGAAACGAAGAATATTGAGTGACAATTAGTATTGTTCACATGACCTGCAATATCTAAGTTAGTTATTTACTTTTTTATATAACCTGTGAATACTGTAGTAATTTTACATGTACTCTAATACCAAAAGACCACCAAAAAGACTACGTAATAAATTGTTGATTGATTCTTCAATGAGATAACGCTGTGTACAAGAGAAATAAGAAATGTTAAGGCGACAAAAACTAGCCTTGTTCCGTCTAGTATTTATGAAAGCTAATTTTTCTTCTTGAAAAATTTAATTAAATAAATAAAAAAAGACTAAAAATATAACAAAAATAATAAGAAATGACGCATTTCTATATTTCAACTATTATTTCCATGCACGATGTTCATAAACATGGATAATTATGTTGGGGTAATAAACGACCCCAAACAGAGTTTATGTAATTCTGGAGGAGAGAGGGTACAAGGGTAAAACATTTCGTTTGCTTTTCCAGCAATTTTGCAAGGAATAATTGTTGCTTTTTCACTGATTAATATGTAGCTTTGCTAAGAAAATCGAGCTTCAATCGGTGTTCATAGTGATCCGATAAGCTGACATAGAATGTGGCAAGGCTAGGCCTTACCTCGAAATAAAGAGTTCACAGCCCCCTATTATAGTGAGGATCATGTAAGAGTAGGGTAGAGTAGCATAAATCACAGCGCTTCCTAAATGGCACCACTGCTAGTTTAAAACAAGTTACTGCAGTAGCGTGGCATCTAGTGGTATTGTTACAATCTACCATATGAACTTCCACCATGTCACTTGATTTCTGCCACTTCTTTGTGTCTGCAGCGTGGTGATAGTGTATCTAATATAATTGCTCATGTGGATGTATATATAGCTAATATTTTGTAACTAAATAACGGATTTGTATGCAAAGCAATCCATAATCCTAAGATATTATTGGTTTAAAGAAATATTAAAGAATATTTAACTTAGTACAAATTTCGAACATATGGTGATTATAGGCTAAAATGAAGGAAATAATAACTTATGACGTAGTTTCTCAATTCGCACCACTTTGTAGGTGCCTAATTCGCACCGGTGCGATATGAGCAACTGTAGCAACTCTAGCCGTAGAAAATTTTAACTGAACGAGGAATGCATCAGGTGGGTGCAATATCAAGTGGTGAAAAGGGCGTTAATACACCAAGTGTGTGCTGTACAAGCGCACGAGGTATATTCTGACACCTATGATAATTTTTAAAAGTCAAACAGTGCATCCTACATTATCAGATGATGCTTCTCCAGGAACGTTATTTGTTTGCTCTGAGTCAGGTTATATCAACAGTGAACTATTTGTCGAATAGTCAAACATTTTATTTGCCACTCAAACCTGCCATAGAAAAAAGTGCTGCTTCTGTATGTTCACCTATACGACCTATTCCAAAAATTTAGAAGCTAGATTATCTCGGGAAAATGGTGTGCTCCTGTTTCAGCTTCCTCGTCATAATACTAATAGGCCCAGCCTTTAGATGCTTCTATGTTCAAACCATTTCAGACTGCTATATCATGAAGCAGTTCTTAGGCGCCTTCGAGATAATCGCAGAGAAAAGGTGACGCAGTTTACAGTCTGAACTGCCTGGTGAAGCACATGACAAATGTGTAACAATGAAAAACGCATTCAGGCAGTTTAAATGTTAGGCAATTTATGCTCTATTTTTTTTCAATTTCATTTGAAGATGCGTTACTCAGTTTCATTAATTTCAATAAACTTGTAATTTGCATTTATTACATTATTCATATTAAATACTGTTCAATATGTTCAATATTTAAAGCTTTCCGTCATCCTGTTCCCTGCAGATAAAGAGGTGCGATTTAAGAAACAGCAGGTGCTATTTATGAAACTAGTTGCCTAAATGGCACCACTGACAAGTGTTTCGAAAATGTCATTCTAATTAAAAAATATTAAATCAAATTCAAAGATTTCTTATTTACATGAAAGGTAAATGTTCTGGGAATGTATCTCTGTAAAGGAATGCAGAAAATACAAAACTGTATTGTTCAATAATAATTATAAATGCAAGTGATGCGATATAGGCAACCTTACCGTAGATCCTAAGGATGCTATTCATAGACATTTCGCAACACGCGCTACGAGCGTACTAAGCTAGCCCCGGCTATCCACTCGTTACTTGTACAGAATTCAAATCATATCCTATCGCTAACACTGGTTTATGAATACGAAAAACGCTGATCATCCACCGGAAACCCGCGCTAAAAATGTCTATGAATACGGTCCCAAAAGTCTATTTTTTCCGTCTCTTCAGTGTTGCCAACTAATACCACATATCACCAAAGGGGGTAAAATCACAACGCCATGTACGATAATAATAATAATAATAATAATAATAATAAAAATAATAATAATAATAATAATGTCTTGCTTATTCACTTATTTACTTCATCTCATCTTTATGTTTGGAGGTGTTTTCTAAATGGTTCAATAATTTGTGAAAGAGTAGGCCTATGTTCCTCCTGGACCTCTCACACATTATGTTGAACGACTTGGACGTGCCTTGATCAGACCCAATGCCTCTCATATTGATGTGATAGAGGTATGTAGCATTAAGAGAGATGATTATACATCTCATGGTCTACACTTGAATTCTAGAGGCAAGAAGAAGCTTTCGCATCTGATCGCTAATAGAATAAAGGGTAGGATTCCAGTGATGACCAATATAATTCCTGCTGTTCATCATAGGGCATCTCCTTTTTTAGGGTAAAATATAAATTAGAAAAAGAAAGTAGGCCTACAGGTAATCAGAACAGTGAAGTAAATACAAATCATAAATTTTGTGGAATTAATTCAAATTCAAAAACAAAAGATACCGGAAGTCAGTTTAGTTTATTTCATCAAAACATACAAAGCCTTAGAAACAAGTCACCATAGTTATTAACATTCTTAGAAATAGAACAAATAAACCCATATATAATATGCGTCACTGAACATCATATGAAACAACAGGAATTATCGGCACTTTCACTGGAAGGATACAAACTAGGAGATAGCTATTGTAGACAGAATCTACAGAAAGGAGGTGTGTGCATATTTGTTCGAAACGATACAAATTTTAAAAATATCAGCCTTTCAAAATTTAGCAGAGAAAAAGATTTAGAGCTGTGTGCGGTAGAATTAGAATTAAAATCTGGTAATCTTATAGTTATGGGTATATACAGGTCGCCCTCTGGAGATTTCAAACATTTTCTTCATCTACTAGAAAATACATTACAACACATACATGAAAAAAAAACAAGAATACATATTTTGCGGGGACTTAAATATTGACTATCTCACTGAGAACACTAAAAAAGAAGAATTTAACACATTATTAGCAACCTTCAATTTAATACATACAGTCAACTTTCCAACTAGAATACAAAAAGGATCGATTTCTGCAATTGATAATATAATTATAAGGGGAGATAGATTAGATAGTTACCGCACAGTTCCCATTATAAATGGTCTTTCAGACCACGATGCTCAACTAATAAGAAGAAATGATAGCATTCCTGCATCAAAACACCCGAATAAATTTAGGTTAAGGGTTATAAATGAAGAATCTTTAAGGGACTTCGAAGCTAAACTAAAAAATGAAACATGAGAATCAGTATATGAAAATGGTGATATGAATAGTAAATTCAATGTGTTTCATAATACAATCTTAAATATCTTTGAATCCAGTTTTCCTGTAAAGTACAAAAATTCTCAAACATCTAAAAATAATTGGATTACACAAGGCATAAAAATCTCTTGTAAAACTAAGAGGTCTCTCTATATTCAAAGTAGAAATAGTAATGACCCCAAATTAATAGTTCACTTTAAAAAGTACTCTAAAATATTACACAAAGTAATCTTAAAAGCCAAAGAACTTTACTATAACGGAATTATTCTGAACTCGAATAATAAAATCAAAACAACTTGGAACATAATAAAAAAAGAAAGTGGAAAGTGTAGAAGTAAAGAACAAGGTTACACTCTTGTTAACAGATAATAGAAAAACATCAGATGCAACAGAAGTTGCGAACATATTCAACAATAATTTTCTCTCAATAACTGATAACCTAAACATCTCACAAAATAATAATAATAATAATAATAATAATAATAATAATAATAATGCCATCGATTGTTTGAAAATATCTATTCCTGTAACTTTCCCAAATATTCAAATTTTTTCAACAAATTCACGAGAAATAATTACAATTCTAAAGCAATTAAAGTCTAAAAATTCCTCGGGATATGATGAAATTACTAGTAAAACATTAAAAGCCAGTTCACATATAATAGCCAAGCCCCTGTCTTATTTATGTAACTTTTCAATGTTTAATGGTGTATTTCCAGAGCGACTGAAATATTCAGTTGTTATTCCTTTATTCAAGAAAGGGGACAGAACCTCGCCCGAAAACTACAGGCCCATATCCCTTCTACCAGTCTTCTCAAAGGTCTTCGAAAAAGTTATATATAAAAGAGTATATCATCATCTTGATAGATACAACATTCTCATTCCGGAACAATTTGGATTCAGAAAGAATAAATCAACTGAGCAAGCGACGTTTAATTTAACTGATAAAATTCTGGAAACTATTAATAAAAAATTACAAGTAGGAGGGATATTCTGTGATCTCTCCAAAGCTTTTGATTGTATTAACCATAAAATTCTACTACAAAAATTAGAATACTATGGTATTAAAGGCATAGCATATCAGTGGTTTGAGTCATATCTCCTGAACAGAAAACAAAAAGTAGAAATCAACGCATTTAATAATTCCTTTAAATCTACTTCAACATGGGGAAATGTTCCTACAGGGATCCCACAGGGATCTATATTAGGGCCTCTTCTTTTTTTAATTTTTATAAATGACCTTGGCCCCACAATAAAAGGAATAGGTTATCCTATACTATTTGCAGATGACACAAGTATCATAATTACAGACAATAACTTTGTCACATTCAAATATAAAACAGAAACAATTCTCCTTAAAATTTATGACTGGTTTACAACCAATAAACTAGCATTAAACATGAATAAAACTAACATAATTCAATTTAAAGCCACTTCAAATTTAATCTCTGAAATACTGGACACAACTATCAACAATATACCTCTACTAGAAACATCAACAACCAAATTTCTTGGTTTGCATATTAATAATACAATGAATTGGAAAAATCATATCAAAGAAATAACCCCCAAACTTAGCTCAGCATGCTTCGCAATTAGGTCGTTACAACAATTTCTAAACAGCAGTATCTTAAAGACAATATATTTTGCCTATTTTCATTCCATTATGTCCTACGGAATAATATTTTGGGGAAATTCTGTAGATAGTAAAAATATATTCTTATTACAAAAAAAGAGCCATTAGAATAATAGTTGGAGCAAAGGCTAGAGAATCATGTAGATTATTTTTAAAAAATTAGATATTCTAACCTTAACAAATCAATACATATACTCTACATTAAATTTCCTCTTATGTAATAAAGAAAATTTTCCAACTAACTCAGCCATACATAGTATAAATACCCGCAGAAGGAATGATTTTCATACGCCATCATCAAATTTATCATGCTTTCAAAGGGGAGCACGTTACATGGCGATAAAATTGTTCAATAGTCTTCCTGAAGACATTAAGAATCATAGCCAAAACCCTGCATTATTTAAGACAAAACTAAAAAATTACTTAATATCTCACACTTTCTATTCTGTAGATGAATTCTTGACATTTCACAGTACTGTGTAAATATTATAATAATATTAAATGGTAAACGCATTACATTGTATAAAATATTATTGTTATTAAGGTATTAATTCTGTACATATTTCATATTTGCATTTTATATGTATTGCATTTTATTGTTAAACGTAAGAATTGGACATGTTCTTTATTCTATGCTGTAAAGCAAATGTAAGAATATTATGGAACAAAAAATAAAATAAAATAGAAAATAAAAAAAAATAGTAGATTAATATGATCTAATATTAAAATGTATTTTGTCTGACAACATGAAATTGATTACTTTGACTAAACAGTTAACGATTCACGAGACCTAACCTAAAAATGTATTTTGTTTGATCACGTGAAATGATTAGTACAAACTCTGAAAACCGAATGCCACTTTGAAATGTATGCTTAAGAATACTCACTTACTCCTAATAATTTTGCTATTCTAGTTACAATTATTACAATCTCCGTCCGCATTTTCTATCACCAAAGTACATGTATCACTCCATATTTTACATTTATTTACACTTATCTGACTATAATCTTGAGTTGTAACCATAACGCAACGCAACATATAAAACAACTATTATGTATTAATATTAATACTGATATTAATTAATTGTTAGTTTGTTCGAATTTCACTAGCTTCCAGTAATCGGCTCAGAAATCTAGAACAATTTGAATTTTCAGAATTTGCACTACCGACAACAGCTGTTTCTGCTACCAACAACAGTTAGAAAATCACTACCAATTGTACTCTTTCTCAGTATCGAAATTCGGAACGAAGTTGGCAAAAGAAAATTCAACCTTCAACCTATAAAATCACCATAATCCACTAGCATATGCGGTAATGGGGAAAAAATTGTTAAGTTTCACCCTTGGGGTATTAAGTAAGCTGATCTGGACTATACTTACTGATCAGCTCTCGGCCCGCAAGCGCTTAAAAACCCAATCTCGGATGTTAAAATATTCTTAATCTCAAAGATGAGAAACAGGGTGGGTGGCAAGGAGAGAATACTGGGAAAAGAAAAGCATTTTAAAATCAGTGTTGATATGTAGAGATAAATTGATTTAGTATGATCTTATTATTTCCTTTTGAATATAGTAAACTGTATTGCATAAATTCCTGTTCAACATAACATTACTGCCACACTACGTAACACGTTAATGTTTCTAATACTTATATTTGTGTTGGGAAACTGGCATATTTCCTAACACACATACAAATACTATGTGAGGTTTAGTTATTACAAATCAGATTAATGTAATAAATTATATGGCTTATTGCATAGATATCGTGCTTAATATCGACCTGGTTGGCGAGTTGGTATAGCGCTGGCCTTCTATGCCCAAGTTTGCGGGTTCGATCCCGGGCAAGGTCGATGGCATTTAAGTGTGCTTAAATACGACAGGCTCATGTCAGTAGATTTACTGGCTTCTAAAAGAACTCCTGGGGGACAAAATTCCGTCACATCCGGCGACGCTGATACAGGGACATCATTTTATTTTACTTCAATTTTTATTGTACCTGAGTTTTTAAATGTACTTCACTCCCACCCCTTCTAGTAATGAAGTTCACCGTCCTCCACACAGATCCAACACCGCATATACAGTCATAGTAGCCTTACGTTCATAGTAAACAGTACGTTCCAAAAATATGTTCGCGTTTTCCAGCGACGAAAGAGCTTTCAATATTGAATCATTTTCGCACAGGTACTGTCATCCATTCACCTACGTCGTACCCCGGTTTCCCCCACCAGCATTTATTCGCCAGCTAGTGGCTGGGCTGTCTTACCTCTTTTCTGAGAACATTAATTTCTGTTAGGAATTTGACGTCTACGTAATATTATAGGCCTACGACTGTTTAAAATAACTTAAATAAAAGGGCCTCGTTAAGTAATTAACTGTCACGTGATTTTCTACCACCCTACGACATAACCACGTGGATGGACAATAGATAGTATGTCTGAGTAGTTTTGTCTTTTCGGATCGGGCAGAAGTGAAGATTGAATTTACATTACGTAGGGTACTCTTTTATAGAGTAAGTACACAATTACTTCAACATGAGTTACTAGTACGAAGAACGAAACTGGTAATTGGCATTAGGTACAGTTGTCAAAAGAAAAAGTGGCCGCTCTCCAGAAACAAAGTTCCCTTCGGGTATCTTCGCTACAATTCGGAGACAGGCGATGTTACATGTTGTTGGACCACGTTGCCTGATATCTACAGTTATACAGACGTGGACAAATTATTAGCAAAATTTAAGATTTTTATTATATATTTTTACAAAATATGATTCTTCAATTTAGACTACAGTTGACATTTTTGTGTATTTCCAAATTATTAGCAAAATTGAAGATTTGCATTGTATATTTTTCAAAATTTAACTCCTCAATTTGGACTACAGTTGATATTTTTGCATATTTACAAATTATTAGCAAAACTGAAGGTTTTGTTATATATTTTTACAAAATTCGATTCTTCAATTTGTACTACAGTTGACATTTTGAATATTTCGAAATTATTAGGAAAACTGAAGATTTTTGTTTTATATTTTTACAAAATTTGACTCTTCAATGCAGTTGACAATTTTGCTAATTTACAAATTATTAGCAAAATTGAAGACCTTTATTATATATTTTTACAAAACTTGACTCTTCAATTTAAACTACAGTTGACATTTTTGCATATTTCTGTCTACTCTAATGATGGAAATATCCAAAATTGTCAAATGTAGTCTAAATTGAAAAGTAAAATTTTGCAAACAGAATTATCATAAAAATCGTCCATTTTGTTAATAATTTGTCCACGTCTGTAATTGAAGTATTCTGCGTGTTATTCGATAGCGTAATGGTAGCGTTCCGGCCTCTTATTCGTGAGGTCCTGCGTCCTCGTGCTTTTTATGTTCTTTTTTGTTCTGTTTTTCAGAGAGACAAACTATACATAATGGCTCCTTTCTCTTTTACGATTATTTTAGTAATTAACATCAGGTTCATTAATATATTAAGCCATGACTTTATCATTATGATATTGTGACTGCAAATGGAAAGAAAAAAGATTTTATTCTCAATAAAAATATCTTTCGTGGCATAAACAAAACAAATTTACTGGCGTCGACCTTAAAACATTCAAACAATTAAGCGTTCAAAAAACAAAACAAAAGGCCACAATTCAATATTTAGTCTATCTTCCTCTTGTCTCAATCATCTTGCAGTCGAGTGGGCATGGAATCGACTAGTCTTTGCAAATAGCGACTGTTTTAGACACGATATTCCAGGCATTCTGAACATACATACATAAGTGTTCTGCCCATGGGCAGGTCTTTCAATGCAAACCCAGCAATCTCTAATTTTTCTTATTTTCTGCCTTCCTCTTAGTCTCCGCATATGATCCACATATCGTAATATCGTCTATTATTCTTTTCAACCAGAGACCCAACCAATTCCTTTTCCTCTTTCTAATGTTTCAGCATTATTCTTTCTTCACCCACTTTTTCAAACACAATTTTATTTCTTATTCTGTCTGTCCACTTCACACGCACCATTCTTCTCCACATCCACATTTCAAATGCTTCAATTCGTTTCTCTTCATTTCGTCGTAATGTCCATGTTCCTTCTCTATACAATGCCACACTCCACACAAAGCACTCCACTAGTCTCTTCCTTAGTTCTTTTTCCAGAGGTCCGCAGAAGATCCTTCTTCTTCTGTTAAAAGCTTCCTTTGTTCATGTTTGCAGTTTTTCTTGGGAAGGATAGGCCTAAATGCGGTAACATCTCGTTGATTTCCGCAAACCACTATCTCCTTCGCATCTTATTAAATTCCAGGGGGCCCAAGCGTGGCGATGAGGAGAGTGGATTTGGCTAATTGGGCCCTCCGGACTTCACCGAAAGTCACGGCAAGGGTTATATATTAGTTTTATCAGGATGTTTGCCCCGATCAGAGAACGGGAAATCCCAATTAGCCTTTGCCCCCCGCATCCTGGACTAGCTTCTACGAATCATCAGAAAATCTTAGAGTGTGATTGGGCCAATTTTTTCGAAAATGTTTCCACACTTTTGCCCTCGTAGCTCAGCGGACGAACGTCGGAATTTAGATGTCAACGTCTCAGGTTCAATTCCTCGTTACTCCTTTTCATTTTATTGTGGTTCAAGATAGTAAAATGTAATAATACAAAAGGAAAAACTAATACCAGTATTATGCAACTGGATTTTTCCAAACCTAATATTAAATTTATGTTATTTATATCGCTAAAGAACGATTACATTATAATTAACTTGAATATTATTTATACAGTATCACTAAAGAACGATAACAGAATATAAATGATAAATATCGGTTTGTTTAATTAATATACGGTATTATATATTACGTATTTAATTATCTAAATAAAATAACCTATTTTACAAAGAAAATGGTTATTTGTGTTATAATAATTATTTACATAAATACAGATTATTTATATTGCGAAAGAACAATAACAATTTAAATAACCTGAATATTATTTTATAATGCTAATGAAGGAAAACAGAATATAAATGATAACTTGAATATTATTTATATCGCTAAAGAGCGATAACAATATAAAAACGTGAATATTATTCATATCAGAATTTCACAGATTTATTACAGATGTATTTAAGAAATTGTAGAAGAATAGTAATTAGTAACAGTGTCCTATTTATTCTTCTTGGAGCCAAATTTGTATCTTTTAAAAGTGTGGTTACTATTTTGAAGTGTATGTGTTGTAACGGATGCTTGATTTGTTATGTATGTGAGTCATAGTTATGGGATGTTTGATGTCGTCGCAATGTCGTATTTATAGTTTGTGTTTGTGTGACTATTGTGTATTAATTTATGATGTATGGTACGGAAAGCTGCATATTTGTGTTATAGAAGTGTTACGTATGTGTGTTGTTAATGTTTTTGTATGTTTCAAATTGATACCTGGTATTTGTTTTGCAATCGCATTGCCTAATTTACGGATTGTTTATGTTTTATTTACATCGCGTAAGCTAATTTAATTTTCTTTTCCATTTCTCTACGCTTTTTTTTTGTGTATAAAACTATAGTCCTAGCATACATATGTAAAATAGGGCTAACCCCCATTGGAGATAAAATAATAATAATTATTATTATTCATATCGTTATAAAACGATAACAGAATACAAATGATGACTTGAATTTTATTCATAGGCCTATCTCTAAAGAACGATAACAAAATATAAATAACGTGATATCCATAAAGAACGATAACTGAATATAAATGATAATTTGAATATCATTTACATCGCTAAAGAACGATTAAAAATAAAATGAAAACTTGAAGAAGGCCCGAACCCACAACCTTTGAATCATTAAACAAGCGCACTACCGCTGGTCTACGAGGCGCAGATATAGAGCACTTTCATAGTTCCGGAACTGCTTGTACAAGCACATGCATCGTGTAACATCGCCGCGACCCGAAGTGGACTTTGAAAATATTCGCTGTTCACGAGTGCGGCCACTTTTTTTTTTGACAACTGTACAATAGTCTATAGTGCGATAATATGCACAAAAGAACTGAAGCGTGTTTCGAAATGAACGGCCACCATTTTAAAAAATGTGTTTAAATAGCCTTATTATGATTACTTTTCAATTTAACTTCATCCTCTATATTGTAAGCTAATGTGCTGTACACAGTATAATATAGACTGCATAATGAATACGTCTGAATGGATATCTCAGTTCTAGAGTAAAAACACTCATTGTTAATACTGTACTGTATTTTGATTAAACAAAAACCTGATGAAAGGATCAAACTCAAAAGCGCAATATTTCCTAGTTTACGTAAATGGATGAACTACGTTTCTTCCCTCCTATACCTAGTAAAGTGATTTGTTTGTATATCACACCAGTATCATCGAACTCCAGTCGTGGAAGGGGTAGCAAACGGCGTTGATTCAGAGGTATATGCAAGTTAATATTAAAAATGTTAGTAAAAATAAAATGATGTCCCTGTATAACCTCTGCTGTTGCGAGCGTCGTTAAATAAAACATAACATTTAACATCGTGCTTAATTTAATTTGACCGACTTTAATATTTATCTGACCCTAGCCTGTAGGCCTACAGTGGCGAACATGAGTCTTCCGTTGCTCAAACCTGCTCTGTAGTTCATGAGTTAAAAGCCTCTTCGACAGCACCGACGCTTTGGTTTTTTAATACGCAAAATATTGTTTTGGGGAAAAGGAAATATTTACAAGGTTCCAGATCTGTCAAATCTAACAAGTGCTCGATTACTAAGGTGCGTTTATGCCGGGTGCAAAACAAATGCAGCATCTTGTCTCGCAACGATTTTTTTTTGTAGGGCAAAGCGTTGCATTTCAATGAATTTTCTTAGGGAGATAAATTTATGTGGGACATTTTGACTCGCAATACGTATGTAGGTTTTATACTTCCTACTAGTTTTGAGATTCCAAAGAGTTTATTAGTGTGTTTTATTGATCATTGTGCGAAGTTGTTTTTGTGCAATTCATGAGTTGCGAAGGATATGGGAAATGAGCCTACTCTTTGTTATCTACAAAAATATCACCCCAAAAAGATTCTTATATACAGAAAGTTAGTTAGCATAATACCGAAGCTCCTAGCCAAGATTTGGAAACTTTCCACGTACATGAAAACTATAGCTCTGTTAGCCATAAAGGTGTCACTTGAAATTAGAAGAAACTTTGTTGTAAATTTTAAAATTATTTTCTTCTTTTTTTTACTCTGGTTGTTCTAAGCACTTTTCTTAGCTGTCGAATCTTTGAGTTTATTATTTGTAATGTTTAAAAAGATACATTGAATTAGGCTATAACTTATTATTACATTTCGGTGTTATCAAAATTTATCCGAATTACTGTAAGTATATGGCATTGTACTATTTGTTGTTTCATACTTTGTATTCACCCTACAATAGTAGAACTTGTTAAATAAATTTAAATAGCTGTTACTTTGAGGCAGTTTATTCAATTATCAGACGGGAGACCAGAAAGAGGTTATTGGGTTCGTCCCATCAATAGAAAAGAGACGTTGCTAGTTTTGTTACAGAAGTCAGAAATGACCCTGATAAGTTTTACAATTACTACAGATCAAGTGTAACT
This sequence comes from Periplaneta americana, assembly GCF_040183065.1. NCBI lineage: Eukaryota > Metazoa > Arthropoda > Insecta > Blattodea > Blattidae > Periplaneta > Periplaneta americana. The sequence continues at coordinate 100,467,778 of NC_091126.1, read as the reverse complement.
ATGTTTTATCACCTCTTGGGACTTGCTGAAGACACGTTTAGGGAAAGGGAAACCGATCAAATTCTCAGGTTCAGGTAACTTTAAAAATTGAAAACAAACATCACACAGGTCCGAAATTTACAAGGCACTGTCAAAGTCTGTACAAAACAGAGGGCAGTGCTTTTTTATCCTCGGATACACGCATAGCAGTTTAAAATATCTCAAGCATATTTGTTGCGAGGCATCTCTCAGCACAGCAACGCCCTTTGTTGCAACCCGTTGCAAAGAGCTGTGCAATACTGTTGCAACCAGTAAGGAACACTAGATTTTGATGTTATGGCAAACTACACATCTGCATTATGTTACAATAAAATGTTTTCTTGAAAGAAATTGTTGCATTTTGTGTGTGCATGACCTTATCTGCCTGATACCGCTTCACAGAAATGATGTTGCTATTAGCAGTATGGGCTATTCATTCATTCATTTTATTCCATAGATCTTACATGAGCAATGAAGCTTTAAGATGTGGAACATGTCAACATTTTACAATATTACAATTACAATTTTTTACAAATTTTTATAGTTTTACAATTTAGTAATTTTCTACAATTTTTACAATTTTGTACAATTTTTTTACATTTTTTTACATTTTGGCGAGATGTAGTGAGATGAGATGAGGTCCGAGGATTCGCCAAAATATTACCCGGCATTTGCCTTTTCGGTGGGGGAAACCTCGGAAAAACCCAACCAGGTAATCAAATCAAAGGGGTTGATGCCAAGGACTCGCCATAGACCATCCGGCTTCAGTCCCACGGCTGGGGAAAACCTCCGAAGAAACCAAAGTCCAAAGGGGGATCCAACCCAAGCCCGAACGCAGCTCCGGATCAGCAGCCCAGCGAGTCTGTCGACTGAGCAACATCGATGGCTCTACTAAAAGTATAGAATACATAGCCAATCAGATTATTAAATTTACAAACGCAAACGATCATTCATAAGTTGAGCTATATTATAATGCAAAACAATTTAATTAAATTTAAGGCATAAACAATTCAACCAGTTGTGATATACAGAAATTGATAATACATATCATGCAAACTACTTCAAATTACAAACACAAACAATTTATCAGTAGAGCTATATAGATTACTATTCAATTTAAAGCATATACAATTCATCGGCCAAATCTATACAAATATATACAATACAAAGTAGCATATTTCGTTAAGCTATACAAATTTGTGCAATTAATATCAAGTAGATTAATTCAATTTATAATCATAAACAATTCATCAGTTGAGCTATACATATTACCATTCAATTTACAGTAGGTCTATATACAATACATCAGTAGAGCTACACAGACTAGTAATCATTTTAAGAACATATACAATTCATCAGCCAAACTATACAAACATATACAATCAAATTAGTATTTTCGTTAAGCTATACAATTCATATGAAGTAGATTATTTCAATTTATAAGCATAAACAATTCATCAGTAGACCTATACAGTAAACTATTCAATTTACAGTACATACAATTCATCAGTTATGCTAAACAAAAAATACAATACATAGTAAACAGATTAAGTCACTATAAAAACATATTTTAGTTGAGCTATATAAAATTGTACATGTCATTTAAGTAGAATAATTCAATTCACAAGCATAAACAATTCATCAATTGTGTAGAAGGTATGAGTATGTAGAAATTTGGTTAATTCTTTTCTGAACCTTTTCTCGTTGTTCTTCAAATCTTTAAGATAATTAGGCAGTGCATTGAAGACTGTTATACATGAATAGCGAACTCCTTTTTTAAAACAGCTTAGACTAACAGAGGGTAGATGAAGATCTGATTTATGTCTTGTATTAAAATGATGAATGTCTTGATTAGTACTGAATTTATCTTGGTTCTTAATATACAGCATCATTAGGGGAAGAATGTATTCACAAGGTAAAGTCAAGATTTCTAAGTTTCGGAAAATATTTTTACATGAGGTCCTTTTATGCACACCGGCCATTATTCTTATAGCTTTCTTTTGTAAAACAAAAACGTGTTTAGCTTCAGACGAGTTACCCCAGAATATTAATCCATATTTCATTACAGAGTGAAAATATGCAAAGTATGACATTTTAAGTAAGTTTATATCACCAATAGCAGATAAGGATCTTAATGCATAACAGGCAGAGCTCAATTTACGAGTAATACATTCTATATGCGTTTTCCAGTTCAAGTGATTATCCAATTCTAATCCAAGAAACTTTGTGCTTATAGATTCTTTGAGATGAGTTCCATTTAATCGAATACTGTAGGAAACCTGAGCACTATTGTGTGTACTAAATTTGACTGCACTGGTTTTATCAACATTAAGTGCTAGTTTATTTGCATGGAACCATTCATTCATTAGATTCAGCACTGTATTAGAAGTGTTTATAAAATGATCGTATTGTTTGCTTGAAATAATTACACTTGTATCATCTGCAAATAAAATTACATGGGATGAATTGTTTATGGTCAAGGCTAAATCATTAATATAAACTAGAAACAACAATGGACCTAAAATTGACCCCTGCGGAACACCATGTTTAATATTTCTAAATTCTGAATAAGTAACTTTATAACTATTTGGTACATTTATTTCTACTTTTTGTTTTCTATTTGATAAGTACGATGTAAACCAACCCAACATCTCATCTTTAATACCATAAAACTTCAATTTTTTTTACTAATATACTATGGTCTACACAATCAAATGCTTTAGCCAAGTCACAAAAAATCCCACCTACATGTAGTTTCGAATTTAATGAATTTAGTATTTCATCCACCAAACTAAAAGCAGCATTCTCTGTCGATTTTTGTTTTCTAAATCCAAACTGTTCTAAAACTAATATATTGTTGGACTCCAGGTAATGATATAATCTATTATACATAACTTTCTCAAACACTTTTGAAAATGTTGTTAATAATGATATGGGTCTGTAATTAGCAATAGTACATTTATCTCCCTTTTTGTATATTGGTTTCACTATCGAATATTTGAGTCTTTCTGGAAAAATACCACATTGCATTGACAAATTGCATAGATAGCTTAACGGAGGGGATAATATTTCAGAACAAGCTTTCAGAACTTTACTTGGAATTTCATCATATCCAGAGGAATATTTTGTTTTTAGTTGTTTTATCACATGCATGATTTCTGCTGCGGTAGTGGGAATAAATTTGAGACCTAAAAACTCAGTGTTAAATGCATCAGTTAGGTAACCAAGTGCAGCATCTTCTGCACAATCTTGAATGTTTAAGTTCTGAATAATATTTATATAGAAGTCGTTAAAATGATTTGCAATTGATTTTGGGTTATCTATTTTACTATTATTGATTTTAATGCAAGTAATATTTTCACTCTTTGAATATCGATTAGTTTAATTTTTAATAATATCCCAAATAGTTTTAATCTTATTATCTGAATTTTGTATTTTTTCATTCAGATACATTTTCTTTGCATCTTTTATAACTTTTGTCAAAGTTTTACAGTAATTCTTGTAGTAATTAAGAACATGAGGATCATCACTATTCCTACTCATTAAATATAGATTCCTTTTTCTAGTACATGATATTTTAATTCCCTGAGTTATCCACATGTTTTTACTTTTACATTTTTTCACCACCTTGACTGGAAAACATTCATTGAAATAATTCGTAAATGTAGTGAAAAATGCATTAAATTTAGTATTAATATCAATGGTATCGGTACTATATACATTTTCCCAAGATTCATTTTGTAGACATGTATTTAAATGATGAAGAGATTCAGCATTTATAATCCTTTTTTTTTTATTTTTAGATTAACACTTTGGAATTTTTCACTCATATTGAAAACACTTAGAATTTGTGCATCGTGATCAGACAGGCCATTGACTAATGGTACTGTTGAATAGGAATTCAATCTACTTTTATCTATAAATATATTATCAATGGCAGTACTACCTCCAGCTTGTGTTCTGGTTGGAAAACTTACTGTGTGACTAAGATTATAAGTTTCAAGAAGTGAGTTTAATTTTCTTTTACGTGAGCTTTCTGATAGATAATCTATGTTTATGTCACCACAGATTACAAATTCGGTATGTGGTTTATAAAGTCTTTTCAATAATGAATCTAAGTTAGTTGTAAATTTCTTATAATCTCCCATTGGCGCCCTATAAACACATAAGATAATTAAATTTGATATCTCATAACCAATTTGTATTCCACAGATTTCAATATCTTGTTCAAGGCAAAAATCAGATATATCAATTTTACTAAATAATAGATCCTCTCTGATAAAAATACAGGCACCCCCTTTTTGGAAGACATGTCTACAGAAATGAGAACCTAATACATATCCATGTAAACACAGTTGTAGTATTTCCTGTTGCTTCATATGATGTTCAGTTATACATAATATCTGTGGTTTATGCTTTTGAGTTGCTAAAGAAGTGATCAATTCATCAGTTTTTTGTTTTAATCCCCTAATATTTTGATGAAAAATAGTGCAGTTACTATGTTCATTACTAGAAACATCAGAGCATTTACAATTTAGTTGAACTTGTTTCAAACACCTTACTGGTGGGAGGTTTAACCTAAAAAAGGAGAAGCCCTAGCATTAACTAACACAGGAATATTACAACTCTGCTTTTTAACATGGCTGCCTCTGATGCTATTAGCAATAAGAACCGAAAGGTGCTCCTTGCCTCTACCATTCAGATGCAGGCCATGTGACGTATATTCATACCTTCTTATAGGGCTTACATCTATCAAACCAATGTGTGATGCCCCAGGTCTCATCAGAGCCCGCTCAAGCCGCATATTCACGCTCCGCACCCTCCTGTGAAGATACGGCTTGTCGTACCTGCTGAAAAGACTGAGAAATCCCACATTGGTATGGCTGCTCATCTCAATTATGTTGTTGACATCTTTCTCAATAGAATAGTTACAATCGTTATCAATACTATTACCTGGCCCACCCACTATAACTACATGATCCCTCTTAGAAAATTCTGAACTCAATTTCATCATATCCTCAACAACATTCTTGAGAGGAGCATTAGGCTTACATACACTAGATACTTCAAACTCATCGCCCAGTTTCGACTTCAAAAGTGAGGAAATACCTCTTGCATGGCTGCTTCCTAAAATCAATACTTTACTCCTACAATCATTAACCTTATCTGTTTTCTGACTTACCTTTACTAGTGTCGATACTGGGTCTGAGTTCTCCTGATCAACATTCATTGCTTGAAGAGCACTGAATTTGTTGGTCAGTTTGATTGATGCAGTATCATCCGCAGAGAAACGTCTACTCCTAGATTTGGAATTCTTCGGTTTCATCCAAGTGTGAGATCTCTCTTTATTCGAAACACTAATGCTATCCTTCAAAGCTCTCAATTTATTAATTTCACACTTTGCCTCATCTAATTCCAATTCTAGGGCTCTGATTCTCTCCAGTTGATCGCGCATCTTTCTATCATATATACAATCACTACATTCCCAACTACCTTTGTCAACAAAATTATCAGGATCTATATCTATACATTTCCAATGAAAACAGAAATTACAATTATTACATACCAATCCTTTCACTACAATCCTTCTACAACTACGACAGTTTCCAGACAGAGCAGCCATAGCACACATTATGTATATACTGTACCTTATTTACAAATTCAATTTCACTCACTTTTCAATTTAATGTACTTACGTATATTAGTTTTAGGTTATTTCTACCCTTTAGTATCACCACACTATAATATTTCAATAGGCCAACACTACACTTTATCACTTCACTATACCACACTTTTCGACGTTGAAACTACACGACACGTCACTGCACTTATATTTCGGTCTAGATGAAACTTCACTATTTATGTTTTAAATTATTTCTACTTTGAAGTATCACCACACTACAATATTTCAATGGACCAACACTACACTTTATCACTTCACTATCCGGTACAACACTTGTCGACGTTAATCTACACGATACGTCACTTCACTGCACTTATATTTCAGTCTTGATGCAACTTCACTATTTATGTTATTTAACACACGCAATTTCTTAACCAACAATATTATTTATATTGAAATGTGCTATTAATAATTTAGCCTAGTCCTTGTTAAAATATGTAAACACGTTCTATATTAGGTGTTACAATTAAGCCTACTTATGTATCAATTAAATATTTCAACTTTACAAATAACAAAGAGCCTTAAAATTAGTCAACTTATGAGTTAAGAATTACTCAAGTTAAAAGAAGAAAAGGTCGGGAATAGTGACCAAAGTGTTGATTTGAGGTTAACTGTTTACAATATGGCGATTTATGTTGTGTATGAAATGCGAAGTATATTATTACAAAATTGCGTGGAAAATGGATGTTATGAATTTATGATTTATATATCAAATGATTAGTGAGTATTTTAAGTATCTTTAAATATGATGCTATGAATATATATATATATATATATATATATATATATATATATATATGAGAATTGTGTTAAATATGAGTATGAAAACACAGAGCTGCTTTATGGCAATCTTATCTCCTCAGTCACTACTACCAACCTACTCTGCTGTACTCTGCTGTTTTTCCAGATCTTTCTTTCTTAATCTTTCACAGTGATTTGTAAAGATTTGGAAGTAATATCATGAATGAACAACTTGCGCTTCTGAAAACCATTGTCATGACGATGATTCTGTGTCTGAAACAACGATCAAAATTGTCTTCAGTTTTTACCAGCTCATTCGGCTTCTTTGGCGAAACTACTGTCTTCCTGTGCATTGATATCGTTATTTGCCGTGTTATATTGAAAATTCAAGTTTCGTCACATTTCACGTTTTTTAGTAAATCTTGGATTCACTAAAGGACGTCGGAGCAAACGATTTTACAGGTTTATTTCCTTTCTGTCGAAAGATCTGTGGGAGCGTTGTTACTTAAGCTTTCTTCATGGCCGTGCAATATTTGACGTGTCCCACCGCCTCTGTCAAAGTTGACTATGTCTGCAATTATTCAAAAGTTCAGACGTCGATCACTTCACACAATTCAGTTTAGGACCCGAACGTTAATTGGCTTAATTCCCTTCTCAATTCTCCTTTCTAGACCTGTTGCCGCTCGAAAACCAGAGGGCGTAACATGTAATGACTACCATTCACCTCTGTTAACATATGAAAGCAGTCAATCCCAGATTTTTTTTATTTCATAAGAAATTTAACATTAAGACGTTACTCTCTTCTTCTTTCCATGTTTTAAAGCTGCTCACACAATTTTATTATCTTTATTTATACTTGCGACACCGAATGTGACTTTGTATGAACGTAGACACAAAGGTTTTACTGTCTAAAATAATAGGCCCTCAAGCTGAGGAAGAATTGCATTAGAGTCTATAATTCAGGCACCATCCCAAAAAGGGAATAAGTAAAGTGCTTTTGTCGCTGCATTCCAGAGTCTCACAATTTCCATACCAGGATTACTGATATTATAATATGAAAGATGATATCATGATTTTACGTCTATGCATCCACGCTCTTGCATTAGGTTTCAGTTTCGGAGGTCGAGTCTCAAATGCCTTCTCTTGTGGATTGAAATTTTATCACACCCGAAGTATCAGCGGTCGGTATTTGTACCAGGTATTATTGTGGAATTATCATCATGGTGCACCATTAATTTGGTGCCCAGAAGAAAGTATTACTGTGCAGTAGTTACGTATAATATTATGACAAAATAAATAGAGGTATGCAGAATAAACTTGGGTCAATAGCGTCTTTGTCGACCACAACGACTTAGATATACAGTAGAGCGTCTCGTTTAGGCACAGTGAAAACAAAAACAAAGTGCAGGTAAATGGGGGGAGGACGAGCCGTAAGATAAACAGGAGGGATGCGCAGGTTTTAGTTACAACATTTATGGCGGAACATTAATTGAAATTATATTTTCCAAAAACACACAAAACGTACACAAATTGCATAACGTTATCATACACAAATTTTAACTTAGGTAAGCTTATATGTTTTAACTGTAATATTGCGTAACAAAACTCTTATCGCTTTATGCTTTTAAGGTGTAATTGGTGCACAAATTCCTATGATCAGAATATAAATTATTTTCTCGAAATCTGCTGAAGCTATAGAGCTGAAGTTTTTACAGCACATGGGGACATGTCTTTTGTTTATGATGCAACAGACTAGTCGCTTTGTTAATTCATTTCCTTACAAATATCTCCCATGCGAATATTTTCAAAATTTGTAACACACATCTTCAGTAATACGTATTTACAATATATTAGATTTACGAAAACATTGTTTAAGTACCTGTAAGACTACTGAATACACATACCTGAAAATTTCACTTTTCTGTAAAATATGTTGAGAAAATATTCCTTTTGAATAAAAAAGTAAGCTTGTGAAAAATGAACATTAAAAGTGAAACTTACATTCTTATAATGCACTTATAGGCTACTTCTCAAACAAATCTAAGAATTAACATGGATACAGTTTTAGCAAGTTCCCTTCCCTTTATTCATTGAATCAGTGCTGGGCGTCCCTGTATATAGCTCGACCAAGCGGCATATATTACATATCGCGTCTCTCTCTTTCCTTTCCCTGCAAAGCGCTCAGGTTATCCTGAGCTCTAAAGCGCGCGCTTGCGCCTATGGGCATCAGTTGACATGACTGCCAGCCGGTGAATGCTATGGAATTAATTATATTGGAACGTAGCTAGGACGGAATGATGTTGAAGCAAAGGCGCACCCGGGGTTGATTTCAAGGTTGAACACTCGCCCCCGAAAATCTGTAAAGAAAAACATAATACCTCCCATTGTGTATGTACAATAATAAACTGTAATATTGTAATGATTTGCCTGAACTTTTGATGCTACACGACAAAACATTTGTACATAATTTCGCTACAATATTTCAAAGTCTTCCCATCAGAGCCCTCCACACTACGGAACCATCATTATACTTCTCCAACGTACTCGATACCTCGAGAGCTTTGTAGAAATGTCTCAAATAGTTTACAGTGTAAATAGACACTAGCAAAATGTGAAATTTAATATTCTAAACTCTTTCTGCTAGCGGTATGGTAGTAAGGAAAGCTAAGGATATTTTCATATTTCGTAATATTTCGGTAAAAATTTTTATATTTCATCAATATCTTTATATTTTTTATGTTTCGGATTTTTCCCCCTCCGATAATGTTTCTGTAACTACCGTTGAATCAGGCTTTTCAGCTCTTATAGACAAAAATAGATCAGTTTTCCAGGACAAGCATTTATAAAACTCGAGCCACCCATCCACCATCATTCTGGGATAACTTACCCAATTGCAATTATTGAACTCTGCGAATTCTCCCTTGGGAGTCATTGGACTCGCAGCGGCAATGAATTTGAGAAGCCAAAACAAAATAAGTGTTTCCCATTTCAACTTTGCTCATTTTTTAGAATCCAGTAAAAGTAATTTTCAGTGTTCCCATGTCTACTTGTACACGTGTAAATTAATGTTTTAAACTAGTTCTTACCATCGAATTTGCTGTGTACTTAATTTCTCCTTTTTTCGCAACTTCGTGGATTTTTCATTGTAGAAAAGAATTATTAATTGTCAGAAAGTATAATCTTTTGCCAGAAAATATACAAAAATTAGGCACACTTGTGTTGTATTGTAACCAGTCTTCAGTTCAGTCAATGTAACAAATGTTTGTTCTTTTCAGTGTATAAAGCTGAGTTAAAATGTTGTCCCTGCATTAAAGTAAGGGTTTGATTACGATGGAAAATTGTTCAATTATACAGATTTATTATATTTGGTTTCGTAGCATATTAACACTTGAGCACTCGCGAAATAATGTGACATTAGGTCTAGTACTCAAAGTGACCCCAAAGCAGAAATACGAATTGAAATATAAAATTTATAGTTCACGTAAACTTTCTAGCTCATAATTATGGGTCATTACTTGCCAAAATGTTCTTAAGTAATAATTTGCATGTGTATACACCACAAAAGTAACACTGTAATACTTGTGGACTGATTTGTAACATTAGTAGTCGCGTGGGGGTTATAGTGATCTCCAATTAAATACACGAATTAAAATATGAAATATCCTGGTTCTATGTAAGTCTTCTAACTCATAAATACTCATCATTACTTATCATAATCTTCTAGAGTAAGAGATTTCACATATAGAATCACAAAAATAACACTATACTACTTGTGGACTAATTTATGACATTAGTAGTCGCGTGGGGATCAACAGAACCCCAACCTAGAAAATTTAAATTAACGCAACAAATGACACTGATAAACTGGAAGTTATCATATTGTATTGCCGACACCCTTCAGGAAGGTACTGATAAGATAAGCTGGGCGATGCAGGCAACAGCGTAAAAATAATACAAACCAACATTTATAACACTAGGGATCAACATGACCCCCAAGCGACTACTTAAATGTTGATATAGTCAAAACTAGAATTTCTAAAGGCTTATTTTGTAAATAATAAAGCAAACCCGCTTAAACTTATTTAGAAAGTTGTTTTGACATTGAACAAATATTTATTCCATATGTTCATATTTCACCAAAAAATCATATTCTGGCAGAATTTCCTTCATATACGCCGGTCCTACTGGCCGCTCAGGCATTGTTTTCGGTTTCTGAATCGACGTTCGCGTTCGGTGAAAATCAACACCGGCGAAGGTGATACTATATAACCTTGGCAGTTGCGAGCGACGTTAAATAAAATACAATTTAATTTCATAGAGGGGAAATAGAGGGGATAACATGGGGGAATTTGGCTGTTAATGTAGAAAATGGAGCAGAAAACAGAAGAATATAGTGGAGCGAATAAAGTACAAAATCGAGGTAAAATACAGGAGCATATTGAGGAAGAATAGTGGAAAAGTAGAGGGAAAATAGAGAAGAAAACAGATGGGAAAATGTGGGGAAAATAGAGGAGAATAAACAGGACTAATAGAGGAGAAAATAATGGAATAATAGGCGTCAAAATGGAGGGAAAAATAGAGAGAATGGAGGGGAGAAACAAGCAGAAAATGGATGAAGAAGTAGAAGTTAAAATAGAGAGATAATTTATTTCTCCTCTATTTCCCCCTCTATCTTACCTCTATTTTCTCCTTAGTATTGGCTATACTGTCTTTCTGCTATATGAAAAAAAATATTTTTACGACTTAAAAATAATTATTTTGTTTTTCAAAATTCAAAATGGTGGCAGTTCATTGTGCAGAGATGAAGCGTTTCTCTCATAACTTAAAAACTATCCAACATTCTGTGATGAAATATTTTGTCTCTATGTATGCATGTCATATCTACAATATGATGCAAAAGCACTTCTCTACCTTTCATAGTTTGTCTGACAAAAAATAAATTCATTTTAAAAAATGGTCAAATATCAGTATTTTCTTCCAGCAAAAAAAAAAAAATATATTTATTAAGGGATGTAGTTGAAAGAGCATGATATTTTAAACATGAGTTTCAGCAATAAAATAGAAGAGAGAGAACATGAAAAAAGTTAAAAAGTTAATGAGTTACGAAAGAAACGCTTCATCACTGCACATTAAACTGCCATCATTTTGAATTTTGAAAAAAAAAAATGTATAATTTTTTAAATCGTAAAAATATATAACTTAGGCCTATTTTCTTTCACATAGCAGGAGGACAGTGTTTTACACATAGGCCTACCAATTTTCATTATTGTACAAGATATAATAATGGAGGAAAAAAAGTTGAATATTTCCAAAAAATTTACTACTGTAAGCTCTACCTAGCCCCTTAAAGCTCCAATACCCATAAATGAAATGCCACCGGCGTAGCTCAATCGGCTGAGGTGCTTGCCTGCCGATCCTTAGTTGCGATCGGGTGTGGGCTCGATTTCCGCTTGGGCTGATTACTTGGTTGGATTTTTCCGAGGTTTTCCCCAACCGTAAGGTAAATATCAGCTATTCTATGGCGCATCCTCCGCCTCATCTCGCCGAATAGACTACCATTTCGATGTCACCAATCCCATCGACGCTAAATAACATAGTAGTTGATACAACGTCGTTAAATAATCAAGTACAGAAAAAATAATAAATGAAATGCCACCTGCGTAGCTCAGTCTGCTGAGGTGCTTGTCTGCCGATCCAGAGTTGCGCTCGGGCGTGGTTCGATTCCCGCTTGGACTGAATATCTCGTTGGTTTTTTCCGAGGTTTTCTCCAACCGTGAGGCAAATGTCAGCTATGACAAATCCTCGGCAACATATTGTCAAATACCATTTCGTGTCACCAATCTCATCAACGCTTAATAACATAATAGTTGAGACAGAGTCGTTAAATAAGCAAGTAAAAAGAATTAATTAAATTAAAAAAAAGAAAGGAATTAAATTAAATGTCGACAACGCATCACTCACAACTGTGTAGTGAGTCACAACATTATCAATGAAAATATCAGAACAGACAAGCTTCAGACGTCACTAAGACAAAACAGCAGAACACAGATGACCGGCGATCCGTATCATGGAAATATAATGAGGAACAATTTGTGACGTGACGGAAGAATTCGCGGGGACAGAGTCCGATTGAACTCAGTCAGCTCTGGTGTTTTGAAAATTGCAACGCTTTTGCTTCAATGCATTCAGGGGTTAGGAGAGTCTTTGGGGAGGAAAAAAAAAAGCAATGAAGGGTTGCAAACAAGAGGGTCTATATTACAGAGGAGTAAGTTCCCTCCCACCCCCGCCTTGCCCTACGGATTGGCGGAGGATGTCACATGACGAAGGGTTGGAAGGTCGCAAGTAGCTCTTCATTGTAATGAAGGCTTCCCCCTTTTGTTTTCAATGTGGGCGTTCATTTACCATGGCTGCCGGATTGGAGGCTTCTCATTGGTTCGTTCCGTCTCTCATCTACCTTTAATGGAATGGAGTAGAACAAATCGCGATTTGCTATGTTTTCTACACAACAATGATGTGACCCGTTATGTATCGATTTCAAGACGTTGTGACGCTCTTCTTTGTTGCGTCTAGCAACATCGTCCCTAGTACACCCCCTCCCTTCCACCACCGCAAATGAAGAGGGTGCCGTGATCTCGAGTACCCGCCATATTGCCGCAATATATCGCTGCCATCACACCCTCGACGACATGCTTACATTGGCGCTACCTAATTCGAGTATCCATGTATCACTATCAGTTACAACGATAATGGATGATGCTGGATTTTCTACTTGTGCCTATTTCTCCTCTGCCTATAGTTCGATAACAGACTTCTATCTAATTATATTCTGAAATTAGAAAGTGCTGCAATATTTATACGGATGTGTAGCTCAATAGGGAGAGCAACTGGCTATGAACAGGAAAGATCCGGGTTCAACTCCAGGTGGTGGTGGCGCACAGTGTGAAATTTCGCCAATTTAGCTGGCCAAAAATATTTGTCGCTTCAATAAGCACGTGTAGTAATATTCTATGTTACAATAATACATTATCCTTACTGTATCTTTGACTACAGTTTCAGAAGCGTGAGGTTTGTGAACTCGCAAGGATGCCGGTTCGAACCTCTACGGATTACAGAAAATTCTGTTATATTATGGAATTGACATAGAATATTTTTAAATTTGCCTATTAAAAGACAAAAATTATTGTAAGTAATGTTCAATGTTTTGAAAATAATTTTATTACCTTTTTAACCAGACATAATTGTTTGACGTTAAATGTTGGAAGGATAGCCTAATTTTCGGACAATTAGCCTATAAGACTGACACGTATACATTTTAAATCCCTGCCTCAACATATATAAGAGAACTTACTTTATTTTCATTTCCATATATGCCTAACGTTTAAAATCTTAAACGTTTTCACAATACATCACATTCTGGAACGTAATAAAAATATATAAAATTATATTATTGTTCAATATTAGAGAAATGTACAAATAATGTTAACCTGTAATTTGTAACTCAATGAAATTACACTTATAAGTAACATTTAATAATAATAATAATAATAATAATAATAATAATAATAATAATGGCAGTAGCAACAGCATACTAAACGTAATAATTGGGTAGACAGAAAATAAATACACACTGTTACTTTTCTTTCAACATTCAGCATAGAACAGTAAAGGTAGAAATATAGACCTAATAAATAAACGTTCGTCTGAAAACCATCCCTCCTTAAAAGCTTGCTTATATTATGTCCATCACTCCCATCACAACCCCACTTGAGAAAGTTAATTTATTTTCATTTGTTGTCTCGATAGTATTTAGTAGCTTCTCTTGCACACTTACTAATTGATGAATTGTATGGTCCAGTAGGTCCATTGACTTTAATTTAATTTCTTCAGTTACTTCTGTGACCGAAATACTGTCCTCTGGAGGATAGCATGCTTTCTTTTGCCTCACGTAAAATATGTACGGTAGATAAATGTGTGATCCTAATTCTTGAGAATTATCGTACATCATTTCATATTGATTGTACGTAAGATTGGCATTAGAGCGCTTTCAGAATAAGAAGGCATATAATACGGAGCTAGTTCAGGCCGGTCTAGCTCGACTAGCCAGTGACAGTGAAGCGATGTTGCCTAGTTAAATCGTCGCGAAGTATCGCTGAAGCGTCGCGTATTAGTTTCTTTCTTGCGCGCACAGTACTTATGGCTAGGAATGAATTTTAAGCTATGCCATTCGATAGGGCTCCGAATTCTGAATCCAACAGTACAAGAATGGCAATTGTATGTCAACTGTTTCGCGTATTATCGCTTTAAGACTAAACAGAATTTTCCAACCTACAGCATAGAACATATTTTGCTCTGAATTCAGTCTCTGTAAACGAAGATAGATTCCGTTTATTTTCAAATTCAGATGTGGACTGTTTTCTCTTGTGTGATGTGTAACTTACCGTAACAATGTCTCTTGAAGGGATTGCAATTGTCTCTGGTGTTTCATCTGTTATACGCAAAGGGATAGTCCAACACTCACAAGCGAGGAGTATGGTATTTTTGTATAACATTTTTTTAAAGGACTAACTTATGATTCAGTGCGTGTCAGTTCTTCACGAACAAAGAATCTGACTGCAGAGACGTGTGGTTTAGAAATGCATACGTTATCTCATATTCTCGGACAGGACAAAGAGACAATTAAAATAGGTGGTATACTTTAATTTACCTCTCCTGGAAAATAACGCAAAACAAACGTGTTAATTATTTGTACAATTTTCAGAACCGTGTATTACTTCATCGTACGATATTTTAAATACATTAGTAGTATGTGTTAGCAGTGCCATTAAAATAGAACCTGGAAAGAAGAAGAAAGCTGAAAATAATCATAGGTACGATTTTCACTTTTCATTGGAATATTATACATGGTACAGTATAAGACGAAATGTTGCATAAACATACGAGATATTTGGATGATATTGTAAACATAAACGCTCCTGCCTCTTTTGCATTAATTATACGAAGAGCATTAACATTCTTCCTTAAGAGAATTAGAAAACTTTACAAAATGAAGCACATTAACTACATTTGACTTTTAAAATAAATACAGGCATGCTAGGAACGAGGAGATTTTATAATTCCAAAACTAAATTTCTATTTTAAAAACCTTTCGTTATATATATTATACTTTATACGATTTTTTCTAATATACAGTTTTATCTTCAATATATTAACGATATTATTGGATTACGGTTTTCATATTCGCTTCTGTACAACTACCTTCACTCGTAGGTTTATATTGCCGCAGGCCAGAGTGATAGAACATACTTAGAATCCTGGACTTCTAGGTAGGTATAAGCTTGAGGATTAAATTAAATTAGATAGGCTTGATTTAATAAAGTAAAAGAAATTAATCTTCAGTTTCAATATGAGTACTGAATTAGGCTACATATGAACAGATATGCTTATATTCTTATAGCCGGATTCTTAGCCAGAATATGGAACACAACCTCTAGATATGTAAAATTATATGATAAAATAAAATTAGATAGACTTAGTTTATCAGAGAAAAATAAAATAATCTACAGTTCCAGTATGAGTACTGAATTATATATGAACACACATTATGATTACGTTGCATTATAGCCAGATTCGTAACCAGAATGTAGAACCCTGGACCGCTAGGTATGTATAAGCTAGAGAATTAAATTAAATTATATAGGCTTCATTTAACGGAGGAAAAATAAAATACTTTCCAACTTCAACACTAAATTACGTATCTACAGATATGTTTTCGTTTTGTTATCGCTAGATTCTTAGGCTGCCCCTGCAAACAAACTGCACCTTATTTTTTTTCCTCTGGAGAAATAATAATAAATTCAGCTTTGCTGTACAAGGAAGTCTTGAGTAAGAATTAAAACATTCTTTCTCAGACATTAGCAAAGTAAATTTCTACATATCTGTCACTTTATTTCGCAAGTCAGTGACTCCAAGAGCTACTGATCTATGAAGCGAAGAAGTTATAAAAATTGAGATGAGAATTACTTCAATAAGAGTAATTATCAGGGAACGGATTTATATGGACTAAAAATATATGAAATATGTAAATATATATGTAGTTATTTTTACCAAAATATGGAATTAAATATGGATTTTTACCAAAATATGGAATTAAATATGGACTTAAAATTATAAAAAAATGACTATGTACGTTAAATATTGGTACATTTTAATCAAACTAAACAAAAAATATAATGGACGTACCTTATCTTCCAATGTAGTTTCAACAAAACACAATTTTTATTGTCTGTTACCATAACAATAGGTTACAAACATTTCTTTCAAGTGCTGAAAAGTGAATCTTCTTCTATTGTCTCTGAGGATAGATTTATACTGACTAAAAGAGCGTTCGACGTCACAAGAAGTAACTGGTACATAATTCAATTTCACAATGTCTGCTGGGGATAAGTCCAAGTTAATCTTCACTGATGATTCACCACTCATCACAGCAACAACCTTTTGTAGTTCTTCATATCCAGGGTTTTTTGAAAGTACAGTGTCCACCTTAGCTCTTACTGCATCTGCAACTTTACCTCTACCACGATTCAGTTGTTCCACAGTACTATTTATAATTTCAAAACTTTCAGATAGTGAAAGGTGCCTATTTTGGAGACTTTTGAGCGTTTTTATGATGCATGAAAATGTATGCTGAATGTGAGCTAAGTCATTCTTCACACTTATGTCACAGGTAACTGTTTTCGCAGTATCAATTGAGACTGCATCTTCAGAGTCCAATGCAAGGAGAACATTGTTAATAGAGTCTATATGTTCGGCATAATATTCAACTGCTTCTAGCCATGTACCCCATCTAGTTAAAATTGGCTTTGGTGGCAATGGAATTTCAGGGTACATTTCTTTCAACACGTTAACTCTACTGGGAGCTTTGAGAAATACTTTTTTCACTGATGAAATCAACAAATCTACTTTAGGGAAATTGTCTCTGACCACTTCTGCCACACGATGAAATGCATGCGCCACACAAGTAAAATGAGTCAATTTAGGATATACAACAGATAATGCTTGTCCAGCTTTGACCATATAAGGGGCAGCATCGCTAATAAAGAATAACACATTATCGTACATAATACCCTTTGGCCACAGGATACCCATAGCTTCGTTGAACAGTTTAACTATAGTTTTGTTATTGCACTTTTCTAGAACATCACAATGTAAAAGAATTCGTTCAGAATATTGTTCACTTAACAAACCGATAACTACATTACCAACAAGTCTACCTTCTTTGTCGGGAGTCTCATCAATGGAAACCCAAATTGAACTATCTTTAATTTCATCTCTTATCTTCTGTATTGTCTCATCGTAGATGGATGGAGCATACGTCTTCCTAAGTGTTGACTCATCCGGGATTGTATGTTGAGTATATTTTTCAAGGAATTCCCTGAAGACCTTATTCTTTAGTTTGTAGAGAGGAATATCAGCAGAGATGAGAGAACGGCACAGGTCGATGTTAAACTCAGATCTTACATTCGATGTTGTTGGTTGTGTTAAAAACAATTGTCTCTGCTTGGAATTTAGTTGTTTGTTGGCCTGATGTTTACTAGTTGTAATGTGTTGTTGCACCAGGAACTTTTGTGTAGATGATACTGCACACTGACACAAATTACAAAATAATATTTTATTGTCAGTTGATAAACCATCTTCTTTAAATTCTGAAATGTAACTTGTTAGTTTTGATTTTAAATTGACTGAATGACGTACTTTTGGCATATTTACCGTCTTTATAGTATGATTTACAAAACTGAACCTATGTGTACTCTGACTGGCATTTAACTGTTGAGCTGCACAACTGAAGTCTGTTAAAAATTTTAAATTAAATTAATACAGTTTTGTAACTTACTTTCCCATTGTTGATAGGACTGCTAATTTTCAAATAACTCTGATGTTAAAGGGATTACTGAACATGTGTTTAAATCTCTATTGTTGAAATGTATTTTTAAAAGTTAATGGAATTTTGTTTTGTTTTATTGTTAAACCTAATATAATATGGACTGTTTTATATGAAATATGGAAAATATATGGAAATTAACGAAAATATGTACTAAACTCTAAAATATGGAAAAATATGGAAAATAAAAGTAGGATTTTTCAACCCTACACATTGTGAAACATAAAGATAATGCAAAATATAAATTATATTAGCTTTATAAGTAAATATGTATTTACATATAAATCCTTTCCCTGGTAATTATATTTAAACATTACACACAATGAAGAAACAGGTCTCGAGCCGCTCGCTCAGCGAGAGGGCTGCAACTGATATGTTCTGCCCTTATCTGTTGTCTCTGTCTTCCACGTCTCGTGCACCGTGCACTGTGTGACAATGTGGAACTGTTGCTAGCACTCAATTGGCTTAGGCCATATGCCTTCTTATTCTGAAACCGCTATAACATAGAAGGCTAATGCCTGTTCAGGAGTCATTTTCTTCAGTTTTGATTCGAACAACTGCCTGAATTTGATATTTTCATTGCTCTTTTAGTGGAAGCTAGAAACAGTTCTTTAACAGCATCTCTATTGCTTGAATTTCTGAGATCTATTTCAACTGCTAGAATTGCAGTTTCGGAACCATGCTCCTGAGAGAAAGATTTTGCTTTCCTGCTCTTAATCCTGTAACTGCTATCGCCAAAGGATAATGACGACCCATCCTTACTTGAACCCGGTTTGTTTGTAATTTCAGCAGAGTCTGATTTCATGTCTCTATATATTTCTGCTGGAAATTTTAAGTTACAATCTAACCATTGATGATAGAACTTAAAAAATTGGTCCATCCGTCTTCCACATTTAACCCATTTATTATTAAACTGTATCGAAAGTTTTGACACAATTTTTTCATTTTATTAAGAGTGGTTTCATTAAATTCTCTTACGTCCAAAGTTGAATCAGTCATTCCAGCATTTTTTTATATTCTTCGTCTGTTTGGAGCTGCTAATCCACACTTCAAACAGCCACCTCGTTGCAATTGTGCGCGAGTCTGAAAATGACAAACTTACGCACATTTACGCACCTTGAGACTTTGCATGCATATTCAAAACAAATCGATCTTTACAATTATGTAAATTCCAGCGTTTGGAACGTTTTGGAAATTTTTAATGCTTTATTTTAATAAGAATGTAATTTTTAAAACTGCTATATTTTTTGTAATTTTGAAATTAATGCTGTGGGTTAATAGTAGAAAATAAATAATTTAAATATATAGGATTAAAGCGCATACCTTCCTCTGCATTTTCCATGTTTCACCTTTAAAATATTACGCTTGTGACAAAACGTACACAGCTTCTTGTTTTGATGCGCTGAACGCAAGTGAGAAGGCCAAGCGAAACCTTATCTCGAGGTGTATGTTTGTGCTTGTGCTGAGTGTAAACTGTAATGGCTCTTGTTAAATAAATTGCAGAACAAGATGCTGCAGACGTTTAAAAATAAAATTTACTACAGTATGGATTTAAATTTTCCAAGTCGAAAAATGACTTTTGGCCAGCTAGATAGGAGAAATTTCACACTGTGTGGCGGTGGGATTTTTGTTTACAGAACTTCGGGGATATATGGGTGCTCAAGGCATAGTGCAGACCACATCACTTCAGTGTCCAGCATATGAAAGCTTAGAGCTCTACTTCCATGCTCCCTATTCGCCTTCCTGGCGGATAAAGAAGATACCTTTGCCTATACATGATTGGAGTTCGGAAATGTATCGACATTTTTCTTATATGCTATCCTCGGTGGTATAATGGTTAGTAGCCTATTATGTCAGCTGATAAATCCGAGGATTGTGGCTTCAAACATGGCCAAGCGGGCTGGAATTTACATTCCGACAAAATTCTTATCATGACCTCCAGAGGGAGATGTAGGTCCCGTATTGTAGATTTACACAACGTAAAATAACTGTCCCCGATAGAGGTCTCCACATAAAATTCATCGGTTATTTTTCGCTCACGTTAACCCTTTGCAGCACAGTAAGACAAAAAATGAAAACAAAATATAATTTTTTACGTTTTTCATATCATGGATCATAACTGGAGCTGGGATGTTTGGCAAAATGCCTTTTTTACTGGGTGGAAGTAAATCATTATTTGCATAGATATAAATGTGATTTGAAGTAAATCAAAGTGGTAGGGACAATTTTTGTTTTGTCTATTTTGCCTTCATAAGGTGTTTCTTATTAATAAAATGCCTTTTTTGTCATTTCAAACCAGTATTTATTGTTTATTTGCAATTTTCTAATAAATTGTATTGAAATGCGTATGAAATTTAAATATTAGAAACAATGACTATCTTTACTAACAGTAGTAAATAAAAGTAATTTATTTTGGTGCTTAATCTGCTAATAATAGTACTTTAATACTATTGGCATAATATGAATAATGATCGACAATCCACAGATACAAATATAAGTTCATATTGTCATGTCTTCACGGTACCAACAATAAGCTTTATAATTTTAAATATTATGTTCGTTCTCATAGAAGTTGTCACGTAACATTTCCAATGGTTTACTTTGATATTTTCAACGCTTACTGCTACAATTTTGTGTTACATGTGTTTATTATTGTAGGAGAGAGAAATTTGAGTGTGGAACAGTCAGTTATTGTCGGGTGACAGAAGATAATAAGATCTGTTAGCTAGAATGCCTAAATTCACTAAACCATTGAAAAGTAAACTTCATGGTTACGTTAGTGAATGTGGTGCCCATGTATTTTCAGCCGATGCAACAGTTTTGTTATGTAAGGTTTTTGAAAAGACAGTTAATCACGAAAAAAAATTATTTTATAAGTCAACATGTGTCACCTACAAAGTAAAAATGTGAGTTATGTTGATATAATAATTTAAATTTATTGCTAAAGTATGTTATCCCTTTTTAAAATTTATAATGTTTTTTTCAAAGATTATTGTGCATTTTTTACGTTTTATTGCCTTTTTTGCCTGCCTAGTTTACCTGTTATAAATGCCTAAACATCCGGGCCCTAATCATAACAAAACTTCAAACAAATGTTTTCCAAATTGTAACTCTGCACACAATTAAAAAAATGATGTTCAATCTGAGCTACCACTATGTCACAGTAGGAAGTTTGATATAATATACCAATAGGCCAAGGCCTCTAGCATAATGTAGGCCTAACATTTACAATAGTTTTTATAAATGTATAATTTATTAATGTTGCTCTTTTTATAGTTCAGGTACACTATTCATTCATTACTTTTGAACATTTTAAAATAATTCTTTTTATCGTTCAGGCACAGTGCCAATTTACACGTTGAACATAGATGGCACCTCTATGTAACCTCAAGAGGTGATTGCATGATGGTACATCTGTGCTATAATTGTAGAGAAAGAAAGGAAACTGCGGTTCTTCTGAACAACCACAATGCTGCAAAGGGTTAAAAAAATTATATTATAGGTCATTCGTTATCTCGTAGAACTTAATTACGCATCAGGGGAAGACGAAATAAATTTGACTGAGAAGCTTCTTTCACTCACTATGCTTCCACTTGTAGCTAGCTAGTTCACTTACGCTCATCATAAGGTTCTTACTGTAAGCTTCGGCGCACGAATGCATTTGGTTTTACGAGATAACGAATGGCCTATAGGCTAATTTTCGAATGGTGCTGTAACTACTACTATCACTATTCGTTTCATAAAATGAAAAAATCAATATTAGGCCTATTATTTTTATAAAATGAAAGATCGCACATTTATTAAAGGCAAATATCTATTTCCTGAACGGAATTCGGACACATGATGCGCTACAAGAGCGTGAAAGCTGCACCTTGTACATCTTGAACTCCAGAATTGGCAGTATGTTTTATAATTGAAAACAAATATTGGGCGCAGTGAATACAAGGGTTATAAAGTTGTAATTGCTGTTTTTAAGTAGGCCTAAATACTTCCAGTCTAGTGAGAAAATTATTTCAGTATGTACTACAATTAACTTATTAGTAAGAAATGCAACTTTAACAAAGTACTGCTGTAATTAGTACTTGCTGAGTTTAATCAGTAGGACTTACTTATTTTCTTACTTACGGCTTTTAAGGAACTCGAAGGTTCATTGCCACCCTCACATAAGCCCGCCATCGGTCCCTATCCTGTGCAAGATTAATCCAGTCTCTATAATCATATCTCACCTCCCTCAATTACATTTTAATATTATTCTCCCATCTATGTCTCGGCCTCCCCATACCTCTTTTTACCTCCGGGCCTCCCAACTAACACACTATATGCATTTGTGGATTCGCTCATACGTACTACATGCCCTGCCCATTTCAAACGTCTGGATTTAATGTTCCTAATTATGTCAGGAGAAGAACACAATGCGTGCAGTTCTGCGTTGTGCAACTTTCTCCATTCTCCTGTAATTTCAACACTCCTAGACCGAAATATTTTCCTAAGAACCTTATTCTCAAATATCCTTAATCTCTGTTCCTCTCTGGAAGTGAGAGTCCAAGTTTCACAACCATAAAAACAACCGGTAATTTAACCGTTTTATAAATTTTAACTTTCAGATATTTGACAGCAGGCTAGAAGACAAAAGCTCCTCAACCAAATAATAACAGGCATTTCCCATATTTATTCTGCGTTTATTTTCCTTCCGAGTGTCATTTATATTTGTCACTATTGCTCCAGGATATTTGAATTTTTCCATATCTTCGAAGGATAAATTTCCAATTTTTATATTTCCATTTCGTACAGTATTCTGGCCATGAGACATAATCATATACTTTGTCTTTTCGTGATTTAGGTACTTCCAAACCTATCGCTTTACTTGCTTCAAGTAAAATTTCCGTGTTTTTCGTAATCGTTTGTAGATTTTCTCCTAACACATTTACGTCATCCGCATAGACAAGAAACTGATGTAACCCGTTCACTTCCAAACCCTCTCTGTTATCCTCAACATTCCTAATGGCATATTCTGGAGCAAAGTTAAAAAGTAAAGATGATAGTGCATCTCCTTGCTTTAGCCCGCAGTGAATTGGAAAAGCATCACATAGAGACTGGCCTATACGAACTCTGCTGTACGTTTCACTGAGACACATTTTAATTAATCGACCTAGTTTCTTCGGAATACCAACTTCTATAAGAATATTGTATAAAACTTCCCTCTTAACAAAGTCATATGCCTTTTTGAAATCTATGAATAACTGATATACTGTACCCTTATACTCCCATTTTTCTGCAATAACTGTCGAAAAAAGTCTGATTAATAGTCGATCTATTATGCTTAAAACACACTGATGATCCCCAATCATTTATCTACATACGAAGTTTATCTTCTGAAAAGAAAATTCGACAAAATTTTGTACGTCGTCAACAAAGTGATATTTCTCGAAAGTTACTACGGTTAGTTTTGTTTCTCTTGTTAAAATAGGTACAATTATGAACTCCTTCAATTGTTTAGTACAATTTCCTTTTCCCAAAGTGCAAGTACAAGCTTATAAATTTTGCTAGATAATGCGCATCCACCCTCTTGTATTAATACTGCTAGAATTTGATCAATACCTGGAGACTTGTACTTTTTCATATTTTCTATCGCAATTTCGACTTCAGAGAGTGTGGATTCGGGTATAAACGGCTCAGCATTTTGTATTTCAATTTCGTCACGATCATTTCTATTTGGCCTGTCTACATTTAGTTGTTTTTCAAAATAGTTTTTCCATCTGTTCAGGATTGAATGAGAGTCTGCTACTAGTCACCATTATCATCCTTGATCACGTTTACGCTTGCCTGACATCCGTTCTTAAAATCCTTGATGTCCTTATACAGTATAAAACTCTGTTTTATTTCTTACTGTTTGTTTCTACCTCATTCAGTTTTTTCTTCAAGTAATCTATCTCTTTATTCCTAAGTGTAAGACTTGCTTCTCGTCTTGCATTGAAATAATTATCTCTATTCGCCTCAACTTGATTTCAAGTTTGACTGTTACCATCTTTCTACTACCATGGAACAATCTTCATCTAATCACGGTTTCTTTTTCTTGGATTCATAATAACCTGTGCTCTGCTCAGCTGCAATTTTGATGCTATCTCTAATATTTTCCCACAGACTATTAACATCTAACTCTTTCTCAACTTCATCGGAACTTCCTAAAGCGCCAAACCTATTTGAAATTTAAACCTGATAATTTTGCTTTGTTTCCTCGTCCTTTAATTTCAGAATATTGAATTTACTAATATTAACTTGTTGCTCTACTCTCTTGGCTAGTGATAGTCTTTCTCTTAATTCTCCAATAACCAAATAATGGTCAGAATTAGTCTGCCCCCCTGAAAGTTCGACTGTCTACTATGCTAGTATGTCTCAGTTTATCTATCAAGATGTGATCTATGGTTGTGTGTCAATCCATCTGGAGAAGTACAAGTATATTTATGTAATATAGACAGTGGATGCGGGATGACTTATCGTTGAATGTAAGTGCAGATTTACTATATGTTACAATTTTTTCATTGAGACCATTGGCTGAACATGTTTTAAACGTAAACAGACGACATCACCATGCTACTGTATCTCCGTACAGTCAGAAGGACAAGAAAAATAACGTACTGTAGTACATATCTTGCAAGGTTCAGTCCTCGTCATCATTGATGCAATTACCAGCGTTGCAGTAAACGACGATATATTCTCGTAAGTTGTCGAAGCTGAATCGTCTTCGCCTATCTCTTAAACAGTTTTTGTATCAAGAGAATTTCTGAAGAAAACCTCTAAAATGGGGATAACTCAATTTCTTTAGACGAATATTTGTACTGAGCATCATGTTGCACGTGTCGTTAGACCCGCACAACTAGATGATGATGATGTAGATGGTTCCTCAGATTTCATTTCAACGCATTTCCTGTGCGATGTACTGTTGCAATGTTTCTCTATAGCCTGAGTTGTTCTGGTTTTTATTTCAATTTTACATACATTACACACGATATTGTCTTCGTTAATACATAAAATGTCACTCTCATACTTCTTAATTGCATTTCGTATCTCTGAGCGAATTTAACGTTTTGCCGTTATGAATGAATCAGCACAACATATTTAACGCGTACTAAATACTTGACCAGGATGACACAACTGCACACATTGCGTTGCAATGTTACTATGAACGGATCGGGGTTCATTCGTTTTGTACGCTGCTATACTCGCCAGGTACACAAAAGACGGACAGCGCGGCACGTGCCATATACTCTGATACGAAACAACTTCACTTTTCCTTAAGTCATTCCGCATCCACTATCTATTTATGTATATCCTTATGGGGAAATGTTGTTCTTTGACAATTAAATTTTTTGATGTGGCGAAGTTGACTAACTTAATTTCATTGCCATTACTAGTTACGTGTAGGCTCTCTTTTCCAATAGTGGGTTTAAAAGTTTCCTCCCGTCCTACTTTAGCGTTGAGACCACCAATAAAATTTTCATGTGATATGTAGATAACTGATCAAAAGTGTGTTCCAATTTCTCAGAGAAGTTATCCTTCATATGGTCATCTTTCTCTTCTGTAAGGGTATGAAAATTTATAACTACGATATCGCACCTATCCTTAAGTAGTAAATATGATAATCTGTCACTGATAAATTCGACCTTTTTCACTGCTGATTTTATTATTTTATCAAGAAATAATCCTGTTCCTAATTGGTGATTATTGTTTTCTTCCCCATAATGCAAGTAATCTTCTATTTGTGATATGCCATTCCCATCTAACCTAGCCTCTTGTACGCTTACAAAGCCTATTCTATATCTAGCTAGTTACCCCTCCTGTTCTATAAAGACTAGTTACGTTCCAAGTACCAAATCTCAAAACTTATTCCTTTGCTGTTGTAGTACCAAAGAATCAGTCTCATTGCGAGGCTTATTGTATGGTTTCGTAACAATCTGTTTTTTACGGTGATAGGTTGTTAGCCTTCGCTCAACCCCCAAACTGGAGGACCGCCCCTTATATTTCTCTCCGCGACTGCTTATTCAATATATTCGCAGCTAACCTCCATATCTGGAGGCCGTCTCCTCTGTCTGTAACCTGGGGACTTGTCATGCCGTGGTGATAGGGACCCTCAATACAGTAGGCCTACTTGTTAAAGATATGTGAATATATTTACTTGTTTATGTTAGTAAGTACTAAGAAATTTTCAAGTACGATACAGACAATGCATATATTTTGAAGTAATTATATTAACTTTTTCACAATCACAGTTTTTATAAGAGCAAGTAGGCATACAATGTACAGAGAACTAGTCAAGACTCAAGAGGAAGTTGATGACAGTTTGCTAAATTCATGGAGGAAATTTTGTGGAGCGGCTTGTATCTTATTTACGAGGTGATACCTTAAGAAACAAGCACAAAGTGGACGTTTTTTTAGATTTTTATGTTATCCTGGCTATGAAATTAGTGTTCTTAAAAGTACTGGTGCTCTCTAAACAACAGTGTGCAGACAATAAGCTTTATTCTTCACAAATTGTTAGAAAAAGGTTATCTGTAGCTGAAATTTCCCAGCGGCAATGACATCAATGCTGCTAGATTAGATTGGGGACATCTTAAACTTTCCTTGTGGTTTGTGCTAGTGTTGTCATTGACTACACTCATGTTAAAAGAGTGTAGTCATCTGTGTACATCAGTCGAATGTTCGAAACATGCACGCCAAAACTCAATGCCCCTGCAACCTTACTGAAGACAAAACTTTCATCTGAATCAACATATGCTGTAATTTTTCAAAAGGTTTGATCTGTAGGCCTATAATTTTTTCTCGTACCGGAACGGTTGCCTTCCTCTCAGTATTTTTATTAATCTCATCTTTCATATTATTAATTTCCTTCTTCGACTGTTTTACAGTTATTTTCTGACCAAAGGCGTTTACATAATTATTTTAATAACAAATTTGAATAATACATTTCTTTAGTACTATTAATGTAAGGAAGCTGAGATTGGTTTAATAGGCCTAATGTTGACTTCTTCTTTAGCATTTGAACAAATTCAAGTTTTATTTATTTATTTAAATATACAGAATATAATTACAATAATAGAAATACAAATAAAATAATACAATCAATATAAAAATAAGTACATTAATATTAACAAAATTTGAGGACTGAATGAGCAGCGCTCGTGTTCGGTCGCAGTTCAGATATATTAATAGGCCTATAAGAGAAAAATAAAATAAAATAGGAACAAAAATTAAAATTACAGCTACAGTGAAATTATATAATATGATATATTAATATAAGAGGAATATAGAAAATAAAAAAATGGGAACTAAAATTAAAATTACAGGTGAAATGAAATTATATATTATAATATTAACATAGAAAAGACTGATATCGTACGTGAATAAAGTAGGACAATTTATGAAAAAATATGTATTCCAAAATTATAGAATATAAATATAATATAGGCTGATTAATTCATACACATAGGCTATAAATTTATTTAATCAAATAGAAGACATTATCACGTTTCTAATTTTCTTGTTATATCTTAGTGAATTACATGTTAGAAGTTCTGAGTGTAATTTAGCTAAAGAATTATACAATCGAAAGCTAAAATTAATGCTAATTTTTATTATTTAGGCTACACTATTTTCTGAATCAGAATTCATACTGAATAGCTGAAAATCATTAATTTATTAATCAAAATAGGTAACGGTAACTAAATTAATGCTATTTTTAGTCTCGTATTATACACTGTTAATTGGTTTCAAAATCATAGCCAATTATAAGTAATCATTGTTGATAATAAATTTTAAAAATATCATAGACCACTAGGCCTATATGTAGTGAATCGAAAGTCGTTACTGTATAGCTACTGTAGCTTAACCAGTAAAAGATGATCCACACAAAATTAAATTAAGTATGAACTAGCAGTAATTGCTGTTACTCGAACTTAGTACTACTGTACTACAGAGACTTTATTACAGCATGACGTTAGGCGAGAAAACGGCGCGTGACTTCTGGCCCACTGCTAGCGTGGTTTCAGGCGAGCGCGTAACCATTTCTCCGGTACTTCTGAGATACATAACAGTAGTAACAACAATTGTTCAATAATTTGGACTTACCATGCTTACAGTCGTTGCTGAAAATGGCTCCCATTTGCCGTTACACACAACTGACATCTTTTGATAAACGAATGAACAACACATTTGAAGTTCCACAGAAACGTAGTGTTCTTACAGAAGAAAATTTACGTAAATCTCTATGTTTTGTGTTTGATTTTCGATTGTTCACTGAATCTGATTCGTTAAATCTTTTAACGATTCTCGTAATTCTTTCGGCAGAAGGCACAAGTCTGTTTGGAAACTTTATTCGAAATTTACATGTTATTTATGCACACGACTTTCTGCCATTTATGTACGTATTGTACAAGGACATCATTTTATTTTTACTTCAATTTTTATTGTACCTGAGTTTTTGAATGTAATTCACTCCCACCTCTTCTACAAATGAAGTTCAACCGTCCTCCACACATATCCAAGACCGCATATACAGTCATAGGCCTAGTAGCCTTACGGTCATAGTAAACAGTACGTTCCAAAAATATGTTCGCGTTTTCCAGTGACGAAAGAGCTTTCAATATTGAATCATTTTCGCACAGGTACTGTCGTCCATTCCCCTACGTCGTATCCCGGTTTCCCCCACCAGCTTTTATTCGCCAGCAAGTGGCTGGGCTGTCTTAGCTCTTTTCTGAGAACATTAATTTCTGTTAGGAATTGGACGTCTACATAATATTATACAACTGTTTAAAATAACTTAAATAAAATGGCCTCGTTAAGTAATTAATGTCACGTGATTTCCTCCCTTTCTACGACCCTACGACATAACCAGTTGGACAGACAGTAGATAGTATGTATGAGTAATTTTATGTTTTCGGATCGGGCAGAAGTAAAGACTGAATTTACAGTACGTAAGATACTCTTTTTATAGAGTAGGTACAGAATTATTTCAACACGAGTTACTAGTACGAAGGGCGAAACTGGTAATTGGGATTAGGTACAGTAGTCTATAGTTCGATAATATGCGCATTACAACTGAAGCCTGTATCGAAATGAACGGCCACCATTTTAAAAAAAATATGCTTAAGTATCCATATTATGATTATTTTTCAATTTAACTTCATTCTCTATTTTGTACGCTAATGTGCTATAGACAGTATAATATACACTGCATAATGAATGCGTCTGCATGGAAAGCTCAGTTCGTGAGTAAAAACATTCATTGTTAATGCTGTACTGCATTTTGAATAAACACAAACGTAATGAAAATGACCAAACTCAAAAGCGCGATATTTCCTAGTTTACTTAAATGGATGAACTACTTTTCTTCCCTCCTATACCTAGTAAAGTGATTTGTTTGTATATTACGCCAGTATCAAGGAACTCCATTCGTGGAAGAGGGTAGCAAACGGCGTTGATCCAAACATATAGCCAGGTTAATATTAAAAATGTTAGTAAAAATAAAATGATGTCCCTGTACATATACACACGTTCACTCAATGAGAATTTGTTGGTAAGCATTACATAAATCAGGGGTTCTCAACCCTTCGAAGATTGTGAGCACCGCCTACATGTAATATTATGTGAGTGAGGATCATGAAGTTAAATAGGTTTAGTAAGTCTATATGAATATAATTACTACGGCCGTGACATCAGTATATTTGTATTAGTCTGAGGTGAACATAAGACAGCCGTGGCGAAAATGTAATCGTGCGCCGAGCCACTGTGTAACCTGCAACGTGCATAGCACCGAAGGAGAGAGGAAGAAACCCGAAGGGGAAGTGAAACAACTGACTTATTAAATAATTTTCATTTTCCTTACGTCAAGCACTTAAATATAATTTTATAAAGTATAAGGTTACAAACTAATGTTTAGTACGTGTAACGAAGAAAGAAACGAACAAGAAAACATAGGACACATTATCACAACCTAAAGTTAACTGTCTTCAGAATGTCTCTACGACAGAGTTTCAAAATCAGGAATTATGTCACTTACTGCTAGTCGTAGTTGATCACAAAAGTATTTGTCTATCAGTCGTAATCTAAATTAGGTTTTTACTATTTTCATTGTTGAAAATAATTTTTCACAAACGTAAGTTGTAGCGAACATGGCTTCAACAGAGCAAGCGAAAGAACGAAGCTTCGGATATTTATTTTTTGGCAAAGATTTGAAAAGTTCAACATTTGTCAAGTCCTTACATCTAGTTTTCATTGTAACATTACATTGTAAATCTGTGAGTTTAAATTGAAGACCTAACCGCATTATTCGTACATCTGCTGAAAAAGGATCGAAATAATAATAATAATAATAATAATAATAATAATAATAATAATAATAATAATAATAACACTTAACCTTTTAATGTTTCATGAGTATCATGTAGTATATTACTGTTTTATGTTATACAACCGTTTTCCTCATAATATTTGTGAACAAATCATACATTTAATATTCTTACCATTTTGGCAGCAAAGAAATTCGTCCTCCCATCCTACTTGAAACTTTCGTCTTTGTAGAGGTACATAGTTTCCAGAGATACATTGCGACGATACGCCACTCGCAGGCCAGAGACAAATACAAATGGAACGGAGTTTGACTCCAGTGAGTGAGAGGGTGGCGGTTGGGGGAGCAAGAGACATGCACAGTTATCATTGCGAGCCACAATGTGCTCCTGAGTTACATTTTCGCCACGGCTGCTATAGAGCTTTGAGGAGTTTGTCTTGAAATGGAAGTGAGGCAAGTTCAAATTTACTGTATACCGGTGTGTTATCTTATTGTTCACCAGTAACATATCTAATTTTTTAAATTTTGATATACGTTTTCAACAATATTAAACCGGACTTTTTAACCGCCCTGTATTTCTAATAGGATGATTATTTTATAGTTTTACATTTTCTGGAGATCTAAAGTCAATAATACATAAATTGTTAAATATTGCAAATTCTTTACAGATTGGTATATGATTTTGATGAGGATAGTTGGTATTAGTATGTTGTAATAAACCGTGATAGCAGAAGGATTAAACAAATATTTCAGAGCTCAGGAGGACTGGAGATCTAACAATTGAAGCTCCGCATGGCGGCCATATTATTCTCTGGAATAATATTAATTTTTCTAATGTAGTCCACACTGAATTAAAAGTAGTTACACACCATGAAATACGAGAAGGCTATCAGGCCTCAAAGATGTTATAGTGAGTGGATGAGAAGTTCTGACTCATACAACAAAGTTTGAATTGAAAAATGGATGTCAGGAGTGTTCGTGCTCGCGAGCACTTTTTAAATCGCTTGACGAGAACACCAAATGTGATTGAAAGAGCACCAGGATGAGAACGTCTGATCTAAGTACACAATAATCAATAAACTTTATATACTAACTTTATACACTTGAAGAATTAAGACTTTTATAACACGAATTGTGACTACAGCGAATGTCATATGGCGACTGAGAATCTACTACGCCGCACCTCTAACAGCCCACGCATCGCAGACCGCGCAGGGAGTGGGTCGCCAGTAACCCGCCGTTTTCACGCCGCACGCCATAATAGTACATTATACAACAAGCCTATAATGGTAGTAATTAAGACGCTCGTTTCATAATTTTCATACGAGCATCTTAATTACCATTATAGGCAAGTTTCATAAGAACTTTTTATGCTCGACCATATTTCTAACTTTAAATTATTCATAAGTATTCATGTTATGGTTATGTAAGTGAGGAGCGGAACTGACCTGAATTGTGAGATGTGCGCAGACGCGAAAGTATTGATTTTTTCCGAGGCACGAATGTCATTGACCTTGATATAATCTACAGAATAACATGAAGATTAGTGTTGATATAACCTAGAAATTGATTTAGAATTGAAAAACGGGATGAAAAATTGAATTTATTTGAATATTAATTACAATTAACGCTAATTATTATAATAACAGAACATAACCTTCTGCGACAGTATTGGATTTCCAGCCTCCGTAACTTTTCGCTAATTGTCTTTCGATTGCATATCCGAGAATAATCGATAATTGCGGTTTTATAATGGTACAATGGTGATTTCTCTCTGTCTGAATAACTGAATTATAATGAATAGGTGTTCTTTAATGAGATGCATTAAAGGACTACTACCAGGGGTATAATTACTACATTTCAGCATGGTTGAGCATAAAAATATATCTGTAGTATTTACTTAATTTTTATTCACTCCACACATTTTATTACCTAATGGAAAGGATTTAACAGCCCTTCCCTTCAACGTAACTTTCTCAAAGGTCAACAACATTTACCAGGTGCTTGAGAGGGTGTGAAACGTATTGGGATTTTCTAATTTTGGAACAAATCTTTTCAAAGTTCAAAATATGAAAATTTAATATTCATTAGGTCTACAGTACATGCCTGAGTGGAAGATTTTGAGATTACAAGCTTAATTGTACGAAAATAACACATGCATGGTATTTAAAAAAGTATCACATTGTTTACAGGAAGTAGCATAGGTCGAAACTAGAAAAAATTCCTATAAACATGTGTTCGGAAACAAATATATGTTGAGGTATCGGCCATGCTGCATTGTGGCCTATTATCGTCATTCGTTTAAAAACACAAAACAATGGTGCATCTTTTGAAAGTGTATAGCATCCCTCAACAGAAGTAAACAGATTGTAGTAGTAAACAAAGGTCCAGGATACTACGGAGTCTATCATTTTACTTGTGTTAGTAAGTACGTATAGTATTCAGTGGTGCAGGCTGTCTTTCTGTTTATGCACGACGGTGTACTAACCCATTTTCTACGCCTGTGCGACAATACTTAACCCGGAGATTTAATGGGCGATGGATAGGTCGAGGAGGCCCAGTAGCATGCCCCCCTCGATCACCAGACCTAAATCCTTTCGATTTCTTGTTATGGGGACATTTAAAGACATTGGTGTATGCCACACCCGTCGACAACGTACAAACGTTACAGGAGCGTGTATCTAGTGCATGTGAGCAAATTCGACAACAGCCAGGTGTGGTCGTAAGATTTCGTGATTCACTGAGAAAAAGGCTAAAGCATGAGTAACAACGCATGGTAATTACATAGAGATCTTCTGTATTGTCTACGTAACAGACAAGTCAGTATCGTAGGCCACAATACAGTATGACCCATATCTCAACAGATATTTGTTTCCGGACATAGGCCTATATTTATAAGAACTGATTTCTAGTTTCAACCAACGCTACCTCCTGTAAAAATATACGACACTTTTTTAAACATCCTGTATATTAATGTGCTAATTTTGTAATCTGAGGATAGAGTCAGACAGTATCCAAACATTGCTTCAAGTATAGAGAAGATATGGGAAAAGAAATTGTGGCTGCAAACATAGGGGAGACCCGGGCAAAACGAATAACCCGGGCAAAGAGAATAATGCCTATTTCTTATAAACGCTAACATGTAGCGCTTTCTGCTATGTTGGGGAAGAATCCCTACCAGATTTTGCTGCTGGAACTGGCTTGTCGTCATTCTAGCTAATAAGAGAAGTAGTCAACGTGTGTTTGAAGAAAATTGACTGTTTTCTTAAAATATTTCAAAGTAAGAGAAACATATGTACAACTTGCAGTACTGCAGGAACTCTTTGTTATGTGATAGTAAAATATAGGCGATAGAATTAGTTCTAAAATGCCGTACTTACGAGGAAGATTATTGACGTTTTTGTTTGTATAACCTTAAATGAAAAGAGAAGTGGCGTCTGCGGGCAAAGTGAATAGGGCAAAGTGGATAACTTATCCACTATATAAGTATCAGCTGTATTTTTGTATATATTTGTCTATTCTAATAAAGCGTGTTAGATCATTTTACATTGTGGAGGCATTAAGTCACAGTAATTAAATTATAAATCAGCAACACTGATCTTAATTTTTAGTTAAAAAGGTCTTAATGTGTTTTCAGATGGTTTAATTTTTCAAGAGGAAGACGGAGCAAGCCAAATGGTTTGAAGAAGACATGAAGAAAGCACTTGAAGAAATAAAATCTTCCAATCAGTGGTTCTGCTATCTGGCCATACAACCATAATGTGTTTGTTGATGAAGAGTTTGCTCCAGATGAACTTACAGATCCCCCACTTGAGACAGAAATCAGCGGAACGACAGTTGGCTCAGATTTAACAAAATTCTACGGTGCCAGCATCTTCAGCGGCTGAAGAAACAGTTAATGCTCACTCAGAATCAACCACATGATGTTGGCATCTTCAGAGTTTGACGAAATATTCAATACATCAATTACACTCATTAACATCGTGTTTATGTGTTGATTTATTTTTATTATCAGTGAATAGAAATTAAATAGAAAGGTGAAAATGTTATAGGGATATTCACTTTGCCCGGGTTAATTATTCGCTTTGCCCGTGTACCCGGGCAAAGCGAATAATTAACTATATTTTCTTTCTCAAATCATATCACTCTCCGTAGGTACGAGAAACGAATTGCTGTTTTGTAGATATGTGGACGACATGTGTCACAACCAAAGTCATGAAGTTTTTATTTCGGGAGCACCAAAATATAGCCTGTGGCATTGTTTATTCTTAGCTTATCCGCTTTGCCCGGGTTTCCCCTATAAGCATTAATTGAGGTCATTTGATCGTCATTCAAAAATGGATATGATGAAGATGCTACTAAAGACAAATATTTTCATTGAAAATAATGATCCAGCAGTCTCAATTTGCCTTAAAAAATAGGTCTGTTTTAGTGGGATGTGGTTTTGTGAATGTATTTCCTTACATGAATTTTAATCAGCAAAAATTCAATTACACACTTCCTTACTGAATCATTGTGTGCATTCACGAGAAATTAAATTAATTTTGGCTTTTAAAACTTATGTGCAACAATTTTCCAATTATAAAAACAATCTTAATGATACAGAAATTATTTTAAAAAATTATATACAATTCCGATTTTGATAGAAGAACTTGAAAACAGTTGTGAAATAGGTCACACCATTACAGTTGCTGTGTATACCAGACCGGTTTGAAAGTAAAATTTTATTTACACGAAACCAATATAATTTTTAATATGGAGTAGATACGGAGAAACGTTACAAAATAGCCAGACATCGTTTGAAGAATAAAGCACATTTGGGACTAAAAGAGTGAATTGTTTCTCCAAAGAGATGAGCATTAATTCAAGGACTATTTCGTCGTCATACAAAAGGCAAGCAAGAGAAGTAAAGTTTGCAATTGATAAAACGAAAATGCTATTTTTACAGGAAAATATTTATATTTTACACACATTTTATTCCGGAAAGAATCTAATTTCTAATACCCTATGAACTACCAGATTCGTAAATTCCGCACATCCACCCTCAAATAATTTCGCTCTTAGCGAATAGAGGCACTTTCGCTCTCTACATTATAAATGGTTTACATCTTGTTTACAGGCCATTCGTAATCTCGTGAGACCTACCTGCGCGTCAGGGGAAGAATAAAGTGAACTGAAAAGATTTTTTCCCCTCGCTAAGCTTCTACCAGTAGCTAACGAGCTCGCTTACCCCCACCATAAGTTTCCTACTATATGATACGGTGCACGTAAACATTTGGTTTCATTAGATAACGAATGACCTATATATGTATAAAGCGTACAACGCGTCAGTTCTTGTTGGGTTCGTAGTCACACTATAAATCACCCACTGAGGTTGTTGGGATATGGTATTGGCGCAATGCTGCACAATTTGGTCTGTAGACTTCCCGTCTATTTGTTGTTCTTGAAATAGGCCTGTAATGTCAAACCAAGCGCATTTTTCTGACCTTGATGTGCGCGGGCATCAAGCGCTAGGTATGGAAGGAGGAAGAATTATGTATATGAATAAGCATCCTGTTGGATTAAGAAAACAGTGGTGCGGAAAATTTAAACAGAACGTGAAATTTTATGTCGTTATTTTTATGTGGCTTCTTTCTGTTTGATATTTTATATATTGCCTGTAAAACAAAAGTACTAACACCAATTTCTTAATATTGCGCTGTTTTAAATGTGAATAACACAATAGAGAGTTAAGAAGGAATATTCATATAAATCCCATAGTAGCAAATTATACTATACTAAATGAATGAAACAATCACTTATAAAGGAAGTGATATTCATATTCCAAAGAAAGAGACTGAGTATGGCATGGTAAGTTGGAATTGATATTGATGGTATCTTTAGCCCTATAAAAGTAATCAATAAACTAATCAAAACAATAAATGCCTATAGTACAAAGCAAAGTTACCTCGGTGTATGTTTTAATAGTAACTAATATTACATAACAAAACTCCTATCGCATTAATCGCTTTATGCTTTGAAGGTGATATTGGTGTGCAACTTCTTATCATCAAAATATTAAATTATTTTTTCGAAATCTACTGAAGCTATAGACCTGACGATTTTACAACACATTGGTACATATCTTTTGTTTATGATGTAACAGTAGTTGCTTTGTTAATTCATTTCCTTGCAAACATTTTCCATGCAAATATTTTCAAAATTTACAGTACATTATTTACACTATTACGTATTTACGATATATTTACGAAAACATTGTTTCAGTGCCTATAAGACTACTAAGTAAAACATATCTGAAAATTTCACTTTTCTGTACAAAAAGAAAATTGAGAAAATATTCATTTTGAATAAAAAAGAAAACTTGTGAAAAATGAGTATTAAAATTAAAACTTACATTCTCATAATGCACTTATACTTCTCAGACAAATATAAAAATTAACCTGGATACAGTTTTGATAAATTCTCTTCCCTTTATCCATTGAATCAGTGCTGGCTATCCTTGTGCATAGCTTAACCAAGTGGCATATAGGTCTACTACCTCTTTTGTCTGTCTCTTTTCT
Source organism: Periplaneta americana (assembly GCF_040183065.1). Lineage (NCBI taxonomy): Eukaryota > Metazoa > Arthropoda > Insecta > Blattodea > Blattidae > Periplaneta > Periplaneta americana. Next base: position 100,430,498 of record NC_091126.1, on the reverse strand, counting down.
TTCCGTTGTAAAGCGCTCAGGCTCTTCTGAGCTCTAAAGCGCGCCCTTGCGCCTATGGGCATCAGTTGACATGACTGAAATAGGCTATACCTGAAAACTTAATACGGGACATTGCAAAATGTCATTCTCTCTTCTCTCTTTCTTCTCAGTCTCACTCTGCACTCGAAGAAGTCGAACACACTTTAGTGGCTGTATCTCACTGTTTACTTTGGATGGGTAATAAGTTTGCAGCGATAGCCTATAGAAGAACATGCATAACAGTTGATATTTTTTGTGAGAAGCTGAAGGAAATTAACATGCAAAAGGCTGGACGAAAATACTGTTGTATTTTGATAATGCAGTAATGAGGTGGGACTTAAACTGTCGAATGTTATTAAGGCAAACATTTTGAATGCGGACGAAACTAGAGTTTATTCTTGTCGGTTACCATTGCGATCGAAAATATAATTTATTTCATCGTTACGGTCATGAATTTAATTTTCTCTATGACTATCATAATATCATCGTCTCCTGTGGCCGAATTAACAAAATTACAGTATATTGGTCTGAAGTGACAACACTGTTTCCTAAACATTTCCTTCTTAATGTTCAATTTAGTCAGGTAAAGGCTCGAATACCAGCTGTTCAGTCGTCATATTGAATGTTTTATCAAATACATAAAACGTTATCTCTTCATTTAGCTTCAGATAATTATGAGAAAGTTTATGTAGTCGATAACTGCTACCCGACTTTTCACACAAAAAAATTGTGCTATAGCATGACGTTCCAGAAACCGGCCATTACAACGGTTTTCTCTATGTATTATCTTCACGGAGGTAAATTTCATGTTGGGTAGTGATAATTAATACTCAATCTACATCACCATTTTCCCCAGCATAATGTCGTCTATTGAGAACTAGTGAAACTTTTTCAGACTTTGTCCATTTCTTATATCTCTGCTTCTGACTTAGCCCGTGGTTAGAAATTTCGCTTGATCAGAAAATTCTAGGAAATATATCTTTGAACGCCAGTGTACATGATAGGAGCGGTGCAGAATTCTCATAGGAGGTAGGACGAATGCGCTAAGGGGTCCTTTCTTTGAAAGTGGATGATGGTGATGGTTGTGGTGATAATAATGATAATAATAATAATAATAATAATAATAATAATAATAATAATAATAATAATAATGAATATGGTGATCATGATGAAGTTCTTGCCACTTTTCGATGTACAGTAATACTTTTGTCATTATTTCACTTACGCTTGTTGTCCCTGTAGCGTGTTCCCAATATTTTTATAGAGCTACATTTTGATATCTGTGATTCATATTACAGCATTTTTATTATACTCTTATATTTTGTTCATACGTCACATACATATTTGATTCGAAACAAACTTTTTCAAAGAAATTAAATAAAATGAATAAATGAATGTGTCCTATACAAACCTTCATAACAGATGATGAAAGTGGCCTCCCCAAACATCTAGACAATTCTGTTCACGTCTTAACAGATTCATATAGACACGTGCCAATTTCTCACGGGTGATAGTACGGATGCTATTCCTGCTGTTCACCAATAGTACGGGGATTCTGTTCGTACACTTTTCCCTTCATGTACCCCAGTAAATAAGTCACATGTCGAAAATCTGGTGACCACGGTGGCCACAAGCATTTGCTCAGTCCGCTCTTCAGTGAACATCTGAAGATCGGTGTGTGGTGAACTATTACAGCGAAACGCATTATCGGTCCAGTATTCTTCTATCACAGTCAACGCGGATGTATACTTGATCTTCTTGGACGAATTTTATCCCCAACTAACAAGAGGAGCGTAATTACTGTTTCTTTGAACAAGATGGAGCAACATCTCACACATCTGAGAGGTCATTTACGCATATTCATGACATTCACTGAAGAACGGACTGTGTGTAAAGGATTGTGGCCACGGCGGTCACCAATTTGTCGACATGTGACTTTTATTTATAGGGATACTTGAGGGGAAAGTGTACGAGAAGAATCTCCATACTATTGATGAACTCAAGGATAACATCAGAAATAGCTTCCGCACTATGACCCGTGAGGAATTTGCACGTGTCTATATGAATCTGTTAAGACGTGCACAGAAGTGCCTAGATGTTGGTGGAGGCCACTTTCAACATCTGTTATGAAGGACACATTCATTTATTCATTTTATTCCATTTCTTTGAAAAAAGTATGTTTCAAATCAAATGAAATGAGAAGAGCCGGTTTTATCCGCCCAACTCTGTAGTATCCGACGTAGGAGAAGTAGGATATCTCTTCCATAATGCTGTAATGGGTGACATCATGTTGTATAAGATATTTGAATCAGTCATTTAGGAAAGGGTTCAATGACAAAAAAGTAATATTTTCAGTAGAGTGAAAAAAAATTTTTTCTCTTACAATGTATTATTTTCAATTTACTATTTTAATCTTAATTATTGTACTAGAAGAGTTTGATATTTTTGATGCGTAACCTTTTGTTGTCGTTAATTAAATACCTTTAATTTGAAGATGAAAGTCATGGAGTTGAGCCCTTTCAAAACTGACTGCACTGAAATTTAACATGATGGATATGGTTAAGTTTATTATATAATTTCTTTCGTAGCAGTTAGAATGTTATTAAATAAAATGACATCAAAATTAGTTCAAAACATTAAACAAAATTATTTGTATCATTGAATTGACTTTAGTCTCACAACTCCGAAGTAGACATACTTTAAAGAGTTCATTCATAATATCAGCTCTACATGTAGGCCAAGCTAAAATTTCTTCATAGAAGCCTTTGTGTTCTTGTGGTATATAACACATAAGTCTCTTCAAATCTACAATCTTTTTAAAATATATAGGCACGTTGCTGTCATAAGCTTTATGCCTTGGAAGTTGAACCACTCTTGATGGAGCCAAAGTCCCTGTCGCAGGCATTAAATGAGTGCCCTCTAAGAGGGAAGAAATCGCTTATTTTGTTAAACTTTTGAGTTTCAACTAATGCAGCACATATTCTAACCATAGCAAGGTTCTTATTTTGTCCAACACATCCATCCGAGTACAAATTAACTTCAGTAACACTTTTCGGCAAGTGATTTCAATATAGTTCAAAATAAATGAACACGCATCATTTCCTCCTTTCTTCGCTAATCCTTCGTGATAAACATACATGACACAGTGACCAGTTGCAATATTATGAATGTTGAATACTTTAACCTAAAGATGTCTAAGGTAAAATACATCTTGCACAGGGATGCGTGGAAGAGGCATATTTTGCATGAAATCAAAGCACAGTGTTAAGACACTGTTACTTTCCAGGCACCTTTCTTTTCTCTGTTTCATGCATGTGAAGAACTTGTGGGCTCTACGTTTATGAATCATGAGCTACGCTGCTGCCACCTTTCTGGCACGATCATTTAATGTAGGGCTTCTAATTTTAACGAGAACCTCTTCACAAGTTATGCAGGTGTCAATTAGTGACCTGTTAAAATTGTCATGAAAATAATTTAGACAGTACTTGTATTTAACAGTAGTATCGAGATATTTCTCTTTAAACATCTCATACATTTTCCTGTCGTTTTTTTGCCTGAAGAAACACACTTCTGTAACTGTCTCCATTTTGCATTTCATTGCTTGAACGTAATCTCTGTTTATTATATCCTTTACTGTCAGATAAAATAAGTTCCTAAATGCTGACACAAAATGTCAGGTGAGTTCAGTTTAGAAAGGTCTCCACTCCAGGAATTGAGCCATTTCTGAAATGGACGATATACGGGACAGCTTGATTCCCCAATACTGTATTGCTGAATTGAGCCAATTTCATACTGAACAGATGGATCTACCGTCTAGGAATAAATACATGTTGAAAACTCAATTGTGTAAAAAAGTGGAATTGAGCCCTTTCTTAAATGACTGATTCATTTATTGCAACATGTCATTAATATTTTTTTCACGATATTCAATAATATATTCCACTTGAACCCGTTAAAAAAAAGATTTAATATATGTTATTATATGCGTACAAGGAAATAAATTCAGTACCGTTCTTAGAGAATAAAGGAAGAAAATAAAATAAAAAAACTAATAGAAACATTGCTCCCTACTTACCAGTCTTAATTTCGCATCGCTAAATATATATATATATATATATATATATATATATATATATATATTAATCGAGTTTAGAGACTAGTTTTCTTCGCCAAAATAGTAAGTTAAACAATGTACCGTACAAATTGTTTGATTTATAGCAATATATACATCTCTTCATTTTCCTCTGGAAATGTAGACGTCTACCTCTTCTTGCTATACTAAGTTGAAAACAATTACTTAGCAAGTCACCATCAAATTGGCCGAAATCAGTCTTGTGAACATAACACTTCACTTTTGAAGACGGCGACAGGTAGACAGATGGGCCGTGCAGTTGTTGACTCAACTTTCTGTGTGGTCTGCGCAGACTATCTATCAGTTACAGGTGCCAAACACTTCTCTTTTGCCTCAGAAGAATGTGAAAGTTCCAATCGATTATGAAAAACTCATATTAACGTTGATTGCAAAAAACAGCCGACTGTTCTCATAAAAGGATCAGAGGTTCGCTCTCCGATATATATTAATACATTTGTAATGTTTCCTGGAAGCACTTCGGCTTCTCTTGAAATTCTAATTGTATTACACCTCCTTGTGATCATTCACAGGCTCTGAATTAATACGTTTGAAAAGAAGTTAAATAAACATTTGTCTTTCATTACAATTACGACCCACGAAATAATATAATCTAATCACTAGTGATGAGAATTATATGTATTAGAATCCCTAAGATATGGATGTAACCATGCACTTAAAATTCCGAAATGTGCACTTAGAGGCCTATATGCAATAAAAGCTGAAGAAGCAGCAAAACTTCCCATACTATGGGATCCTACGAAAAATAAACACTAGCCACATAATGGGAAATAATTAAATTACTAGGCATAAAGAAATGCACAGTCACTTTAATTTCTTAGTTTTGCCTTATTGGCTATTGCTAATTCAATTAAAATCAATTTCATACAAACAATTGAATTGTGTCATTCCAAAACTCGCACAGTCCATTTGGCCATTTTCATGATTTATATATAATCTATGAGATTTTTTTCTAGTTAGGAGGGAGGGAACATCCCACGCACTACGACCTTGAGGTCTATTGTACACCCCCCTGTATGGGATGAGTTGCGTGCCCGCCGATCCTCTGCGCGCACTGACCTAACTACTTAACCTCCTTAACGACCGGTCCCTACAGCCAACAGAGTCCATATACCACACCTGCTTCGGCAACCCCCCCCCCAAAGCTCCCTTAGCGGTCCGAGGCGGAAGTCCTCTCCCGAGAAGGTCTGCACCGGTTTCCGTTGCAGAAGCTATCCATCACTTGAATACAATCCACGTAGGCCGGTCGAGAGAGTCAGCAGTTTCGGAGGGTCGCCTGTAGAGCAATCTGAAAACCAGAAGGAGTAACGGGATGATGAATGAAAGGATGGTAGGGGAGGAAAGGAAGTGGCGAAGATGAGTGGGGTTCCAATCGTCTGATAAAGTTACCTGATGTTCATCTATAGGAGTAAGGGAAAAACCAGGAAGAAACCTCACCCAGGCAACTCGTCCCGACTGGGAATCGAACCCGGGCCCGCTGGGTTCGTAGTTAGACTCGCTAACCCCTCAGCCACAACGGTGGACTATGATATTTTTAGAAATCTGTCATTATATTTTAAGCTTCCTTTCTTACAAAACAACGTCAAACCTTGTCTAAAAGTTTGTTATTTTGCATGTCACTTAAAAACTCGCTCAGCCCGTAGACTGCTGGACAAAGAAAAGTAAGCACAGTCCTTACATGAAAGTGGACTGAACTTGTTTCGAGATCACGCTCGTCAATTCATTTTCTTTCATGGCTGTAAAAACTTTGACAATATTCTGTTATTTTCCGTTTATTCAAAATTCCATTTTTCTCCTGTCCGTAAAAGTAAATTTGTGCCTTTCTTTCTACATCACATGAAGTGAGGGGACAGAACATAGGCCATAATCTGGTAACACGATAAGATTAACATCCACATCTCTATCGTATTCTTGAAGCAGTTTGCCGAATTTTCTCAACTTGTTTAGACCACTAGTCTTCACTCTAGCTGACGACGCTCTTTTAGACAACATTTATTCAGAACTCTCTGATTTGACTTGAGGAATAAGTACAGGCTGCTGAAATTGAGCGGGAAACGATGTTTTCGACGTGAATACGTCTTCAATATCAAACCGAGATATGGGGTACCAGGATGGAAATGGCGATGTAGCTGTGATGTAGGATGATCCATTCCGACATCATAATATCGATGTTGTTTCAGTAAAGAGAGATAAGTTCTAAAAGTGAGTTTTGAGAGAAATGAAAATTAAACTTTGGACACTTATCGAAAATAATTTTCTACAGAAATAAAACGCATCAAATGCTAATATTGCTTTGGTTTTTTCCATACCCATTTGTAGAATTTAACTTGTGTATTCATCTGGGGAACAAAATTCCATTTGTACACAAAATCACTTAAAACACTTTACCCGAACACCATCGATATCATGACTAATAGCACATTGAAATAAATGTGGTCTCGATCGGGTATAGGCCTACTACTATTATGCGAGCACGAACTTGGTAGGGGCTCAGTTACAAAAAGCAAAATTACAGACCAACTCATAATATACTGTACATCACAACACCCTCTATAAAAAGTACATCAAAAGAAGCACACAAACTTCAGACGTCCCCTGTCAACTGTACTGCAAAATGAAGCCTACTCAAGAATACATACCTTTAATTCTTAAGTAACAACCACATAGATAAAATGAATATTATTGATTTCGGCTCAATTTTCATAGTTTATACATATTCCACAAGTCAAACCAAGGAGTTCTGAATATTTTTTCAAGTAGACGCGCCGTCAGCTAAAGTAAATAACTACTTCATATATAACCGAAGTCCAGAAAACTAGAAAACAGTTTTCGCTACACAAAAGATAAAAATATGCATAAAATATACTCATAATATCGAAATATAAACAAATATTCAAAATATGCACTTAAATGCATGAAAAGCCATGCGTCAACATCTTGATTAAATGTGAAACATATAATTACCAAGTTTCTTTCAGATATGCAACTCCGATACACATACTCATTTGCACACACATATTTCGGGGTACGCGGTAAAGGCATAATGCTACAAAGCCGGAAGGTCGCGGGTTCGATTCTCGATGGGGTCATGAATTTTTCAATTAATCTAATTCTTCCAACCGCACTATGGCCCTGGGATCTACTCAGCCTCTAATAGAAATGACACCAGATGCATTTCCTTTGGAGTAAAGGCGGCGGATAAGTAGGATTGACACCCCTATTACCATTAACTTGTAGATTGTCTGTAAAGCTGGGAGCCTTAACCTCCTCTGAGTCATCCTGGCCTGTCATGGGATTGCCTTTACTTACACCTGTATTTCTCATCAATATTAATGATATTAATTAGCAATACCTTGGGTTTTTTTAGTCTGCTACGTCCCAGTATTTCTAAACTGCAAAAGATAGGAAGTGAAAAGTTTTGATACTTCTAGACACACACGAAAGGTACACGAGAACACCAACTATTAGGAGGTAATACTTAAATCATGTTTCAAAATTATGGATGGGATCTGTTTCGAAAGAAAATATATCTAAGATACCCGCATGTTGCCGAGAAATACCCTCCACGATTATAAACGTAGCAATGAATGTTACGCACTGCTTATTGTTGTCGTGATAAAGAATGACTCACAGAATTACAACTTGAATGTCGCAGAATGCCTCATTGTGGCGGGGAACAGTAGGAAGCACCTGAAGCGATTGCATATTAAACGGCAGCGGTCCTGCAACAACGTAGCTGGTGCATTGCGGAATTAGCTAAGACAAAATGTTAAGATTATTATAATTGTGGAGTGACTTTTCGGACATCAGTTTCATCGTTAGACACCCAGTGACAAGACATTTTGAAGTGGTACTCTGACTTTCTAGAGAAAGGGTGCACATGCGGTCATTCAAATCTTCAAATCGACAGCATGTCGACGCGGGAGTTGTGGAACATATGTGGAATCATTTGTAAGCGGCAATCTAAGAATTCCGTGCTCAGATCTAGCCAAAGTTGAAGGTAACTTACATAAATCTACCGTGTCTCAGCTTTTACATAGGCAACTCATTTGAGACGTCACCCTTACAAATTGCAGTTGGTGAATAAATTGCTTTAAAACAACACTCCAAAACCTCTCTCTTTCTGTGAACATTTGCTGGCATTAGTGGAGGATGACGAAGACATCCGTCAAGAACCATTTCTTGACGGCGAACTTTCCACGTCACTGGGAAATTGAACAAGACCAGGTCAATGTCTTTTGGGCTATATTGAAACTGAATGTGTACGACCAATTCTCCCTCTTGGAGAAACCGTTACTGGTTCCAATTATCAGGATCTGCTGAGATCAGTGGATAATTCTGCAATTTGAAGAGAATGAGGATGGCAACGAATTCTTCTTTCAGCAAAACGGATCACCACTCCACTGCATCGCTACGTCTGGAAATTTCTTAATGCTCAGTTACCAGGGAGTTGGATTTGGCATGCTGCAGCCGACTACGTCACATACACGTGGCTACCGAAATCACCCAGCCTGGCTATCTCAGAATTCTTCTTTTGGGTTACATTAACGATCTCTCGTTCCACTCCCACAAAATCTGTACCACTTGCGACTATGCATCATTGCTCCCCATCGATTTGATCTCGGCGGATATGCAGGAGTGCGTGTGGCGTGATTCGGAGTATCGCTTTGATGTCGTCGCGTGACATGAAGGAGTGTGTGACAGATCAACACAAGAGTGTTTGAGTTGCTCTTTCTGATGACACCTATTTCGTGAACATATGACAGCCGACATGACAATAGCAGTGACAGCATGTTTATAATCACTGAGAATATTTGTGGACACTGTGTATATCAGTAAATAATTAATTAATATCAAATAATACGCAGTACCAGGAGTGAATGGTATATAGATTGCAAACGATACAAACTATCAAAATTATATAGGTAATACGGTACAAAATATCTAGTGAAATTTAATTGTTCCTTATAATTTTATTTTAAATTTATAAAATGCCCTGTTTTTAAGATTTATAGCAGTTGAATTATGTGTTTACATTTCGACTGATCATAAATGTAATTCCTAATGACTTTGTACCCAACACCCAACACGTACCAATATACAACAGAGTAATAAACGACTACTTCAGCCTACATATCGGGCAAATAGACTAAATAATGACTGTCTATACTCTTTTCCAAAAAAAAAAAAGTTACACTCACAAAACAATCTTTTCTGGGAAAACTACGACAGTTACAGAAAATATTTCACTTCTCTTTAGTTATTTAAGCTCTACTACCAATACTTGTTTTTGGCAGTTTATATCTTTTACACCTTTCTATAAGAAGCAAATTAATCTTCTTGTATAATGTCTCCAAAATTTCACACATTGATAATTTTAAAATTTTATTCAACCTGAAAAATGAACATATCTTGAAGTGTTTATGATGCGGTGTTTGCTATACTCCGGAAGTCCACCTCAGACAAATAAAATATTTCTAATTTAGACCTCACCGTTACACCGTGGATTTTACGTTCCATTAATTTAGCAGAGAGTGTAGATTACTGAATAATTTTCAAGAGAAATACTGTAAGTTCTGATAGCTTTTCGATAATTTTATTGACCTCAACGAATGTTTGTCATAATAATTATTTCGAGACCGTTGCCGCTGGTATGAAAGAAGCACGTGAAAATATGAATTTACTTTCTAAAGCTGTAAACCACGCAAAGTGTGTCAGATCCGTAAAGACCTTAAAGCAGGTATGTCAATTGATGCCCACAAGAGCAAGCGCGCGCTTTAGAGCCCAGGAGAGCCTGAGCGCTTTACAGCGGAAAGGAAAGAGACAGACGAAAGACGTGGTATGTGTCGCTTGGTCGAGCTATATTCAGGGATTGCCAGCACTGATTCAATAGATAAAGGGAAGAGAACTTATTAAAACTGTATCCATGTTAATTTTTAGATTTACCTGAGAAGTATAAGTGCATTATAAGAATGTATGTTTTAATGTTAATGCTCATTTTTCACAAGTTTGATTTTTTTATTCAAAAGAAATATTTTCTCAACTTTTCGTATAGAAAAGTGAAATTTTCAGGTACAGGCCTATTTATTTAGTAGCCTTACAGAATGTTTTCGTAAATCTAATATACCGTATATACGTATTACTGAAAAGTGTATTGAAAATTTTGAAAATATTCGCATGGAAATTGTTTGTGAGGAAATGAATTGACAAAGCAACTACGGTACTGTTACATCATAAGCAAAAGATACGTGCCCATGTGTTGTAAAAATATCAGTCTATAGCTTCAGCAGATTTCTAGAAAATAATTTAATATTCTGATGATAGAATGTTGCTCACAAATATCACCTTGAAAGCATGGCTGCGGCCACAGTGGAAGCGTCGAGCGGCGCGGTACCGCTCTCGAAAAATTGAGGAGTGGGGAGGAAAGAGCGTTGGTGTGGCCATAAAGCGCAGAGTTGGTGAGCGGCGTGGCGTGGCGTGGAGATGAGATCATGACAGTGTTTGCTTTTAGGCAATTCTTATCTAGAAGGAACAGCTTAAAATAGGAATGGAAGAGAATTTTATGTTCATCCATTTAATAAGAGATGTGAAACTCTGAGAAATTCTCGCATGCCTATCACAACTTTCAACTATTTTCTAAATAAAAATGAGGAGCGACTACAGAAGCAAGCCATCAAATTTCGGAGATCTATCACTATTGTACAATGGCTAATCATTATATTAAGATAAAATTATTTTAAGTTAAAGACACAGGATCATGCATTTTTCGAGCAATGAATCAGGTAGGCTATACTGCATATAAATTAAACTATATAAGAATCCTTAAATTTTTTGTGTTGATGGAATTAAGTCTCATTCATTACGAATAATTGCATGGGCTGCATCTTACATGGCAAAAAACATGTTTATACTTACGAAAATTTAACATTAGAAATGAGCAGTTTTCAATATTTTTCATTTTTTTTTTCATTTTGGTTTATTGCATTTAAAACGTATTACAATTGTGTGCTGTGCAATTTTAATTTTTCCACAGCACTTATAATTACTGCTTTTCATATGCGGCAAAAGAGACATTAAAAATTGTGCTCCGGGCCACTGAAATGCTCTCTTGCTATTGCTTTATTACCAGGATATCGAACTACTCTAGTTTCAGCATCAATTATTTATATATATATATCTATCTATATATATATATATATATATATATATATATATATATATATATATATATATGGCCCTATTTTATATAACCAATTATTGATAAATAGATTTAACATAAATATATTTTTATATAAGTAATATATATTTAAATAACTTAGATTTATATTCGAGCCCTTGGCTTTGGTGTTGAGACATTCGAAGACATATTCGTCTGAAGTGATATGTTATCATCGCTGACAATTGTCTTTACTTTCCCCCCAAATCAGGACTGTTTGGAGTCGATGGGATCTCCTGAAAGGAAAGATTTCCTACAGTCATATCAGATTGGACGACGTCCTTCATAAACATCGTCAGGTCGAAAAACGTCCATAACGATGTAGCGATTCAAGAGCTTCAGAACCGCTTCGTATCTTTGGGAGCTTCTGGAGTTCGTTCTCAAATTTATCTTTTAAATTCTACCACTTATTTTTCCCACGTCTTCTGAAATAGAATGCAATAATGAATATTTAATGAATTAGTGACTGAAATATTAATATATTCTAATATTAAGTCTTCTACTACGTTAAAATGAAGAAAAATTTAAGGTAAATTTCTAACATTACTCTTTCTTGTAGGTTTATAACCACAGGGACATCATTGCGATCACTGGCATTTTCCTTCAGGGTAGGAAAATTTACAGCAATTGTAATGGCAAGAGAAATGTGTGAGGTAATCTAGAATAAATCGATTAAATAATTTATACCATAACCAATTAAAGAAAAATTAAACAAAGTAGTCAGTGATTACTACGAACGTTGTGGTTCCCTAATTGCTTCGTAACAAACGACGAAAAGCATGGTCAGGTAAAGGGTCCTGATAAATTCGGTTCCAGATATTTTAATTTACGTAGTATTACTACAGAGTATTGCTGGCGCAGACAAAACATTTTAGCCATTGATTTGGTGGGAAGAGGAAAACACAGTGATGGAGGCACTTTCACATCTTTACACTTCTCAATTTGTTGGAGACCAACAGGTATGTGCCTCAACTATCGAACTCACATGTAAAAGTATCACTTGTACTTATTGGAGATGAAGCCTATCCTCTAAAACTTTATCTTATGAGGCAATATCTAGTGAGAGAACTAACGCCTAGAAGGGAAAATTTTAATCAACGTTTATTTAGTGTTGGAAAAATAATATGTGGAATGTGCTTTCGGAATATTGCATGCTAAGTGGCGATTCACAAATAGAAATATTGACACAAATGTGAAAAGAGCCAGCACATATTATAATCTTCCATTTGAGAAAAAGATTACTACAAAGAATGATCTGCATTATCATGAAACAACTTTACAAATTGACAGAACTGATATGTGCAAACTCATTGGAACTCAGATCGCAGGAATAATAGTTGCAGTGAATTTGCTAGACAAATAAGGATAACTTCACCTGATTATTTCAATCAGTCGCAGATGTTAATATAACATTATAATTTGTACTTAATAGATTGCGCTTTTTCATAACAAAAGTGTCAGTATTCTTGTATGGGATTGTAAATAATTACTTTTGACTTAATAGTTTTAATTGTACCGGTATTTCTTTGCTATAATGATGGTTAATCGTAACAACAGAAATATTTAAATCGTATAATTGTACCTTTATTTCGGAGTTGGAATATGTTTAATATTGTACGTAGTACTGAATGTTTATCCCGACAATATTCTACGAAGTATGATTAATAATAATAATAATAATAATAATAATAATAATAATAATAATAATAATCAAACGATATATTATAAAAAAAATTCGCGTTCAGTAAAATGTCTTTCTACATATTTCTCGTCATGGAGAGGTTTTTGAAGTTCTTCTCCCAATTATTCCACAGGAATATTCGGGTTTTCACTTCTTAAATGATAACTTCTTTCTCATTTCTTGACAATTCATACTTGCAATTGTGAGCGGCGCCGCTAAAATCTCAAACAAGACCGAGCGGCCAGCGGCGTGTAGCGTTGTCCTTGAACCAACTTCCCCTCCAAAATGCCGCTCCGCTCACACTATGGCCAGCTGCATTTGCTAACATGCGTTTGTGATTCATCCATGCCGCCACTCAACGCGCCGCGCCGCTTGTCGCTTGCACTGTGGCCGAAGCCGATAAGAATTTTTTTTCTGTAATATTAGTTACATTTAAAACAGATACAGTACCTAGGTAACTTTGCTTTGTACTGTAATATTGTTTTGATTAGTTTATTGATTACTTTTGTAAGGCTAAAGATACCATCAATATAAATTCCAAATTATCATGTCATACTCAATCTCTTTCTTTGGAATATCACTTTCTTTATGAATGATGTGTTTCATCCACTTAATACAGTATAATATTATACTACTATGGAATTTAAGTGAATATTCATTCTTAACTCTCTATTATATTATTAATATTTAAAACACAAATGCAATATTAACAAATCAGTGTTAGTACTTTTGTTTTACAGACAATATAGATAATATTAAACAGAAAGAAGCCATATAAAAATAACGACATAAAATTTCACGTTCCGTTTGAAGTTTGTGCACCACTGTTTTCTTAATCCAACAGGGTGCTTATTCATATACACAATCCTTCCATACTTAGCGTTTGCTGCCCGCCCACGACGTCAAGGTCAGAAAATTGCGCTTGCTTTGACATCACTGCCTTAAAGTAATACATGTACTATTAGGTATGCAGTGTGGTTTCACCAAATTTTGCTATTTTTATGTGAGTGGGAGTGTCGAACTTAGGAGAAACAGTACAGATTAAAAGAGCGACGTTTAAGATATGCTTCGGTTGGCCTACCTAGAGAAATGGGTGTCAAATATGAAATATTAGTTAAGGACATAATTTTACTACTGCCGCTTCACATTAAGTTAGGCTTAATGAAAATCTCTGTAAATAGTTTAAACAGGGAGAGAACTTTCTTCTAGAATTTGAAATAAATTTCTTCAGATTAAGTGAAGCTAATTTGAAAGAAGGAGTTTACTTTTATTAGCTAATAGATCAGTGAAATAATGCTAGAGAAATTGTTTAAAAATTTCTTACCGGACAATGAGAAAGCATCAAAGTTAAGATTCAAGACTGTGCATAATTTTTGTATGAAATAGTTTAAAGACTGAAATTACATAGAAATGATTGAATACATGCTGAAGGCATATGAAACTTCGAGGTTGTACATTTCCTTTATGCACACTTGGTCTTCTTTTCTCCCAACTTGAGTGCCGTGAGTGATGAACAAGGGGAATATTTTGACCAGGATATTGCGGTCATGGAAAAATGATGCAGAGAAAAGTGGACATCTAGTATGTTAGCAGACTATTGTTGGCAGTTAATTAATGACATTCCTGCTAGCTGTAAGTGGAAGTCTTCTAGAAATTTCGTATGAAAATGTGAGTGAAATAAAATATTTTTGTATTTTTTACAATACCCATAATAGTTTTCTCTATAAGCCATTCTAACTGTAATTTTTGAATTCTGAAGACTAGTTTTATAATAATTTTGACTTTTACGGAGTTCTTTATCATAGTTTCGATAATATTACATTCATGCTTGTTTAATATATTTTTATGACAAATATAAAAACTAATTTTCCAGAAAAAGAAGGTACGTGATAGGAAACTTTGGACTTCAGATCTTAATTCAGCATACACTAATTATACAAAATTACCTGTTTTCACTCGAGTGTAAAAGAAAAAGTTGAATTGTGTTGTTCAGTGTAATCAGCCATTAACTAGGTAGGCCTACTGTTGCGGCTCGAAAATTAACTCTTCGTGCGGCTTAAGGGATTAGGTACAGCTTACAGCAGTAAAATATTTGGAAGTATTCAACATTTTTTTCCTACATTACAGTATCTTGTACAATAATGAAAATTGGTATGTGTAAAACACTGTCGCCCTACTATATGAAAAAAAAAATATTTTAAGAATTAAAAAAATTATTTATATATATTTTTTTCAAAATTCAATATGGTGGCAGTTTACTGTGCAGTGATGAAACTTTTCCCTCATACCTCATGTTCTCTCTCTTTATTTTATTGCTGAAACTCATGTTTACAATATCATGCTCTTTCAACTACATTCCTTAATAAATAATATATATTTTTTATTTTGTGTTAGAAGAAAATACTAATATGTGACCATTTTTAAAATGAATTTATTTTTTATCAGACAATCTAGCAAAGGTAGAGAAGTAATTTTGCATCATATTGTAGATATTACATACATAAATACACACAAAAAATTTAATCACAGAATGTTGGATAGATTTTGAGTTACGAGAGAAATGCTTCATCACTGCACAGTGAACTGCCACAATTTTTAATTTTGAAAAAAAAAAAAAAATAGTTCTTTTTAAATCGTAAAAATGTTTTTTTCATATAGCAGAAGTACAGTATTTTACACATACTAATTTTATTATTGTTCAAAACACAGTAATGGAGAAAAAAATTTTGAATATTTACAAAATATTACTGCTGTAAGCTGCACCTGACCCCTTCTTCTAAGAATGCTCAATTCCAGATTCATAATACAAGAAAATGTTAGCAATACAACCTGAATAAAATTGAATCGATCCATGCAGAAGGGGCTTCAGTCCATTAGACCTAGTTTTGAGAAAACTAAAGAAAACATTCTATATTTCTTTCTGCATAGAACTCTCAGCCTGATGCTTCAGTTTCTATCTTTCCAAGCACTGGACTGAATACCTTTCTGCACATGCCGATAGAGCCACTCATAAAGATATTATGATTTCCATCGATATCTCGTTCTTTTTTCAAAATTTGTGATAAGCTCTTTCTGCAAGGGGGATTCAATTGTAGGATAATAAATAATACAATCTTGATAACTAAAGTTCAAATTAAAAGTATTCAGTTCGTAAAGAAAACCATCCCGTTATTTCGGTGAATTTGTAAAGCCACGGAATTTGTTGAATTTATATAAAGTGCATAGGTTTGAAGTCAGTTCAGTTTATTGCTTCATATTTGGTCTCATCGAAGATTATTTTAAAATACTGCACACTTGGACTTCAGAAAACTTACAGGCAGAAATTTGAAGTGTGTGAGATGATCGGCTGATTAATAATTTATTCTCCTCGACCTAACCGTTTCTTTCGATGGCATCATGAATATATCTTGCAGTACTTGTTAGCTGAAATACATAGAATATTCATTGCTCATGAACCACATGGAATCAATTAAATGAAAAGGAGAAATTGTATTGTATTCAGTGGTTTTTTACACCATGCCTATGAAATGTGGGAATGTAAGAAAAATACATTTCACTACGCTCTTGCCTCACCTTATCCACTAAATATTAATCTAATACATTTATCAGAGCTTCTGAATTAATTACGCCATTTTCTTGCCTTCTACTCTTTAAGACTTGTAATTTATTTGCATCAACTAATAGTATGCCATTTGGCAACAGATACGAACGTTTGTACAATCAGTCCTATAGGCCTATATAGTTATTAAATTTTAAATAAACATTCAAAGTCAACATTTGTTTTAAGTGTCAAACGTTTACACGTATTAAATGTATTATAACGATGGAAATTTTAGTTCAATATAGCATCTAAAACTTTAAATTTGTTTGTAAAGCTGAAGTTTATGTAGGTTATTTATTATTTTTACAAACACTTGCAGACATAAATTATCTCCGGGTATAATCCTTGCTTTGTGTCGTTTTGGTGCCTATTGTAACTCGGATGTTGGCTCAGATAATGCCATACATACTTCCTACATTCGAGCCTGTGTTTTCAATAAACACGGCGGCGCGGCGATCGGACAGACTCTGGGGCTTGTAGGTCAATAACAGCTTGTTGCCTGCTGAAAAGAACTAACTGCCCGTTGATTGGCAATAGTCCTATCAACAACTCCATTGCCGACACAGATATTAACCGGCCATCTGTGCACTTCGATTTCAAAACCACCGGCACAGACCACAGTATTCATTTGCAGCTGGTTAAACAGCGAATACTGCTTACACATGGTACATTGTTAAAAATATATTATATTGTATTTCTATCGTGGCATTTTCCGATTTGGTGCAGTCTGAAGGGGAACGAACTACGCACTCTTCGGGCGCAAATTCCACTCCTGACTCACAATGAACTACGTCCGTGGCTTTAGAAAAAATACAATAAATAGCAAGCAGATTCATTAATTGATTTACAAGCATATAAAACTCATTAGTTGACCCAGACAAAAATATACAAAATATAGTAAGTTGATAAATTTCAATTACAAATATAAATTCATCAGTTGAGTTATACAAAATTTTGAAAAAAAAAAATGTATATATAATATATATATAAAATACATACTAAACAGATTAATTTAATTTACACACATAAACAATTCATCGGTTGAGCTATAAAATAATAATAACCAATACCGTTATATAACAAAGGCGATTAGTTCGATTTACAAGGATATATAGGGTATTTCAAAAGTCAATTCAAACATTAAAACGCTATAAATTTTATAATATTTGAGATAGGGAGAAAACAAAAACATCACAGTGTTGGGCAAACAACGGGGTTTACAAAACATTGGGAAGATGTCCGCCGTTCTCTTGTTAAATGTTCTGCATTCTGTCTGCGACACAATGCACAGCATTTTGCAGATAATGTCTTGGAATAATGGCACAGGAGGGTTGTTGGATGTGTCAGGAAAACTCGTTCTTTAAGGTAACCCCACAACCAAAAGTCGGCGGGATTGAAATTTGGAGGTCGCGGAGTCCACATTGTTGGAAAGTGCCTACTGATGATATGATCGCGCCAAAAATCTCAGTAATTAATTGTTTTGCAGGGATAAAGATGTGGGGTGAAGCGCCATCTTCATGAAGATTACGTTTTCCATATCGTGATTCCTCAGTCTAGGGATGGCGAAGTTCTGTAACATGCTGTAGTAGCGCTCCCCGTTTACTGTAACAGGCTGTCTTATTCCATTATTGTCCACACCTGTAGAGTAAAGGTTGGCGCGTCTGGCCGGGAAACCAGGTGGCCCAGTTTCGATTCCCGGTCAGGGCGAATTACCTGGTTGAGGTTTTTCCGTGGTTTTCCCTCAACTCAATATGAGCAAATGGTGGGTAACTTTCGGTGCTGGACCCCGGACTCATTTCACCGGCATTATCACCGTCATTTCATTCAGACGCTAAATAACCTGAGATGTTGATACAGCATCGTAAAATAACCTTAAGAAATAAAAAAGCCTACTTCACCGGCATTATCACCTTCATCTCATTCAGACGCTAAATAACCTAAGATGTTCATAAAGCGTCGTGAAATAACCTACTAAATATTAATGGTGGAGTTAACACGCGTAATTGAGGTTCGTTTTCCGACCAAAGTCATCAGTAGGCTATACAATACACAATAATGTACATATATTAAATTGAAATTAATTCTGTCTACAGGCATAAATAATGCATCAGTTGAACTACACAAAATTATACAGTATATAGCAAGCAGACTAATTCCATTTTTAAGTATACACAACTCATCAGAATAGTAGAATGTATGAAAATGGAGAAATTCGGTTAAATCTTCCGAACCTTTACTCATGGCCCTTCAAAGCTTTAAAATTATTCGGCATTCCATTGAAGACCGTTAGACATGAATATTAAAACCTTTTTTTATATAACAGCTTACATTAACAGAGGGTATATGGATATCTGATTCGTGTATGATATTACAATTATGAATATTTTGATTAGTACTAAATATATCTTGGATTTTTATTTGAAACATCATCAGGGTAAATATGTTCTTACAACGTAATATCAAGATTTATAAATTTTGGAAAATATTTTTACATTATGTCCTTTTATGCACACTAGTCAATATCCTTATAGTTTTTTTGTGAAACAAAATGTTTAGCTTCACGTGATTTGCCCCAGAATATTAACTCTCCAGTACTCGTGCTGCATACAATTATAATCCACTCTTTATTACGTCATCACATCTCCGTCTTCAATGCTGATAGCGTGAAATTTTCGGTACCTTCCTGTTACAGTTTAGCTCTGATGTCTGGAGTGTTTGGATGTAATTATGACTCTTTTCTGTGTAGTAATATATAGGCCTATGTTTTTAGAGTGGAATACGATTGAAGGGTTGAGTCATTTTGGGCCACGCGCCATTTATTAAAAACGGAGAAAACAAGGTTTAAAATTAAGTGAATACCATAATTTAATGAAGAGTGACATATAATTTAGTATTAATGTGTATACTTTATATTACTTGCTATATGTTTCATTGAATTATAGTATTTACTTAATTTTAATCCTTGTTTTCTCCGTTTTTAATAAATGGCGCTTGGCCCACTATGGCTCTGAACCCTTCAATTGCTAACGCCAGTGTTTTTAAGAGGCGAGAATACAAGAACATATTTTTAATCTCCTTATTTGTAATTTCATTTATTCCTATAAGCAGTTCATAATACTTTTTACATGCATTTTCTATTGTTATTGTGGTTATTTTATCCTTCAATATAAAAGGTTACGTGTACATATTTGATTATAAAGAACAATGACTTCTCATACGAAACAGACACGTATACCTATTTGAAACCAATAGTGAATTAAGTATTAGAAGTAGAAATTTGTATAACTCTAGAGTGTAGTATATAATAAATAACAGTTAAGCCTATATAATAACAACAATAAAAATAGAGTTTTAACTACATTGTTTGTATCGTGATACCACTCATTATATGTTATTGACATCACTGATTTAAATATTAAATTTCAAATAGAGTCGCACTGTTATATCACAGAGTCTTTAGTAAAATCAGCAAAGTAATGTTACTATTATATATTTGTTGTAAAATTACAGATTCATGTGAATTTATTAAACACAGAGATGGATTACAAATGTAATCCGTGCGAGTACTAATGTCAAAAATTTTGGCGCGAGCAGTGAAGGGTTTATCCATATTTCATTTTACATGAAAATATGCAATGTATGACATTTTAAGTATGTTTATATCGCCAATAGAAGATAAGAATTTTAATGCATGGCAGGCAGATCTCAATTTACGAGTACCTAACATGTTCCATGCTGTTTTGCAGTTCAAGTAGATTATCCAACTCTAAAACCAAGAAACGTACTTATAGATTCTTTGAGCTGAATTCCATTTAATCTAACATTTTTTGTAAGGAAACATTATTATGTGTACTAAATTTGACTACACTGGTTTTGGTTTTTATCAATATTAAGCGGTAGTTTATTTGCACTAAATATTAATTCATTAGATTGAACACTGTATTAGAAGCGTTTATAAAGTGGTTGTATTATTTACTTCAGATAAATCACGTTTGTACATCTGCAAATAAAGTTACATGGGATACGTTATTTATGGTTGAGACTAAATTATAAACATAAACTAAAAACAATACTGGACCTAAAAATCCGTACTACCCTAAGACTTAACCCCAGCATATTTTTAACTATTACAGATGATGGATGAAGTGAGTTGAAAGTGGAGAGTGTTGGTGGAGTCATGGACAAAAACGAAAGTATCCCGAGAAAAACCCTCTGCAAACGTCGAGTTTGATTTGAAAAAAAAAAATGTTTTAATATACTGTAATACAAAATTATTGTTAAATTTAGACTAACTTGTGTTCGATGATAAGCATAAGTATTAAATATTGTATATCTGTATATATTGTATCGCGTCCACACCTGCGGAGTAACGGTTAGCGCGTCTGGCCGCGAAACCAGGCGGCCCGGGTTCGATTCCCGGTCGGGACAAGTTACCTGGTTGAGGTTTTTTCCGGGGTTTTCCCTCAACCCAATATGAGCAAATGCTGGGTAACTTTCGGTGCTGGACCACGGACTCATTTCACCGGCATTATCACCTTCATCTCATTCAGACGCTAAATAACCTAAGCTGTTGATAAAGCGTCGTAAAATAACCTACTAAAATAAAAAATATATATTGTATCGTTATATCACAAAACAACTATTTTAATTATTTACTAACATATTTATTATCAGGCTTATAATTGAGGCGTTCCGTAAGATAAGGGCGAACCCGCCAAACGTACCTCTAGCTAGAGGTAATCGATGTTCAAAGTATTTTACTTGTAAACGAGATAAGGGCGAAGCCGCCAATGACACGTCCGTAAACAATATTAATTACTTTGTACTCTGAAAAACGAATACCATTATTGAAAATTGCAATTAAATGTCCAATTTAATATTCCAACTTTATAGTGATCATTGATGACATTATGAATTCATCAATATTATGGGAATAATTTGAAAATAGTATATCAGAAAAAGCAAAGCGCATAGAATGAACTCAGTAGTGGCGGACATTAATATAATAATAATAATAATAATAATAATAATAATAATAATAATAATAATAATAAATAAAAACACTTAATCGCACTGTGATGTAACATTTATAAAGTGTCTGAAATTATTAATAAACAAAAATAAGTAGATGCCTGTCATGTTATTATCCTTGCTATCAAAAGTAGTCTCATTTGTTCTGGAAACAAAGGTGCTAATAATCCATTACATCATCTTCATGAAGATGTTCCTCTGAGTCGGTCACTGCTAGTTGCACGTTTTTGTTGCTGATCACGTCATCCAGAAACGTTCTGTGGCACATAGATAAGGAGAGCTTTCAGATCCTTTACTTTATCAGAAATAAGCTTTATTGGCGTGACATAGTAACTCTTTGGCAAAACCAGCTGAGAGAGGTCGGCCTGTTCTTAATGCGACATCTGTTCACATCAACACTGGTTACGAGCTTAGAAATATAGGCATTCTGGAGGCCATAATCACCCAACTCCCAGAAATTACGAAATACAGTTTGTATTTTCGCCATACCTAATACGTTGAAGCACCCACAAGTACATGGCGGGCGTATATCGCGAGCGTGTACATGTCGAGATGTTTTCGTACTACTGTACGATTCACCTTTGTTCCTTTTAATCTTTGCTTGTACGTTTATGCATTTTTCGACATGCCTCTGGTGTTTCCTACAGTAACCAGTTATGGCTGGTTTATTATCACTGTCACTATTACTCATACTAAGCTATTACAATGTCCATCAATACACGTAAATCCTCACTACGGTTGTATTCGTCTGTGTGGTTACAACACTGAGACAATGAATGGCGCACGCCTTCAGGCAGAGTGGCGTATTCGCCCTTCTCGAACGGAGTAATATGAATATTATGAACCTGTCACAGACTATGCAGTTTCTCCAACCTTACAAACAATGATAATTTCGATGTAGCAAGGGAGAGTCCGCCAACTTCTGCCCGGCTTAAGTTGTAGATATGTGTCTTAAATACTCGGAGGAGTAATAATAATAATAATAATAATAATAATAATAATAATAATAATAATTCGACCCTTGGCGGACTCGTCCTTCTCTTACGGAACGCCTCAATTCATTGTATCAATTTCTCCGTGAGCTTTGTCGTAGTCTTTATCGGGGTCCTTGTCATGACCCTTATAGTGGTCCCTGTCGTGATACTTTTCATTGATCTTCCCATGTCATTATCGTGGTTCTTGTATTTGTTGCGATCCTTATCGTGGTTCATGTTGTCTTTGTAATGATTCTTATCTTCAAACTTGTCTTTGTTTTATTCCATATGAAAAACTAATCGCAAGATATGTACTCAAATTCTTAAGCGGTTTAAAATATGAAGGGAAGGGAGCGGAGGACAGCAAGTATTTTCATATGATTGTCGAACAAGACAGGCCTTCTTCTGCAGATCGGAAAATATCGAACTTCGCCATACTAGACAAAATGAACCAAACATAGCGTCTGTCATTCACGACGTTAATGTGTAGTGTAAAAATGAAATAATTTATTTTGTTTATTGTTATTGTTTAGTAAACTGTCCGAAGACAGGTTGGAATGTCACAGATGAAATCAATAAGGCATCACTCACGAGACAACTAAACCAGGAGATAATGAGTAGGGCAGCCAGTTTCTTTCTCTCTCCATTGTATACATCGCTGACTAGTAACATATTTCACTAATCAGACTTAATACTTAATATGTAAATAATAAACAAATGATCTTTCTCTGACAAATACCGCTAAATGAGATGTACAGTACATATCAGCGAGAATATTAATCAGAGTTTAATTTCATCTATTAACAAGTTGAGTATTATAAGCTAAAATAATGTGTAATATGAAAATTAATATTTTCTTTACAGAGAGTTTGAATATTAAAATTTGTAGTGATGTGTCATGAAGGATGAAAATGAAACCATTAATTTTATGGAATTTATTTTATATTATGCTTTTCATGTTATTCTACTTCCATCATGCACATAGTCAAATAGTATATTGCTGTTGAACAACTGTGGTTTGGTTGAATATTATGTGAAGAATGTACAGTAGTTGTATTTTCTCTCGGTAGTTCGTGTAGTAAACATGGTAATTAATTTAAAATAAAGAGTGATTTACTTATATGTCTATTGCTGTGGATGTATAATCGTAATTTTGTAATAAGAATTATCTGTGCTTATAACCAGGCTTCGGTCCTGGGCACAGAAACGCATGAAGTTCAGAACGCACGGACGATAGTTTTGTGTTGGTCGAGTGGAATGGGAGATGGAGCGCGTCATTACTTCGTGTCTCAAAATGTAAACACTCCGACATAGTACGGCACAAAATATATTTCACCCTGTACAGATGGAGTATATACGGTACATTCCTAGTGTAGACAATAAATGTCTGCCATTAAAGTATCAACGTGAGTTGTAACCTTAAATTAGGTGTCTCTACGCCGAAGCCTGTTACACGTGCCGTAGCCAAGCAGCAATACACATTACGGACTCACCTGTGCTATTGCAGTCACCCCACACGGGTCAAGACATCATTTATACTCCGTGTACTCTAAACCTCATACTGGTTGCCCTGTGTCCCTAGGCCGAAGCCTGCTTATAACTATATAAAACTTCATAATATTTCTTCTAAGATCCTTACGCAGCTAAATCATGAAGAGGAGGGAGGGGAGGGAGTTGAAGTCAACGAACTTGAAGTTGCATGTGCGAACAAACATAACAGAATTGCTTCTCAGAAGCAAACTTCCGTTTGTCATACTCGACAAAATTGAAACGAACCTAGCGCCCGTAATTCACGATGCGATATAATCTCGCGCATTGAAAGGAGAGATAGATTACGTCAAAATAAACCAAAAATCTATTATACGTTTTGCGCTTAAATGTATGGTTACTTAAATAATTATATCGAAAGTTTAAACACGTTGGCAACATCGCAATGCCCAAGATTCCGCACAGAGCCATTGAACTCATCCGACGTGAGATGTGTACAAAAGGCTGTGTATTGAAAAATCAAGTGACTGCTTCGGCCCGGGTTTTTCTCGACGAAATTTAAAATCTCCTTTTCCCTGTCAACAATTTCGTCAATCGTTATCGACCCCGATTGCGAAATGTTGGAATTACGCTGCCCGTGTCACGGACCAGCTAGCAGACAACTATGATTACGTATTGAAAATTCCATGAAAACGAAAACAGGGTTTCAAAACGATATGAGTTTCAAGGTCGATACACTTAAAAGTGAGATCGGATCGGCTGGATCCAATTCAAATTTGCATGAAAACACGTATCGTATTCAAAACGATCTCAATACGCTAACGGTGTGATAGATCTTCATTAGTTTGATGTGTCAGCTGTTTTACAAATAGCGAGCTCAATTACGTATGTTGAAAAGGAGTGTTGTAACACATAATATTTTGTATTTTCCTAAAAGTCGTTATTACCATTCTTCATTAATAGCCAGAATATTAAGTTTTCATGCGGCTTATTAACAAACCTCAACAATGTTTATAGCTAAGGCCTACAGAGTGACCAACATACTAACATGTCGAAGACAACATAACTACTTTCGGAACTTCAGCTTTCGTATTCGTTAACATCCGTATTAAGATCGTTTTCAATACGTATTGAAAATTGCATGAAAGCAGGGATCGGGGACATCTTATTCAATACGGAAACTGCATTGAAATCGATCTGAATACTCCATGAAAACGCAGTAATTTTAACTAGCACTTCCATGAACACAAACTTTACTATTTACACTATTTTAACTAGCACTTTCGTAAACACTGACTTTACTAGTTACAATATTTTAATAAAATCGGCATTTTCACAAACATTGACTTTACCATTTACAATATTTTGACACATGTTTGGTATTTTCAACTAACACTTTCAAAATCACTGAGTATACTATCTAAAATATTTAATATTCTGCCGGAAAACTTTCTGCATACACGCGTAGAACGGCACTAGGACAAGACGACCTTGACTACCAATAATTATCCCATACTCATATCGAACGAGAAGTCCACACCTGTGGAGTAACGGTCAGCGCGTCTGGCTGCGAAACCAGGTTCGAATCCCGGTCGGGGCAAGTTACTTGGTTGAGGTTTTTTCCGGGGTTTTCCCTCAACCCAATATGAGCAAATGCTGAGTAACTTTCGGTGCTGGACCCCGGACTCATTTCACCGGCATTATCACCTTCATCTCATTCAGACGCTAAATAACCTAAGCTGTTGATAAAGCGTCGTAAAATAACCTACTAAAATAAAAAATAAATCGAACGAGAGCAGCTGATCAGGGTTGCCACGTCTAGTCTTGTTAGTCAGGCAACAAATGTGCAGTATTTTTATTTAATTTACAGGAAAACCGTCCATTTTGTCGAAATATGACAAAGGAAAAAAACATTTTTTATTACATTTTTATTGATATTGAGAGAAATCAAGATCTAATGCATAATGATTATCCACAACGACGACGTTAAAGTTTTAGGAAAAAAAACTATTTTTCTCGAAAACTATAAACTTCCCACCGGTATAGACTTTGTTTGTTGTATTCGATATGAACAATTCGCTCTACAAAGCTGCAGAGTTATTTTACTTCCAGCCTGCTTATATATTATTATTATTATTATTATTATTATTATTATTATTATTATTATTATTATTATTACTATTATTATTACTGCTACTACTACTACTACTGCTACTGCTACTGCTAACGTACATTGAACTCAATATAACAGACAATATATTCTAAATTCACCATCTATTTTTACAATGTTACTGAATGGTCTTTCAAATGTTCCCAAAGTGCAAAATGGAAAAAAAAAAAAAAAATAGTCAGGTTATTGAGCTGGTCACCGATTATTGCATGCTGATCTTATTGTCACACAGTGGAGTGTAAATGAAGTTTTTCATCATCTCAGTTTCATATAATAGGAGCTATGTTTTCTGGGACATGTATGAGTGCTGAACTCTTTTTATCTTCTCTCAAACTCTGTGGACGTCTTTTATGTCTTATATAAATACTTTCAGGTTGGAGTGTTTAAATGTGACAATTGTGGTTAATGTTATGATCTGAGATTTCTTAGATGAAAACTGAGTGTTATGCTGAAATTATGTCACTGGAATTTCACCGGGTCTTCCTCTGGAGTCATATCTAGAATAATCAAATAAGTTTCTAAATTAAACTCCGCGATAAACTTCAAAACTTTCTTGAAAAATAAAATATAACAATTGCTGAACTCTCTAAGAAATCTTCCTTCATTACATTAACTTGCTCTCTCATAAGATTACATATTTTCTCATTTCGCTCCCTCATTTTTTACAACTGTAATGTTTTCAGTAGCATAAATTAATTACGTTATTCCTGTTTTGTTTCAGGTAAGTGACTAAGGAAATTTTATGCCTTGGAATAAAGTTTACCATGAGAGGATTGCAGAGATTTCCTGTGAATTTTGCTAAATGAGGATCTGGAATCAGTATTGTGGTATATATGTATGTTACTCTTGAAAAGAACACGGTAAGCTCCCAAAAATATTTAATATAACTTACTATATTTATGGTGTTTCTTCCTGAAGTAAAGTTGGTCCGCATCTTTAAACTTGTTCTTTAATCATATAATCATAGTAGTTAACACGCATGTTACAGCGATTCTTAACGAAACAGAAATTTTCTCGGAGTTAGGTGGAAGAGAATTTATACCGTCATACTTACAGTGTGAAAATCTGTACTTCATTTGTCTCAATCCGTGTTGTGAGACAACATACTTACAATAACTCCGTATTACTGTAATTTATGGCTGACAATCTGTGCCACCTTCTTCCAAGATTAAGCACATATATACACGTAAGTTATGATGTAATTACTGTCGTCCTTGCACACAGGACTGCATATTAGAGCCCGAAACGAAAAGGAAGCAGAGATTCCCCTCCAAGTGTTACTGGGTGCAGAAAGCAGCTTTTACTTAACATGACGTGACGTATGTTTGCCGTTCTGTTTTGTCCGGAAAAAATCGCTGAGACAGATAATAGCGCTTTTATCACAGTGTGATTTTTGTGTTCGGATGATTCTTCGCGACTAATGTTTCTCATCACAAGCTAACAGATGTTTATGTTTGTCGTTCTTCTGCGAATTGATATAGCTGTGCCATGTCACAGAACAATACTGATTAGCGCGATGAGTAAAAACAAACGTGCTCTGATCTGTGTTATCGCGATGTTTGGCAGCATACACCCGCCCAGAATGTTTAGAAATTATAGGTGAATCATTCGTGGAAATATTGCGAGTGCATTATAGCTTGAGTATCAAAGCGTTACTGACATTAGGCCTAACGTTTCGAGTGGGACGAAAATTAATTAGATCCCAATTATGTTGTCGTTACAGTTAAGGTTACCACACACAGAAAGCTAAGCTAAGCAAGCTGAGGAAAAAAAAGCTCTAATGTAGTTATATAGAATGACACACACAGAGCGCTATCCTAACTAAAGCCTTGGTTTTCTGAACCGAGGCATGCGACGCGCGAGGTGCGAGGCCAGCCTCGCACAAATCCGGACTACACGAGAGATAGTGAGTGGTTTCTACAACTGCGAGATGCGAGGTCTACGCACCTCGCAAATATAGAAACCACTCACTGTCTCTCGTGTAGTCCGGATTTGTGAGACGCGGGCCTCGCACCTCGCACGTCGCATGCTTCGGTTCAGAAAACCAAGCATTAAGGTAAGCTAAGTATAACAGATCGTCTAGGAAGCGATTTTCGTAGCTGTGCATGCTCATAATCAGTTTTCCCTGCATCTAGCAGACGTTTGTGTGTAAGTTGTGAGTAGGCCAACTGTAATTGTTATTTTATTGTTCCGATATATTAATTACTATGGAAGGTAGACCGAGGGAGGAAAGATTGATTGAAAAAATACAAAAATATCTCTGTCTCTATGACACAACCTCACATTTTTATAGAGAGACAACCAGGAAAGACAACTGTTGACAAGAAATAAGTGAAACTTTCGGAATTGATTGTACGTACCGCCATCTTTTATTCGTCTACATAACTACTGTACCCAGTATAATTTGAATACTGCTTAAAGTTTGGAAATATGCTGTTCACTTGATGAAATTAATTTACTAAATTACATTAAAGTTTGTGTTGCTAACTTAATGAGGAGTTCATTTTAATCTTGATTTCTTCCTCTATGAACACACAGTAAGCTATTTGCCATGGTACACTTCCTTCTTGCCTAACATTGAAAGCCTCTTGCGTTGCATTGCAACTTACACGTGGCATCGAATCAAGACATGCGTATTATGTTAAAATGTACCTGTTCACATTGTCCTACTGGTGTCACGTATATATTCTGCCTCATATAATTGTGAAGAACACACATTTTCTTTACAATTTTATCAACTAGTTCCGCCCTGCATCTAAAAGGTTTTTCACAAACCCTCCATTACGAAACCAGAATACCAAAAGTATTTTAAGTAATAAGTCTGGCTCGTAAGAGTCTATAATTGAACACATCTTTTCGCTCATTGTTGTGAACCTGATCACGGGGAAAAGGTCACATGAAGTATCTCTTAAATGCTAAAGCCTCATCCCCAACAAATACGAAAAGCAAACTCGGACCATGTGATACCAATGGCTCATATGCAGGTATATTTAAAGACCTGTCTTTACTGCCTTCCCGAATATACTATTTGACAAAATGCTACCATCAAATGCCCGCCGCGCACAAATCCGGACTACACGAGAGAGAATAAGTGGTTTGGTGCACCACCGCCTCGCACCTCGCATGCGTCGGTTCAGAAAAACCAAGGCTTTAAAGGTCATAGTGTGTGCAGGAGGTTTGCGGTTTGTCCTGATACATTCAAAAATGATACTTTATGCTCCTATCGTTTTCGTCGTATTCTTTCATTCACTCTTTCTTGTTGCTGTCTTCTACTTACTCTCTATTCCAGACATGTCAAAACCCTGCACATTGTGCAGTCGCGTACATTGTGCACTTGTCTCTGTGCAATGTGCAGTTCCTATTCCCTACCTGGAGGGAGTGAATCAGCTTGGAGGGGAACGCGACAGGGCTGTACATTTCCTGCAATAGCAGAACAGCTTTGGTTTCAGTAACACAGATCAGTACGTGTGTGCTCATTGAGCTGTGATTGTGAATGCGTTATGAAAAATAAAGTGAGTCCACAGATATAACGAAGAAGAGAAATCACGAATCATATAACGTAACTGTTATGATGTTTTCCTAAGCCAACAGTAATTATTTTAAAATGAAAAGCTATCATTATGTCATGTGGACCTAATAGTGATATGAGAATTTAAATCAGATTAGTAAAGTTCTCAAAATATGATATTCGCCAGTTCTTATTTCTTAATTTGTACTCTCACGGCAAAACAAACATGACAGTGACGTTGTTTTGGAGTCAGTACTAACACAGCCATCAATGGTTAGACGACTTACAACTTTTATTTGATAAGCTGATAAGTGATGAGAATATTGAGTGAAGAATACGTGTGAGGGTCTTGAGGTTGTAAGGGAAGTAAGGAAGAAAGCAAATATTTGTAAGGCGGAAAAATTTTGTAGAAAAATAATACATAATGGCGAATTTTCCATCTCATGTTACTATATTATCTTAATATACTTACGTTAATAAATCTTTAAACCTGACGTAAAGAAAATGTTCTCGCTTCACAGCTTGTGAAGTACTCTTTTAACTCAATTCAGTAACGCTCCCAACTTGCTGGTACTTGCTCTCAACGTTTTCCAAATAAACTATATATATATAAATTTAAATTCAAGCTTAATTTATCCAATTTACTGTATTAATAATAATGTGAATTTATATTAATATACAGCAAGGAAATGATTCCAGTGTAAAAGCCTCACAATGTCCTATTGCATGTAATTGGGAGTAAAATATTTTCTTTAACATTTGTGCACCAATGGTCCCAATAATGCTTGATGAACAATGGAAGAATATTACTTTGAAATAATCAGTACCTACTACGTAAAATGAAATACTGTGTTGGTTTTTTGTTGTTTCGAAATTACTGCAATATTAATATTTTCTTCAAATAATGTTTACAAATCATGTAAATAAATGATTTTTTACAAACGACTGCTTTGTGAATTGTAACTGAGTAAGTCTATTGTTTTTTGTGTTGTAATTATTGTCAAATATAGATACTGACAATAATTGTGGTTTTTTCCTTCTGCTAAGTATGTTTATAATGTCCAAATAACAATTTAATTGAACACTAGAAGCTCAGAATAGATTCTTGTACACTTAGCGTCAAAAAGAATGGGCCGGCCGACAATTTCTAAGTTCCAGAGACATACATTGCGCATGCTCGTCTCGTCAACGCTGTAGTTCACTAGGTAACACATAATTAAACCATTTAAATTTGCTGTATTTTGTTTAAGAGGCTAAAATATGTAATAAAATCGAATGGCGGGTTGATTCTAGATACATCAGGGCCCTTGAAGAATGAAATAGTAATAAAATTGATAAATACAAAATTAACCGGAGGGAATATGAACAGGAAAACCATGTATTATGCCGAAGCGATATAAACAGTTACAGTAGCGTAAGTTGTTACGGCATTGGTATATTGAACAAGTTAGTACTAGTAGCTCAAGTTTCGAATCTCCCCAAATCTTCTTTTTTTATTACAAAATTGCCATCATATGTGTCTCGCAAAGCTATAATTATGTAGCGATATCTCTTAGAATATGGCCAAACTCTAATAAATAATAAACCTCCCTCTCTCTTTCAAGCATAACTGCTGTTAATATAACGTTCTGTCTCGTCATTACGCTTGAAGATGGCACAGAAACAATAACTCATTGCCCTGGTTCGCATAGGTTATTCTGCGTATGCTACTCTCCGACAGGACTTCGATTGGAGAAATGTCATTTTCTCCGACCAGGTAATTGTCTCCAGTAACATTCTGTGTATGCTACTCTGCGACAGACTTTGATTGGAGAAAAATGTCAATTTCTCCGACGAGGTAAATGTCTCCAATAGCAATTATAGTACTGCCCTAGTTTATTTGATGAATGACCACCGATACGCTTCGCGTGAGGGTCGCGTGTTGGGGATGGATGTCATACGATGGGGCAGGACTTCTGCAACGCATCCACGGTCTGTTTACGGCAGAAGTCTACGAACACATTTTGGCAAATGTAATGATCCCTTCCGGCCGAAAACGATATCCAGAAGGAACACTTTTCTTCCAGCAGGATAATCATCCGATAGACTACACACCGCCAACCGGATTCAAACATGGTTTACGAGGAGGCGTGATGTCGCCCCAGTCGACTGGCCTCCAAATTCACCAGATATGAATCCGTTTCAAAATTTGTGGGCTGCAGTCAAAAGGATCCTACGCTCTAATTGGGCAGAACAACCACCCGTTGTGGGACAGAGTTCTAGATGCGTGGGAGAAGATGGCCAAGAATTTAGACCTTTTCCATAATTTTGTGGACTCCATGCCGCTCAGAATGAGGGCAGATGTTGACGCAGGTGGTTTGTGGACGAGATACTAGTCCCCACCACAGCCTTGTTTTGTTAATATATTAACAAATTGTTTGTTTTTGTTAATTTAATTATTTATTTGTGTTTGATATGTGTCCGTTTTTTTAGGATGTGAAACAAGTATTTTTGTTTATACAGACCAGGTCTCACCTACTAATAGCTCACAGGTGACGGCCAATAATATTTTTAAAAGGCAGGCATAACGGAGTTTGTTAACAAATGCCATTTCACATTTAAACTAATAAATTAAGTAAAAGTTAAAATAGAAAAAAATAATTTTACCGTACCAGGAGGCGAACTCACAACCTCTGGCACGGATGTCAAACTTCTTACCACTGGGCCACACACTGCTCGTAAGGTTTACTACATTATAGACGGATGACTTTCAATGAAGGGACGCCACAGCAATGCCTTGCACTGGGTTACGTTTACACGAGTGAACCGCGCGATAGAACTTAGCATTTCTATCGACCAAGAGTCGGCCCATTCTTTTTGCCGCTAAGTGTACATCCCTCCGGCTAAGAACTGGTAAGAGCAACGCAATCTGCACAGGCCGGCGTTCCTCGCACATACACTGCACTTTCAGTGTCCGATTTCTGACATGCCTGCTCTATTCTTTTTTAAATGTTGTCTCTTATCTTAACCTTGTTTCTTAATTCAATCATTCATTCACCTTCACATGTATAATAAAGTTTCATTTACATTATTTTCCACTGTTTATCCTCCTTTTGTCTTGTCATGTTTTCTTATTTATAATATAGGCCTATTCTACTTTAATTCCTTCTCCTTTATGTATGTATCCCATCCTTATTTTATTTTCCCATGTCTTCCTTCCATTTTCATATTTCTGCATTCTTTCCCTCACTCTTTATTGATTTTTATATTTCCGTTTTATGCCGTATTTTTTATTATTTTCTATCTTTGTGAACATTTTCATTTTGATTTCTTTTCCTTTCTTCATTTTCTTTCGGTTTCTTTCTTATTGTCGCCCTGAGTAGCGAAGTTGGTATAGCGCTGGTCTTCTGTGCTCGAGGTTTCGGGTTCGATCCCTGCCCAGGTCGATGGCATTTAAGCGTGCTTAAATGCGACAGGCTCATGTCACTAGATTTAGTGGCATGTAAAAGAACTGCGGGACAAAATTCCGGCATACTGGCGACGCTGATATAACCTCGGCAGTTGCGAGCGTCGTTAAATAAATCATTATTTTTTAATTTTCTTTTTTATTGCTTTATTTACTTTCCTTTTCCTTTCTTCTCCCTTGTGTTCTTTCTCCCTCCCTTCCTCGCAACTTTCTTTTTCGTTTCTATGTTTTTCTTTCATTTTCATTTTCATTTTCATTCTATGTTTATTTTATCCTTCGCGCAGTTTATCATCTTGTTTTCCTTTCTAATATTTTCGGAATCACTCGGGAGTTTTTAGAGCGCGGTGTAATGTGGAAAGATTGATTTCTCGGGCCCGATCTACATGTGTGGTATAACGCGCTGCAGGCTTTTACTGTACTTGCTGTAGATAGGTTTACAATATCTGACAATAATCACAACACTTCTATCCAACATCATTCATCTCCCATAATGCTTCTGTCCAACATCGTACATATCCCTTAACTTCAAACTATACATGGTCGTCTCTGTGACGAAATTGACATTTATTTTTTGATTCCCTAAAAAATAATATTAATTAATCTTAAAGCAGTTTTCTGATGGAATATGTATAACGATACTTGATTATATGTTCCGCCATAATTATCGTACTGAAAGAGGTGGTTTTTCATAGGAGGGACTGGAATTCGACCTCTAAAGCTTTGGTTTTTCTGAACCGACGCATGCGACGTGCGAGATGCGAGGCCCGCCTGGCACAAATCTGGACTACAGGAGAGCTAGTGAGTGGTTTCTATGGCTGCAAGATACGAGATCTGCGCACCTCGCAACTACAGAAACCACTCACTATCTGTTCTGTAGTCCAGATTTGTGCGAGACAGGCCTCGCATCTCTCACGTCGCATGAGTCGGTTCAGAAAAACCAAGCCTTGACTGAATCTTTTCGATTACTGGCAGTTAAAGTTGACATTTTATTTTCTTCAAGAATCTTCCTCTGCTGTTTAGATTCTAAGATCAGTTCATTTTTTTTTCTGAATAACTACTTTATTTGAAGAGGCTTGGGAACTAATCAATTTTATTGCTTCCACTTTATTTCAAGAACTATTCCAACTAGTCTTAAGTTAGTGCTGGATCAATTTTCCTCGGAGCTAAATAGTATTTGAATTTATTATTATATTAAATTTAGGAAAGTAATTTTGAATTCTGATGTGCAACTTGATGTTTGTTTCTTCTTAATTTTATTCGTATTCAGTATTCACAGGTGAATTCACCCAGCAGAAATCCGAAGAAAATATAATGTTAATTGCTGCTAAATAATTTTGTGGTTTTATTTTAAATAACTCAAAATTACGATTTACAGAAAAAGGGCTCCAACGATTTATTCCTGAACACTTTTCTTACGTAAGATGAAGTAGCTAATTAAACTGTTCAAGTAAGAAGACACAGCTCAAATTTATTTACATGAATTATTCTGTAACATATTTGTAGCCTTAGCCGTTACAGGAATAGAGAAAATTCTAATTGTCCCTATTTCTATCTCGTCATAAATAGAGAAAGCAGAGGAGATTGGTCTTTGTATGAGAATTAATAGAAAGTGTGGTAAACACCATTAATGTGCCACAGTAGCTGTACTGGCAAAGAGTATGTACGTAATGTATTTTTGTTTCTTACTTTATCGACTTTTACTTCTTTCCGTGCTCCAAACCAGTACGGAAATAGGAACTTTACGTTATTTTCCGAACTCCAGGCCTACGAACATAGGAATACACCATGATAAACAGAGTATGAGAACACTCAATTATTAACCTTTCCCTTGCTTTGTGGCATTATTTCCTGTTTCTATACTCATTTTACATTATGTGTAGGGACTTATATGATCTAATTTTTATTTTACATGTTAGATTAGATTAGATTAGATTTAGATTAGATTAGATTTATTTATTTAACCTGGTAGAGATAAGGCCGTCAGGCCTTCTCTGCCCCTCTACCAGGGGATTACAACTATAACATGAACAATAAGATTACAATTAATATTAAATTTACAATTACAATAAAAATTAAAGTACGACAAGAATACCTGATTAATGAAAGCTAGACATTTTATCATAGAAGTTAAGAACAAAGAATATTTTTGTATTTACTAAATTACAAATTAAACCTACAATAACAAAATTCTATAGTGATGAAATTACCGGATATTGAGATATTTTGTGGTAGATTAAAAGAACTATTTACAAGAAACCATGTCTGAACGAGTCTCAATTACTGACCAAGTGCCTAGTAAGTTTGCGTTTGAATTGAATTTTATTTCGACAGTCCCTGATGCTAGCAGGTAACGAATTCCAGAGTCTTGGCAGGGCTATTGTGAAAGAGGATGAGTATGAGGAGGTGCGATGGGATGGTATTGTTAGTATTGTTTCATGGCGAGAGCGTGTGTTCAGATTGTGGTGGGAAGAAAGGTAAGTGAAGCGAGACGACAGGTACGAAGGAATAGAAGAGTTCAAGATTTCGAAGAGAAAGAGAAGTGAATGTAAATTTCTTTTCTTATCTAGTTTAAGCCAACCTATTGCTTCCAGGGATGGGGTAATATGATCATATTTACGAACATTGCTTACAAAACGTACACACAAATTATGAGCACGTTGAAGTTTCATTTTGTTGTCGCTGGAAAGGTCAGTCAGTAAAATGTCAGCATAGTCAAAATAGGGAAATACAAGGGTCTGCACAAGGGACTTTTTTAAGCAAGAGGGAAGATGAACATTTATCCTTTTTAGCACATGAATAATAGAATATACTTTTCTGCAGGTTTCTGTGATTTGCATGTCCCGGTTGAGATTATTATCCATGTGAATGCCAAGATTTTTTACCGAAGAACTGAAAGGGATATGCACTGTACTTACTTTAACGGGGGAAATGTCGAGGTGCTTTACAGCGTCGGTTTGCCGTTTGTGTCCTAATATGATTGCTTGTGTCTTTCCAGGATTGATATTAAGATGGAATTTCTTTGTCCATGTCACAATCGAGTCAATGTCTTTGTTCAATTTATCTATAGCGTCATTTATTCGATCTAAGCGGGAAGAGATGTAGCATTGAAGGTCGTCAGCATACAAGTGATAGTTACAATGCCTTACATGAGATGTAATATCACTGACATATATTGTGAACAACAATGGTCCGAGTACCGAACCCTGTGGTATACCTGATGTTATGTTAAACCAGGAAGAGCTTCGATTCCCGGATACAACACATTGTTGTCTTTCCCGTAAGTAGGATTCGAACCAACTCACAGCAGTCTCTGACAAATGCAGATTTCTCAATTTATGGGTGAGCAGGTCGAAATTTACAGAGTTGAAAGCTTTGCTAAGGTCAAGAAGTGTTAGTATTGTTACTTTATTAGAGTCGATTGCTTCACGAATGTCTTCTGTCACTTTAAGTAGAGCAGTGCTTGTGTTGTGTCCAGCTCTGAAACCTGACTGATACTTGTCGAATAGTATGTGTTCGTTCA
Source organism: Periplaneta americana (assembly GCF_040183065.1). NCBI lineage: Eukaryota > Metazoa > Arthropoda > Insecta > Blattodea > Blattidae > Periplaneta > Periplaneta americana. Next base: position 100,393,696 of record NC_091126.1, on the reverse strand, counting down.
TGTAGTTAGTAATTTGTCTGTGTACGATTCTTTCCAGTGCTTTTGATATGGCTGGCAGGATACTGATTGGTCTATAGTCGTTCGGGTCGGTGGGAACTTTGACTTTTGGAAGAGGAAGAACGAAAGCTTGCTTCCATATTTTAGGGAAAGTTGAAGTGATTAAGGAACTATTGAATATGTGTGCAATTGTAGGTATTACTATGTCTTGTATTTTCTGTATGAGTAATATGCTAATGTTGTCTGGCCCTTGAGCTTTCGTCTTGATGCGTCGGATGGCTTTCATTACGTCAATAGGAGTGACGTCAGTAAAATAGAATTTGTCTCGAGTTGGGGGAGCTGAGTCAGGCAAAACTGTGTCTTGTTTCGTTGTGTTGTTTAAGGTCGGGTCCTTTACAAAGTGTTCGTTCAATCGGTCAAGTGGGATGGGTATGTCTGCTTGTTCACTAGCCCTTCCAAGTCCAATGACCTTCAGATTTTTCCATAACTCGGAAGGGGTTGTGTTGGGCTCTGTTATAAGTCTAACGACGTTCCTCAAAATAATTAATAAATTCTAAACTTGGTATACTTTTTGGATGGATGTGTTATTGGATGTTACTCCTGTTTGAAACGGATTCCGCCTATTTCTGTAGCGCTGAATCGACCTGTGCGATTTGTTTGTTTCAGAAAGCGCTCCTTCACAGTCTAAAATAGCTTCAAAATATGACTTTTGGTTCAGATAACACTGAGTCCATCGCTTTTTAACTTAGATGAAAAAATTGTAGTATTTTCCGCTATGTATTTCTTCGTGGATACAATCTGAAACTTACTGCACTCACATGGCAAACCAACCTGATACCATTGGCTAGCTTACGGTTTCGCCGCAAATTTTATTGTCAACAATGACAACTAAAAATAAGTTGAAAGAAAATCTGTTCAGTTAGAGATTTGCAGCATTGTATGATAGAACACATGAGGTCAATCCAAGTGAATATTAATTAGTATGAAATTCGAAGTACCAGTTGCAGGCTCTAGTAGGGGGACAAGAAAATAATAAGTTGAACATTAAAGAAACTAAGAGATATAAAGTAAGTTAACTCATATTAATACATTTTATAATATACAACACTCTTACAGGATATAGTTGGGAAGAATAGAGATAAATATTTTAATGAAAGACGGGAAGCAAGTCGTACACTTAGGAATAAAAAGAGAGGTTACTTGAAGGAAAAACTGAATGAGGTAGAACCAAATAGTAAGAATAAAAACATTCTAGATTTATATAAGGTATAAAGGAATATAAGAACGGATATCAGGCTAGGGTAAACTTGATCAAGGATGAGAATGGTGACTTCCTTGCAGACTCTCATTCAATCCTGAACAGATGGAAAAACTATTTTGGGCAACTACTAAAAGTACATAGGCCAAATAGAAATAATCGGGACGAAATTAAAATACAAACTGCTGAGCCATTAATTACACCCGAACCCACGCTTTCAGAAGTCGAAATTGCGATAGAAAATCTGAAAAAGTACAAGTCTCCAGGTATCGATCAAATTCCAGCAGAATTAATACAAGAGGGTAGAAGCACATAATCTAGCGAAATTTATAAATTTGTACTTGTATTTGAAAAAAGAAAAATGTACCAGGATAATGGGAGGAGTCCATAATTGTACCTATTTTTAAGAAGGGGGACAAGAGTAACTGTGGTAACTTTGGAGGATTATCACTTTTGTTGACGTCGTACAAAATTTTGTCCAATATCCTTTTGAGAAGATTAACTCCATACGTAGATGAAATTAATGGGGATCATCAGTGCGGTTTTAGGCGTAATAGATTGACTATTGATCAGATTTTTTGTATTCGACAGATATTGGAGAAAAATGGGAGTATAAGGGTACAGTGCATCAGTTATTCATAGATTTCTCGGTTAAGAGAGAAGTTTTATATAATATTCTTATTGAATTTGGTATTCCCAAGAAACTAGTTCGATTAATTAAAATGTGTCTTAGTGAAACTTACAGCAGAGTCCGTATAGGCCAGTTTCTATATGATGCTTTTCCAATACACTGCGGGCTAAAGCAAGGAAATGCACTATCACTTTTACTTTTTAAATTCGTTCTAGAATATGCCATTAGGAAGTTCAGGATAACAGACAGGGTTTGGAATTGAATGGGTTACATCAGCTTCTTGTCTATGCGGATGATGTGAATATGTTAGGAGAAAATCCACAAAAGCTTAGGGAAAACACAGAAATTTTACTTGAAGCAATTAAAGCGACAGGTTTGGAAGTAAATCCTGAAAAACAAAGTATATGATTATGTCTCGTGATTAGAATATTGTACGAAATGGAAACATAAAAATTCAAATATCTTGGAGCAACAGTAACAAATATAAATGACACTCGGGAGGAAATTAAACGCAGAATAAATATATATATATGGGAAATACTTGTTATTTTTCTGTTCAGAAGCTTTCCTCAGTTAGTCCGCTGTCAAAAAATCTTAAAGTTAAAATTTATAAAACAGTTATATTACCGGTTCTGTATGGTTGTGAAACTTGGACTCTCACTTTGAGAGACGAACATAGATTAAGGGTGTTTGAGAATAAGGTTCTTAGGAAAATATTTGGGGCTAAGAGGGATGAAGTTACAGGTGAATGGAGAAAGTTATATAGCGCAGAACTGCAGGCATTGTATTCTTCACCTGACATAATTAGGAACATTACATCCAGACGTTTAAAATGGCCAGGGCATGTAGCACGTATGGGCGAATCCAGAAATGCATATAGAGTATTATTGGGGAGACCGGAGGGAAAAAGACATTTGGGGAGGCCGACACGTAGATGGGAGGATAACATTAAAATGGATTTGAGGGAGGTGGGATATGATGAATTGATGATAGAGACTGGATGAATCTTCCACTGGATAGGTACCAATGGCGGGCATATGTCAGGGCGGCAGTGAAACTCCGGGTTCCTTAAAAGCCATTTGTAAGTAAGTAAGTATCTTACTCCAGTTTCTACAAGGTGCGGCAAAGGAGTTGGATGCTTTTAACCCATTTAAACCGGACGTTTCAATTTTTTTTATTTTTGTTGGTTACTACAGTGATATGATATTTAGGTCTGCATAATACGAGTGTATGTAAAAATTAAATCATCCATGACATTTTTAGGAGTATAACTATACGTAATTTCTAGTATAAGTGAAATTGACTATATTGATCCCACAATGAAAATTAAAACAAATCTAAATCCTCATGTGATTATAAAGGAAAATCATTGCTGTAATTATCTTAGCTTTAACTACAACGTGCGCCAGATTTTTTCATTGTTTTTCAGATCATCAGTTTGATTATATGAGGCTCTACTGAAGATGTACAGATACGGAAATAACATTTTGGAGCTCCCTTATTATATAAGTTTAGCTTACAACACACAGTCCATGTGCAGTAAACAAGAGTGCCGGTATATATGCTTCTTGTGGATAGTCGTGTAAAATTGCTGCCTATATACAGGTGGACTTCCATCAAGACTCGCTCCAAATTTTAATTTCGTATCTGTACATAGCCTGAGGAGGGAAATCAAATGAGCGTCTGTCAATTTAGAGCGATCATCCTTCTTACGTAATGAAGTCCATTTTTGAGAACGTTTGCTCATATACGTAGGCTGTGTAGAACCAAACACAGAACTCATACGTGCAGCCAAGATTCGCGTGCTTTGCGACTTCCTTTAATATAGAAGTAATCATTTTTCCATTGCTCTTTAAACTGGTATTTTCCAAAGGACATTGCGCTGAATTTCACCACTAGATAGTGAATACAAATTCCCTCACCTTATTACGTGTATGACCCGTGGAGTTGAATGGAGGAATGAATGACGTAATCCGGCTTGTAAAGGATATAACTGGCGCCCGGTTCTACATCCCTGGCTTATGCGACCATTGATGTGTTCTATGAAACGAAAGAACAGCCTTTCCACTGTCTGACTTCTAGGTGTATTGCGGGAAGGATCAGCGCGCTCTCACGAAAAGGGCAGAGTATGTTCACAGTTTAGTATATACAGTCACGAAGCTTAATACGTAGTAAATATGCATCCATAGATAGTTGCTAACCACTAGGATCGCTAATATTGCCTCATTACAGATAATGCGAAATAGTATCGGCACAGTCTATTGTTCCTAGCACCCTCACAACTCAAGCTTCGTGACTGTATATACTAGACTGTGGTATGGTAATGTCCCCTCGATCCCAGCAGTGACCCTGTTGTCTACACACTCTTGTTCCTGAAAGTCTGAAGTTAACGACATTAATACAGAACGACCTGCGCACAGTGGTATTGAGAATGATAAAAGTAAAATCAAAGTATTCCATTTTTACAGAATGTGCACCGCACACCAAACACACCCGGAATATGCGCCCTTTGTTGAAGATATTTGTGGTTGTAAAGCAAAGAAATCAAACCAAGGTTCTTTCCCATCACATGACATTATGCTTGCAGGCTTCCGTTCCTTCTTACTTTTGCTATTTTTTTCTTTGTTTTATTCTCGATTATGAAATTGTGTGTGCATTAACCATGTTGTGTTATGTGTGTATAACACGTGCTGATGCATAATGAACCGGCAGACTTGTCGGGTTCGAGCGGTTCGAATTACAGAACCGGTCCGGTGCCACACATCAGTGACAATGGGGACAGGCATCTGCCAAAAGATTTCACAAACATGCGTATTAAATACGACTCATCAGAAGCTGATAATATTATAATTTTGTTATCTCATATTATCTGTATAAACAGCAAAAAACGAGATAATTCCATAGCTTAAATGCAGATAATTCGTGTATTGACGTGATAGACACGAATCTGTTGTCTGTTTTCCCATTACAAACAGTAGAGAAGGTATTACAAATATGAAATACTCTTCTCCAACCAGGAGATAAACCGTGAAAGGAATGTGCTTACTATTGCGTCATCTATTGGAGCGAAGTAGATAGATAATATTAGAGTTAGAATGTCAGCTTAAAAATCATGCGCTCTCCTGCATATGTTATTTCCCGTATGGAGGGATTAAAAAACCAGGAGATTAACAGTGATCTAATTTTGTAACTAGGGTAGTATAAACATGTGTATATCAGTGTTATGGTTTGTACTTTGAAAGATAGCCAATAGAGATACGAGTACCCACATGTGTGGCCTTATGACATCAACGTTCATTCACAGCATCACCCCGCTTCGTTTCATTCCCTGGAGACTTTCTCGTGGTTGGAGTACAGTAGTGTGATATACGACCTGAAACGTGTTGTATTCTAGCGGAAGCCTTCCAAATTGCTACGCAATGATACTCTCTCCAGCTGGAATGTGTTCGTTTGCTGCATTTAGAAGCTGCACTGTTAAGACGTTTATCATTATTGCGTTTTCGAGGAAAACGAAAATTTTGGCTGTAAGTTTTTTTCTTGAATATACATTGTTATTCCTCAATGTTGGAAATATTAGTGATACATATTCTTAGAGAAACATTCTACGTTTATAGCAATGTATGTTTAATTGATTTGGTTTTTGGGGGGTTAGGTACAGCTTACAGCAGTAAAAGTTTGGAAATATTCAACACTTTTTTCCTCCGTTACTGTATGAAAATTAGTATGGGTAAAACACTGTCCTGCTATATGAAAAAAAAGTTTACAATTTAAAAAAGTTATTTACATTTTTTTTTCAAAGTTCAGTTCACTGTGCAGTGATGAAGTGTTTCCCACGTAGCTCAAAAACTATCCAACATTCTGTGATGAAACTTTTTTTGTGTATTTATGCATGTCATAGCTATAATATGATGCAAGATCACTTCTCTACCTTTGATAGATTGTCTGATAAAAAGTAAATTCATTTTAAAATATCATATATCAGTATTCTCTTCTAACACAAAATAAAAAAAATTATCTATGAAGGAATGTAGTTGAAAGAGTATTATATTGTAAACATGAGTTTCATCAATAAAATAAAGGAGGGAGAACATGAAAAAGTTAACAAGTTTATGAGTTATGAGGGAAATGCTTCATCACTGCACAGTGAACTACAAACATTTGGAATTTTGAAAAAAAAAATAATAATCTTTTTAAATCGTAAAAATATTTTTTTCATATAGCAGAAGAACAGTATTTTACACATACCAATTTTCATTATTGTACAAGTTAGAGTAATGGAGGAAAAAAATGTTGAAATATTTCCAAAACTTTTACTGCTGTAAACTGTACCTAATCACTTAAATTATGATATGTTTTGAGGTTATAACTTACAACATAATTGTGTCACAAATACGAAATAATAGTAGGTATTATTTATTAGTATTCCGTTTCTATACCCTGGTTTTCTGTTTCGTTAATAGTGTTGGCACCTGTAGGAGGAGGGAAAACATCACCTTCCAATAAACTCAGAAAACCGTGGAATGAAAAGATAATGCAAGAAGCCATAAAAACAAATTCGAGGATAGACGTGAGAGAAGATTCATCTGGATTCATTATTAGGCCTAATGTTGGTAAAATACCTTCCAATGAAAATGCTGAATGGTTGGTCTGTGTTTTTCTGTTTAGACGTCATTTAGATTTTGCAATTTTGTTAATCTTGTAACTTGTTGACAGTATTCCATATTTGTACGTTCATTTTTATGAGGGAAATATGTTACATTTTGAGGAAATTATTTCTTTCAAACATTTTATGAACTTCTAAATCCGATGTACCGTTCATAGGGACTTTCAGCAATAAACAGGGCGACACTTTACGTTCAGTGTACAAAACATATAGGTTCTAAAAGGAAAAAAAAAAAAAAAGCAAAATAGTATTCCATATTGGTGACACTTCTTCTGTGTGATAAATAATGTGAAATCTACATTAATTTTGTATCGTGTTAAAATATTAATTCATTTGGAACTGTGGGCCTGTTTTACGTGTCGAAATTTCAAGAAAGTAGTTAAATTAATAGTAGGTTATAATTTCAACTTATTAAACAAACTAAATATATCATGAATACACCACGCCGAACATATTTGCAATGTAACGCATACAAACTAAAATTAAATAATACAAGTTACCATAATCATATTTACATTGCAACTCACTATATGCAATATTATATTATGTGAAATAAATTAATGTAGTTACAGTTCATATATTATGTACCAAGCACTTGTATACCTGTGTCGTAGATTATTTTCAGTCCTTTTGTTGTTACATTCGATCTGACTCTATATAAATAGACGGTGGACTATTGTGTCGTGAAATTAGGCCTCCATATCACATTGACAACAGTTACTGACAAACACTCGTGCTGTAGGCTAAATTAGACACCACAACCGCATTATATGGATCAGAACTGATGTGTACCTAGTACATTGCGGCCCTACAAAATCTATACGTGATGTTCCAAACTAAGTTTTATTTAAAATTATGGTTTATTTAACGACAGTCGCAACTGGAGAGGTTATATCAGCGTCGCCGGTGTGCCGGAATTTTCTCCCGCGGGAGTTCTTTTACATGCCAGTAAATCTGCTGACATGAGTCTGTCGCATTTAAACACACTTAAATGCCATCGGCATGGGCCGGGATCGAACCCGCAATCTCGAGCACAGAACGCCAGCGCTATGCCAACTGCGCTACCGAGACCGACACTAAGTAAATTTTATCCCCGTTATTTTAAACGTTAAAAATCTACGACTGCTTCAAAGAAACTTCTAATCCAGTAGTGTGTGGGTTCGAAAGCCCACATTGTTTATGTTGTTTCCATTAACTGCCTCATTCTCATGCAACGATATTGGATTTAGATAATGTTTTTAGTTGGTTATTTAACGACGCTGTATCAACAACTAGGTTATTTAGCATCGATGAAATTGGTGATCCGAGATGAGGCCGAGGATTCGCCATAGATTACCTGGCATTCACCTTACGATTGGGGAAAACCTCGGAAAAACCCAACCAGGTAATCAGCCATTGAACCCGCGCCCGAGCGCAACTGCAGACCGGCAGGCAAGCTCCTTAACCGACTGAGCCACGCCGGTGGCATATGATAATGGTTCTATAATGCGTTATTATTCATATCTGCTTAAGAGAAAAATTTCATTGGTAATAAAAGTTTATAAACAACCCCATATTGAAGCAAAACAATTTTGTGAAGTACTTTATTTTTACAGTTAGTGACCACTGAATTTAGGATGCTTGTTATGAAAGGTTATGACAGCCTGGCATATTAAATCATCTTGCTGCTTCATTGTGCTTTTACAATTCAAATTAAAAAAAAAAACAAGAATTTAATTTTCCCATTTTCTACACGTATTTCGCATTTTCCAATTTAAACTCAGCTCGAGACATTTCTTTTCATGAAATGATTTTTTTACTGTTTTATCCTGAGGCTAATTACTTATGAAAATATATTATTTGGTTTATGATTTCGAAATAATTAAATTTCATTACTATTTCAACAATTGTATAACAATTCTCAGCTTAATATTTTATAACAGTCAGAAAAAAAAAGACAAAAAGTGGCGTCTATTGCAGAGAGAGAAGGCCAATTATTTGTTTTGGTTCCACATACCCTGAAATCCGTGAGTTTCAGTTCCAGAAGTTGCATTGTTCAGTGTACGGTTCCAATCAACATCTTATCCAGAATATATTGTTTTATTTTGTTATTATTCTTGAAGTTTGAAGGATACAACTTTGCTAACCGAATCTCTTCTTCCTTTATTAAATTTAACATATAGTTTTAAGTAGAATTACCAAAAATAAAATGCAAAATTGTTTCTTGTGTTGTATGGTTAACCATAGATAGTGGATAAGAAGGATTTTGGAACCTAACGCCTCAGATACTTAATGGAAAAACAGACGAACAACAACCAAAATGGAATCATAATTTCGTACGAATGTAAAACGTTACGAAATATAAATGAAAGTGTATACCTATACATGATATACAGCTACATAGCAGAGTGAATATCACATATTTAAAGTTACAAAACTGTACGTCTTGAATTTTGAAATCTCGTGTTGACGTTTCGAAACTGTTTGAGATTCCGCTTTGTCTCCCGTATTCTATCTGGGTACGTTATGCTTGAATATTCAAAACAGTTGGCCCAAACCTTGTAGGAGAAGTGTCTTGATAGTTCAGTTTGAAATGTGGTGGTTTGCGGTTACTGCGGACCAGAGAGATAGCGCAGTTTTATTCTTAGTGAACAAAGCCAATTTTCCTGAGAATTTTTATCTGGGTTCTCCCTTTTCCTCCATCAATCCATCGTTATTCTCTAGTTCAATATTCACATCATCATCATCATCATCATCATCATCATCACATTATTTAAATAGTATCTACGCTAAAACCTCGCGGCGAAGTGAAGTATTGTGGCTGGCGTACAAATGGCATCAGTCCGACGAGACGTAGTACGCTCTCGGGGGTTGAAAAAGCGTCCTAGTATGACTTCATCGGAACCTGACCGTACATGACTGAATCGACAGATGTCCTCACATAACAGTCACGAAATCTACAAAAAAAAAAAAGCGACACACAGTGATCCAAAAGCAAATCTATTAGAAAAAAAGTCATTTTATCACATAAAAGGCAGGGGCCTCAGATTCATGTCCTCGTATTGCACATTCTTTACGTCATCAATTGCAGTATTATCTTGATTTATTGCTCAACTCGTGCTCCAGTAGTGCTTCTGCAAAATATAAACTTCAAATTGTTATATTTCCGCTGTCACGCAGAGATCTGAAACTTCATATTTTGTGTCATAGTAAAGTTTGTTTGTGGATGTGGAGGTTGTGTGTAGTTTTATTTGAAATGGAAAACTTCCATAAAAGTGATGTCACTGTGAGATGTTAAAAAAATATATTATGTATTACTTACTTACAAATTGCTTTTAAGGAACCCGGAGGTTCATTGTCGCCCTCACATAAGCCCGCCATCGCTTCTTATCCTGAGCAAGATTAATCGAGTCTCTACCATCATATCCCACTTCCTTCAAATCCATTTTATATTATCCTCCCATCTACATCTCGGTCTCTCCAAAGGTCTCTTTTCCTCCGACCACCCAACTAACACTATATGTATTTCTGGATTCGCCCATATGTCCCACATGCCTTGGCCATCTCAGTATTATGTATTAGTTATTAAACTATTCATTGCACATAAGATTAATGGCACGCATTTCGGGCAATTATAATGTTTCAGAAGACTTTAAATATACACCATGACTTAACACTAAGATTCTTTATTCAGACGATAGGAGAACTATCTTAAAAATTAACTACTAGTAAGTTCCTAAACTTTTAATTGTTTTTATTTCATGTATTTTGGGAACTCTATACTTACCGAAGAAGTTGTTTGAATTATGGCGTACAGAAAGTACACAAAAAAACGAATGTGTATGTAATTTCATAAACTTAGTAGATCTTTATAAATTAGAAGTGACTAAAGCAAACATTTTGTTCGTTATTAAAATATTTAGTTTTTTATGTCTCTGCATTTTCTCAAGATATTCTGAATGGCTGGAATAGGAAGTTATATTCCTAGATAATGTTACAGGAAAAATGAATGAACATGATCAGTATTCACCTTCCGGTTCCTGCGTGGGTCCTCCAAGAAAACTATTTAAATATTTTACCAGAAAAAAGAGAACGGTGTGTACCTTAGTATCTGCTTGTAGCTCAAAGGACCTATCATTCGTGACTCAAGTGTGCATCCTAAAGACAAACGCAGCACATACTGTGAAACAAGCTCTGGATTCCTCACCTAAAATGTCAGCATGAACTAGAAAAAAAGCAGTTTAGTCTGGAAAATCAATTGAACCTATTAGACTTAAAGCATCCCCTATAATCGGATAGTTCCTCTTACATAAACGTAACCAGAGTTTTTATACAAAACAAATGTGCTACTTTAAACTCCTGTACGAAGTTTAACGAACATCTTTTACATAGGAGAAAAGTTATTTCGCGGGCTCAGAATCACAAGATTTTATCTGAAATTATTATCAAAATTGAGATTTTTGTTGCATTGAATATTGCTACTTCACAGCTATCTACCATATAAATTATAAGTTGATATCTTATTTATTGTTCGTGATAAAGTTAATTTGAGAAGGTTCCTATCTGTCTGCATTGATTTTATTAACAACCAAACTTTTAAAATGCTCTCCTGTAAAATTTACTAAACACTAGATAGAACCTTGTCATTTTGAAACCTCTATTTTGTTTAAATGCACCCCTCTGTAATGGTGTAGTTTCTCGTACACGAACGTAATCAGACTTTATACACAAAACAAATTATTACATTTGAGGAGCTCAGTTGAAAAGCGGCCCTTGCCACAAACACTAAATTTGTAGGAGATGAATTTATTCAACTTGGATTCTCTCTCTTCAAGTGAAAAACAGGCATTTATAAATGCTTACCATTTTCGGTAGACACATGCCACTAGACTGGAAGTTCCTAGATGTCGAGATCTGTCGGATTACACTGCGTAATAAATTTTAACATTTTTCCTTTTTTTGCGATGGGCATGTGATACATGTTTTCTATATAATTTGAACCTTCTCAATACGAATATGACAATACAAATAGTTGTTGGTTACGGTTTTCGAGAAATTATCGAATTTATATCTAGCCCATTCAAAATACTGCTTTATATAATGACAATAAGGTTAAATACTCACTGTTCAGAATATTACAGCCTTCTGTATTTTATTTTATACTGGGCATCAGCTACATCAAGAGTTAAAGTTCAACAATAGTCTGCTAGCATATTGCTACTCCACTATCCTTAGTATCTTTCTTCCATAGTTGAAATTTCTTGACGAAAACGCTCACCATGCTCATCACTGAAATCGCCACAATTGTCTGGGAAAATCAAGATGGGAGCGAAGGAAGTGAATTTTCAGGGACATGTTAGAACCCATAGTTCCATACGCCAACAGTAAATTTTGCACTAGTTCTTCATAATTCTCACTTCTACGGTCACCCAAAAAATTTAATACAAACTCCTTGAATGCAATTCAGGCGGCTTTCTTTTTTCCTTCCAACAAAGATTCGAAGTGATTATCCTTCATTATTTCTCTAATTTGTGGACCACTGAAAACGCCCTCTTTTGAGTCACTAATAGGAGAAATTTTTTCCTGGATATGTATAAATGCTGCAGTTTCATGATTCATTCCTTTAACAAAATTCATTAACCCTAACTTAAGTGTAAAGGGGGTAAAATTACTCAAAGTAATTTGAGGTGTAAGGGGTTGATGTACAATATTTTTCTTCCCTGGCTCTAGTGATTGTCGTGTTGGTCATACTTTTGTTTTATAATCCTTATCGCGAGCGTAACTGTCCTATTCGCACAGTAAGGAGAAAAATTTTGTGTAACCTAATTGCATTCAAAAATGCAATACTACAACTTTCAAATCCGCACATATTAACCATTCGTACTGTGAATATTATCATTAAATCACAGAATACTAACACCACGGAATTCTACTAGTAAACTGAAGCGATTTCATACGACGAACCTGTTTCTCCCCTTCCAAATGGAACCGAAAAGGGCAATAAAAAATTTCCGCTTCTAGATATGGTTCTGACAGAGTGGTCTATTGGAAAATATAAACTACAGTAATGTCATTAAAGCTCACAGTGAAATAAATACACAACTCAAGTAAAAACAGGTAAACTCAAGCGAATTCATACCGCAAACCTATTTCACTCCGTACAAATAGACTCATAAAAGGGCATTAATAGTACATTATGCAACGAGCCTATAATGATAGTAATTAAGACGCAAGTATGTTTGTTTATGAAACGAGCCCAAGCGAATTTTATAATTTTCATACGAGCGTCTTAATTACCATTATAGGCAAGTTTCATACGACTTTTTATGCTCGACCATATTTCTAACTTGAAATTAAGCTATTCAGAAGTATTCATTTATTTGTATCTGACAGAAGATCGGAAGTGACCTTGTTCGTAGCTCTTAAATTGTGAGATGTGCGCAGACGCGAAAGTATTGATTTTTTCCGAGGAACAATAATGTCATTGACCTTGATGTAGTGTAACATGAACTAATTTTGATATAACTTGGAAATTGATTTAGAATTGAAAAACGAGATGACAAATTGAATTTATTTGAATATTATTTACAATTAACGCTAATTATTATAGTAACAGAACATAACCTTCTGCGACAGTATTGGATTTCCAGCCTCCGTGATGTTTCCCTCGTTATCTTTCGATTGCATATCCGAGAATAATCGAAAACCTGAACTTTAATGAATAGGTGTACTTTAATGACATGCATTAAAGGACTGCTACCAGGTGTATAATTACTACATTTCGGCATGGTCGAGCATAAAATAATTTCCGTTTCTACAAGTGCTTCTAAAATGGTGGCCTACTTGTACTAATATTGTTTTCACATAATCGGTCGTCACATTCGTAAAACAACATATTTACACATGACATACGGTGATTAGTTTAAATAAAAAGAATAGAAAATGAATTATATTGTGCATCTCGAAAACTCGAAATAATGGAACATTTTGCTTGTTATTTTTTAATTCAGGACGTCGAAATTAGTGAGAATTTGTTAGTTTTATATCTGGCGCAAAATGACTGTTGACCAGTGTTATCGAAGAAACTAAAAATCAGAAGAATGTGGCGTGGGCCCTTCATTTAACAACTCTATGAAGTTTCATGAAATCATGTCAGATAGAAGAAAAGTTACTATTTTTCCCCAGCTATATTTGTGTCTTATACCACTGTGCGACGATTCGAACTTCACAATCTCTCAACAAATGAAGAGATAGGCCTAAGACACGGCCGTTCGTGGTTGCGATGTTGGTCTTCGGGGCTCTATTCCGTACAAATAAAAAAAATCATATTAGGCGGCCCTTTCAGGTATGAAGTTATACAACACTGACAATGAAAACTATAGTAACCTTGAAAAGCTGTAATATAATTGCAGCCTTTTCATACACTTGCAAATCCCAACACGTTTCTCACAATATTATTGACAGAGAGCGCTGGGGACTAACCCTCCATGGTTAAGAGGACACTTATGATCGTAATTATATTCGAGACTATTTTAAATGATCTAGCCATTTAATCAAATGCGGTCTAACACATGGTGCGTGAATGAGTTGAGTGAAATGATTTTTTTAATGCTGTTTTCTCTATTTCAAAATTGTAAGCAATTTATTGAATTAAAAAGCTCCTTACACAACAGTTATTGTCAGATCGGTACGAAACTTCTCACAGAGGTCAATTAAATGTTGATAAATACAATTTAATTAGCATTTTTATGAAATATTAATATTAAGTTCCTTCGGGGGATATTCATATTGAACTTAGATTAAAATGTGCTGTAACGGTAAATTCACCGAGCGGGCTAGCGGCGTGGTAGAGGGCTGGCCTTGCATTCGGGAGGTCTGGGGTTTGATCCCAGTGGCCGGCAAACCTAACTAAGTTTTTTCGTGGTTTCCTCAGTTATTTCCAGGCAAATGCCGGGATTGTACCACAGTCTAGTATATACAGTCACGAAGCTTAATACTTACTAAATATGCAAACGTAAACAGTTGAAATATGCATCCATAGATAGTTGCTCACCACCAGGATCGCTACTATCGCCTCAACACATACTCTTTCCTTAGCAGACCGTAAAATATATTGTACTTTCTATATCGTGTTCTTTTGAAAAAATTAACACCTCCCTTCCACTATTTAAATATGAAATACATAAGGTTTATATATTATTTTCATAAAATATATATTATATTCTATAAACTCACCTTCCTGGATCTTTCGGAAGGATAACTCTAACCTATTTTTCTTACAATTTATAGCACTACAAACGTCTTGTTGTCCCATATTAGTATTCAAATTATTGTATTTTAGCCATTTACAGTTATTACAACCGATAGCGAACTTTTCACAAAAATGCGAAATACGGCACAGTCAATGCTTTTTCGATCTAGACCAGGCCGTAATGTTTGTTCGGGTTTTCTATTTCAGTGTATGGAGCTCAGTGAAATATTATAACTTTATTGCTTATCATTGCTAAGCTTTATTTAGTGTAATGTGTTATAAGTTCCGTTTACTTCTTGTTGCATAATATGTTGCAGAAATAATTACAAAACTGTGTTATTTTGATGGGAAGAGAATTTTACATGTTAACATAATCTGTTCGCGTCAACATTTCAAGTCTAGAATGGAAGCTATTTTGAGGTTTAATAAAAAAGAATTTATATTGGGATTTCAATTTAGCACATCTACCTTCCTTAATTTTAGACAAAACATTTACCATACCACTCCTATGAAATTAGTGTACGTACAATTGTGT
The DNA here is from genome assembly GCF_040183065.1 of Periplaneta americana. Lineage (NCBI taxonomy): Eukaryota > Metazoa > Arthropoda > Insecta > Blattodea > Blattidae > Periplaneta > Periplaneta americana. The sequence goes on along the minus strand of NC_091126.1, from coordinate 100,378,382 downwards.
TACTTCATCTCTTAAGTAGTAGATAAATACAATAACTCAGTACTCAATTTTAGTATTAAAATACAGACAAATTGAATGTCCGGGGTATCATACATGACATTATGCTTAATTATAATGTATGATTGCGAATTTAGGAATATAAGTTAAGTTAAATATAGTAAACATAACACACAATTTTCATATGAATGGTAAGGCATTGGAGATCACAATGGATGTGGCACCGTCTATTGTTCCTAGTACTCACAGCGCTCCAAGCGGCTAGCAACTACTGCGAGATTTGCAAAAAATCACCCCAAGCTACGTGACTGTATATGGTAGACTGTGATTGTACCTCTTGAAAGTCCGGCCATGGACGGCGATCCTTCCATTATTCCTTTCATATATGTGCATGAATGCTGTGTAATGTCATAAATGTTTGTTTGTATCTGAGGTGGCCAAGGCATTGAGCTGATTCCTCATCCGGGGAGGCCCTCCATGTCCTTGTGTGGTCAAAAAAGTATGTATGTGGCCTAGTAGATTAATTCCTCTCCCGACAGGCCGTGGCCCTGTAAGGCCCGTGTGGCGTGGGTAGTGTAGGCCTAAATGCACCTAAAAGGAATAGATTAAGCTATGGTAGAGAAAGAAAGAAAGTAACAATAAATTCACTAAATTAAAAAAAAAAATGTTACTCTCTATGTAGATTGCGCCCAAAAAACTAATTAATTTTCATTCCCATTACTATTTTCAAGCTTTTGACCGAATATGAACTAAACATTTTGAAAACCTTGACACAAGGAGCTCTTTAATGAGGTCAATATAAAATAATATTTAAAAACTATAATTTTAAAACTATTAGTCCTAATGACACGAAATTTTGTACAGATAATAGTATTGTAGGCTTGCTTATGTAGTTTAGATTTCACAAATTTCGAATGAAAATTGTGGAGCTTTAAAAATCATGTTTTTCCTCCTAAGGAAACCAAAAATACAATAAGAAATTTATGATAATCAATTCACCAGAGTATTAATTTTAAGTATTGTATTTCCTTACGTGTACCAAGTTACCACTGAGCGTGCCTTTCTCCCATTTTCCGTACTTCATTATGATCCAAATATCTACCATCCTCTTCAATCCTGTTTATGTGTGAAAAAAATATATTTGGAATTTTCTTCATTATCTATCATTATAAATTTTGAAACTGACTTCCTATGCATGCAGGCATCAAAATGCTATGCATTTCCCTTCAGAAAAAAATTAATTGGTATGAATAACTGACACATGTAAATACAGAGATCATACTCAAAATTAATTAATAGGATTGCTTGCCCGTCTACTTACTCGTACTTGAGGGTGTTGCGTGGAGCCCGCGCTTCATTATTTTCAACATTACCATGCGTGGAACGCGTGACGCAAACAACCTGTCTCATTTTATTTTGCAGTGCAGTTCTTAGGAAGCAGGCTGGCAGTATCGTTACCAGGATTGCTACTACACAGCTAAATCAACTGAGTTCTAGGAGAACATATGGTGCATTAGTACAAATAAATAATTGCGTTTATAATTCCACAAAGGGTAGGACCGTAGGATATTAACTGACAAGATGATTTACACGGAGTTCGAACATTTGGCCATGAGAATTGAACGCGGATTTTCCTGTACTGTCACTGTTGTATTATTATTTATTTATATTTACTTCGTTATTTAACGACGATGTATCAACTACGGCGTTATTTACCGTCGATTGGATTTGCGATAGCGAGATGATGCCAAAGATTCGGCATAGATAACCTGACATTTGCCTTACGGTTGGGGAAAACCCCAACCACGTAATCAGCCCAAGTGGGAATCGAAACCGCGGCCGAGCGCAACTCCGGATCGGTAGACAAGCGCCTTAGCTGACTGAGCTACGCCGGTGGCATGCCAGTTGTATTATAAAAGATGACATTAATATCAATAATAATACCGGCAGTAATATAAGTTACAAATTAAATTAAAGATATACAAAGTAAATCTTTACCGTAGGACAAAAAAGTATAATATGTAAATAAGGTACCTTCATTTAACTCGAACAGTAATTTAAAGACAATTAGGACGTTCGATTGTAGCCACCCACGATGAAGCACTGAACATAAAAAACTAGACAGCCAGAATATCTACAGTGAAAATATCTGTGCATATATTGCAAAAAGGAACTTCGTAATTTATGCAAGTCCTATTTATTGAAGTGGAATATTATATGATGCGTAGGATAGTTATTCTTGTGACGAAATGTAATTCTGTAATAAAGAAGTACATGTAACATAAATAAGATATTCTCATTAATATTAATGATTCAGCTTTTACCACAGTCTAGTATATACAGTCACGAAGCTTGAGTTGTTGGGGGTACTGGGAACAATAGACTGTGCCGGTACTATTTTGCATTGTCTGTAATGATGCGATAGCAGCGAATCTAGTGGTTAGCAACTATCTATGGATGCATATTTCCTATGTATTGAGCTTCGTGACTGTATATACTAGACTCTGTTTTTACTAATATAACTTTTCCATTATGTATGTATGTATGTATGTATGTATGTATGTATGTATGTATGTATGTATGTATATTTTTTATTTTATTTTATTTCGTTATTTAACGACGCTATATCAACTATACGGTTATTTAGCGTCGATGAGATTGGTGATAGCGAGATGGTATTTGGCGAGATGAAGCTGAGGATTTGCCATAAATTACCTGACATTTGCCTTATAGTCGGGGAAAACCTTGGGAAAAATCCAACCAGATAATCAGCCCAAGCGGGAATCGAACCCGCGCCGGAATGGATCTGTGTATGTCTGCACGTACGTACGTAACATGTGTATATAGGAATTCATGTTTACGTGTGTATGTTTATACAGTATTTTAGGATGTGCTTGTAGCCACCACGACTCTCCAATGGTTAGAGAGTTGGACTCCAAAACCTGTGGACCCGGGATCCATCTCCGACGTGCCCCGATTTATGACTTGTGTTGGGCAAAGCCGTGGACCAGGTAGCATAGAGGTTTCCTGCGGGAGCTCAGGTTCTCCTGTGGCATCTCAACAAATCTCCATCATTCGTATCTCATCGCGAATGTAGCCTAGACATCCTGGTCAACGACTCTGTCGGTAAATTTGTCTACACAACTGGCTTCATATGGGTGAATGAACAGTCAAATAGCCGCTATTATTCAAATAAAGTGATGTATTAGTTTTGATCTATGTCAATAAATTTCACAATGTAAGTTGTATTTCACGTAACTTTTTGAATGCAATTTAAAACTTATATTTTAAATACCACTTAAAAAATTTGTTGTAACTATCTAGTTGATAACTTAACAGTTCATATATTCATTTTCATTCATATTTTTCTGCCAAAGAGCAGGTCTTTCACTGCAAACCCTGCATTCCCCATTCTTTTCTATTTTCTATCTCCATCTTAGGCTCCAATCCCTATATCTTAATGTCGTCTGCTGTCTGATATCTTCTTCTGCCCCGAACTCTTCTCCTGTTCAACATGCCCAGGCCTGAAGAACCCTTAAGTAGGGGAAATATGACGTCAGTCTCACTCTACTTCTATTGGGGATGATCGACTTCCGCGTAGAATTGTTCATATTCTCTGTACGTGCAAGTTCCATCAGTTGATGGCACTGTAATTTTGAAAAAGAATTTTAATAAATTCATTGTATTTATGTGTTATCTCGTTTCAAGGTTTACAATTATGCTAGATTTCGCGTCGGTAGTGTCTTTGAGATTTCTTTGCACCTAACCGCCTTTAAATTTCCGAAACTTTCCTCCTATCATCACCTACGGCAACATAAATTTATAGCATTTAAGTAATGAACCTTGATAGTCACTATTAATTTCAATTCAAAATCAACACAACGATTGACGTCCTTAATTTAACAGTAAATAAGTAAATAATCAATATACAGTTCGTAATAATGAAATTACCCGAAAGTTTGTGCATTCCATAATTATTGGGAAAATCTTTCGTTTCTCGAGCTAAAAACACAATTTGTATAAACGTTAATAAAGTCTACAAATTCCAACCGATTATGCTAATTCCTTCAGAAAGTGTTTAATAGGAATTTGTACACCCTTATCTATCATTATTTTCTATTTTCGACCCAAAGAAAAAGTTTGTAAAAATTTAGGTTTTCGGGACTTTTGGCAAATAAACATGAATAACAATTACAAATACAATCGGATTCTTCTGTTTTCTTAAAAAAATATATTAAATTCGTGTGTCTGCACACATACGTGTCCAAAGTTTCGTGATCGCGTGCAGAGAAACGTAAGTTTGTTATTGTATGATTTCCAATTGGGAAAATCTTCCGTTTCTCGAGCTAAAAACTCGATTTGTATAAACGTTAATAAAATCTATAAATTCCAACCGATTGTGATAATTCTTTCATAAAGTGTTTAATACGCGCGTGTATCATTATTTTCGATTTTCGACCCAAAGAAAAAGTTTGTAAAAATTTATTTTTGCGGGATTTTAAGGCATATAAACACGAATAAAAATTGCAAATACCATCGAATCCTCCTAATTTCTTTAAAAAAATATTAAATTCGTGTGTCTGCACACATTTCTGTCAAAAGATTCATCGTCGCGTGCAGAAAAACTTAGATTTGTTAGTGTATGACTTCCAATATAATAATCTGTACTAATAATAAATCTGTAGCCGAAATGTTTCTGGTAATTTTCGATTTTTCCAAAAATAATTGGTTCTTACATATATAATTAACCACCCTGAAACCGAAAATCGCTTTTTTGAAATTTTTGTTTGTCTGTCTGTATGTTTGTTACCTTTTCACGCGATAATGGATGAACGGATTTCGATGAAAATTGGAATATAAATTATGTGCGTTGTAACTTAGATTTCAGGCTATATGGCATTCAAAATACATTATTAAAAGCGGGGTTATAAGGGGGCCTGAATTAAATAAATCGAAATATCTCCCTTATTATTGATTTTTGTGAAAAATGTTACGTAACAAAGGTTTCTTTAAAAATAATTTGCGATAAGTTTTATTCCTTGAAAAATTGTGATAGGACTGATATTTAATGAGATAAATGAGTTTTAAAATTAAAATAACTGCCATCTAAGACCGTATAATGAAATAAAAAACAAATGACTTCGTCTATAAGGGGCCTTGGACAGCAACAATCGAAAGCTATGAAAGATAGCCTACAGAGAATGTTTCTGTGTTTGTATGAAGTAATATCGGAAGCTAAATTAACCGATTTGTATAATTAATTATTATTTCACCACTGGAAAGTGTAGTTTCTCTAGATGGACATAATTCTATAATGTTATTACAGTAACTTCTGATATAATATAATATAATATAATATAATATAATATAATATAATGTAATATAATATAATATAATATAATATAATATATATGTAATGTGATATTATATAATATAATTTAAGTTATTTTAAGGGTTCAGAACCATAGTGGGCCAAGAGCCATTTCCTGAATACGTAGAAAACAAGGGTTAAAATTAAGTTATTACCATAATTCAATGGAAACCTATAACAAGTAAAATAATGCATACACATTAAATCTAAATGATGTCAATGTTCATTAAACTATGGTTGCATGTAATAAAAATTAGAAACATGTTAAAGGAATTGTCATTGCACCAATGAGTGGTCTCTGGACCAAAATGATCGCATTTTAATTATTTGGATGCAATTTAAATTAAGTAGCATATTAAACGATTTATCCTTCTATCAAACACGAATGTTCCCTGGATCAAATGTCCTATTTTAATTATGTAATTACTTTATATTTATTTCTAATGGGAGCAGCGGAGCGCACGGGTACGGCTAGTTCTTAATATGGGCTTTGTTGAAATGTGGTTTAATATTGAAATGACGAGTAGAAATAAATTGCATGGGACACAGTAAACAAGGAATTCTTTCATCTTCAACAACAAAATAATCATATTCCCATTTCCTTTGGAAGTAATATTTCTTCAAGAGTTTAGATTTTGCCATGTTCTTTAAACTTCAGTACGCTGATTATTTATTTAATTATTTATTTACTTACTTATTTATTTATTTAATTAATTTATTTATTTACGTATTTATTTATTTATGTATTTGTTTGTTTATTTGGAATGCGTTACAATATTGAATGACAGCATTGACATCCGGTCATATACTATTCACTTATCAACGTAAAATTTATTTGTCGTCCTATTACTAGTAGAACTAGTTAAGACCAGTAATGCAAGTTTTGTAAAAGCAGGAATTAAAACTTTATTAATGCACGAAAAATCATAATAAATTCTTCAAATAAAGTAATTGGTTTGTTGCCCGCATGCAACATTTCGGTCTCATTTCATTTTAGTAGAATACAGAGCACGGAAGATAAGTCGGGGAATTATTTAAAAAAAAAAGTGGACTTAATCGGCCTTACTAGTAATAGGACGATATATACAGGTAGATCTTTTTACATTGTATGCACACATACATTTTAAAATTTATTTTACATGTCTTTTAAATTATTTGTTTCTCTCATTTATTTTTCTCTTACTTTCTAAAGGCATGTTCGTAAGGTATGCATATAGAGTGTTAGTTGGGAGGCCGGAGGGAAAAAGACCTTTGGGGAGGCCGAGATGTAGATGCGAAGATAATATTAAAATGGATTGGAGGGAGGTGGAATATGATGATAGAGTGATAGAGACTGGATTAATCTTGCTCAGAATAGGGACCAGTGGTGGGCTTATGTGAGGGCGGCAAGGAATCTCCGGGTTCCTTAAATGCCAGTAAGTAAGTAAGTAAGTAAGTAAGTAAGTAAGTATGTTCGAAAGGATTTTTATTATCTGTTCATTTGTAATTCTTGATAGCGTATTGTATACCTGCCGCCGCGAGAATGAATGTTGATGCAGCCGAGCGTAACTAGAACGCTACGACTGCACTGGTAGAAAAGGTGGGTGGGGTAAGAAAGGGGTACGATAGCAATCGCTCTGAGGAGCTACAGTTCTGCAGGTCTGACCATGCCTTTCAGGCATATTCTTCTCAGCCAGTAACTCAACCAATTGACTCCTTTTTCTCTTCCCGATCAGCACCATTCTTTCTTCACACACTCTTTCCAACAGCTCAAATGCTTCTAGTTGCTTTTCTTACATCGCCATAATGTCCATGCCTCTGTCCCATACAGTGCTACACTCCACACCAGTGGCGGCTCTACAATAAGAACTGCAGAGCTGCAGAAACGCCATTTAAATGGACCTGTAAAATTAAAAATGTAAAACGTGCTTTTATGTAATCTAGTTCATTGTCTCATTTATTTTTCCAATTCATTCTTCTTCGATTCGAGATTTTACTGTCTGTAGGAGCCTTGAACTGCTGGAGAATTTTAACTGTAGTGTACTTTTCGGATCTGTGATCGGCAGTTCCTGGAGCTCAACGCAGGGTAGTCGGCAGCAGGAAACAGGTTTTGTTCACTGCCCCATAAGACTGCATTGGAGCTGCAACCGAAGCAGATGTGTTCGAATATACAAAAAAAAAACCGTCAACACCCTCATCTCTTTATGACCTGCGTTAGAACACAGGCTTCTAGACTACTGTATGTCATTACGGTTCCAGTGTGTTATAGTACTGTGGGTGGTGTGATGTGATTAGTCAGTGTGTCTGAGGAAATATTTTATATTAAAAATGAATGAAATGAAAAATCTAATCGACCAACCCTTTTCGATATTAAAAGAGAAATTCCACGTTAACTTAAGCAATTAGGACATCCTACACCAAATTTAAATATTCAAATTTCTGAAAAAAGTCGAGGAAATCATGTAGCCTACTAGTCATTTTAATACCGAAATGTGTAATGGAAATGATTGGTTTTTTGCCGCGCTCATGAAAACGCTTTCTCCCCCACCCGTGTCTTCTGTTTAGAGGAGAAAACACATGGACAAAGACCGGAGTGAAGGATTTAATTAATTTGACTTAAAAACTGTAAGAGCATGAAAATTCGAAAACTCATTTCAAGTCAAACAGATTTGTCACTGCTAGCGATATTAAAATATCCTAACACAGCTTGATTCTGCGTATTTGATTAACATTCAGAAACAAGAAGAAAATGTTTCTAAACAGAGATATGGTCTATCTAAAATAATTAACTGTGTGAAATTCTGTGCTGCATTTGAATTAGCGATGTGAGGACTTGCTGAATCCGAAGATTCAACAAACCGCGGTATATTTCGGGGTTTGACTGATTTTACTCCACATTTAGATTAAACTTTCAAAGACCATTTAGCCTATAGGGGTCGTCACAATTCAAAGGAACTACGAAAACAATTCAAAATTAATTGCTGGGTAACAATAAAATTATTGGAAATTTCTCTTCATTGCCACCAAAACATGACGCTGAAAGTTTGATGCAAACTATCATAATGGAATATAGGCTTAACGGAAATTCAGTCATAATTGAACAACATGAATTAATTGTGCTGGTTTACGGCGGGGCTAACGTAATGAGTGGGAAACACGGAGAATTTGTATTGTGTCCCACAGCTCATTTCTTGCCAAAGAATTAAATTGAATAATGCAACAAACATGTTCACAAACTGGTCAAGTTACGATACTTTATTGCAAATCTGTAGGAACTTCCAGCTCTCTGTTTTATAATTCCGTCTGCCGGTACGGGTAAAGGCTAGAAAAGTTGACGTAAAGAAATTCGGTAGGAGTTAAAAGCGTTCGAACGATAGAAAGTTCCTGATGGTTGTTCATTCAGGTATCAATGTGTGGGGCACATCTCCAAAATGTAACTGGTTGTGCCATGTGGGAGAGGTGTAGCGCACGGGATGGGTAGGATGCGCGAATTGTTGGAGTACAATTTCGGGTGCACAGTCAACTTCGAGAAGGAGCTGTAATTACACGCGTTATCCGATTTAGATGCAATAAACAGCATGCGTTTGCTAAATACACTATTTTTCATGCAGAACTGCCAACCTTTATAACCGCGGACCGCTACTGCTCCACACAAAACACTTCACTAGTCTTTTCCTTAGTTCTCTTTTCAGAGGTCCGCAGAAGGTGCCCCTTTTTCTATTGATATCTTCCTTTGCCATAGCTATCCTCATTTTAACTTCCTGGCAGCAGCTCATATTACTGCACGCACTTTTACGTTCTTTTGTTTCTACCGATATCCAAACGTTGTTAAATAAACTGCTTTCAATGGAGTTAGAGTTAGCAACGTGAGTCCTAGAATTCGGCACGGGAGTACTGATATTCCGCTTATTGTTGAGAAAAGCACGAAAAAAGCCAAGTATATAATCAACCCAAACGGCATTGGATCCCGAGCCCCAGAGCAGGACTGTCGATCGTTACGTTCGGACTACGTTAGCCTTCAAATCATTTACAGTTTCACCACAGAACGATACTTATATTATCACCCCTCACAGGATGTACCTTTCCTCTTGTCTCACGAAGGCTGGTTGAGTGGAAGAGAAGGCCTTATGGCCTTAACTCTGCCAGCGAAAATAAAACATTATTATTATTATTATTATTATTATTATTATTATTATTATTATATAATAAACATGGAGTCATGAAGATGGGTCATTTTTCTCTAACAATCTCTATAAAAAAATATGTTCAAAATGTTTTCCATTATGCTCAAAACAATACTCATAACGTTCGCGTAGATTTTGAGACATGTTTGCAAATGTAGGTTGTTGCAATTGGCGAAAAAACACGATTTTTTCTCGCAATTCCACAATTGATGTCGGCAAGATCTGTCAAAAAATTGATTCCTTCAACATGCCCCATATATACGCATCGTGTGGTGCAAGGTCAGGTGAATGCGTTGTATACGGAAAATCTGTTCCACGGGAAATTATGCACTCACATGCGGACCAAACTAAACCAAACCGACAGCAGGTTATAGTAGTATCAATGAAACGTATCCTGGGCGTTGGATCGGTCGCGTTGGAGTAATTTCTTAGCCATCGAGGTCACCCGACGTTACTCCAATGGATTACTGTGTGTGGGATTGACTTAAGAGCAAAGTCTAAAACCACAAATTGGAAATAAGAGAGGAACTTCTCGCTCGCATTTTACATGCTTGTGCTCAAGTAAAGAAATGTTCGAATCAGCTCAGATCAGCAACGCAGCAGCTGTCTACAAGAGCTCCAAAGTGCACTGAAGTTGATGATGAAGTTTTTGAATATGTTCTGTAAATAAAAGTACACAATTAAACAGAACATAAGGTAACAACGTTTCAATTTACTATCACTTGCACTTTTCGTTCCTCATTGTTTCCATTAGTTTTGTCCGAAACCGTTAAGAACAGGACATATGTTCATATAAACATTTTTTGTTCAGAATCACCAATATTATCACCTCTCAAACCATTTACTTTCCCTTCTGAATTACCCTGTGTGTGTGTGCGTGTGCGTGTGCGTGTGCGTGCGCGTGTGTGTGGCGGGCCTAGGTAGCTTAGTCGGTATAGAACTGGCCTTCTGTGCTCGAGGTTGGGGGTTCGATCCCTAACCAGATCGATGGCATTTAAGTGTGCTTAAATGCGACAGGCTCATGTCAGTAGATTTACTGGCTTGTGAAAGTACTCCTGCAGGACAAAATTTAGGCACATCGGCGACGCTGATATAACCTCTGCAGTTGCGAGCGTCGTTAAATAAACCATAAGTTAATAAAATAAAATAGTATAAATTTTCAGTTCAATAAACATTTTCAGTACCGGTACAGTTTGTTTTGGCGCATACTATATATCCAATGGTTTTACTAAACTCCGAACTCTCTATCTATAGACTAGTATAGGGTTGAGCTTTGTGTTTACGGATAAGATTTTGGCTCTCTTCATGGTGAAGGACTGAAATGGAATGGAAATTCGGTAGAGTACTACGACCCAGCATTGTGACCTTTAAAGATCTATTGCGCTAACCCTCAAGCTAGGAGCATTGCCAAACCTACACCGGCTGACTATACTAAAGTTCGCTGCGTACAGCTCATGCATTTTGTCCAGATACTCCCCCATTCTTCCTACAGAGCTGGGAACGACATCGGATGGGTCTACTTACGAATTATAGGAGAATGGGTTAGGCTTTGCCTTTAAATCGGTAGGCACACGCCCGACCTTCCCTTCTACTCCTACCTCCTTCACAGAAACGTTGTTCTCGTACTGCACATCGCGAGTGTGTTGACAAAATGCATGAGCTGTACCCAGGTTTCGAGCAGGCAAAGCTCTGAACCCTAGGTAAGCCCCCTCCGTGCGCCGCCACCTGGCGTTCGGGAATGCTATGGAATTATGGCAGAATAGAGAAATGGAAAAATGTTGATGGAATTATGTAGCTGTCTAACCCATTATATCCCGAAATAAAATATTTTTGAATTTTTGTACTAAATTTGAGTTCCAGTATGCCCTTAGATCACTTATCACATATAATGGTTTTATTTTGAGAATAATGTATGTTACATGTGTTTTTTAAGCCGTATGAAAAATCATACGCTGGGCGTTGGTGTGTAGTACAAATAAATTTTCTGTTCATATGAATAAACATTTGCTGCACGTGATGTTTTACACTACATACGTAATAATAACAATAATAAGTTGATATATTTTGTAAACAATGGCACTGTTTCGTGTTAGCAAATATATTGTTATCGCAAATGGTATTGCAAGAAACAGTTCTTTGGATGTAAACCAACATTACATCTCTCACATCGAAACTTAGAACACTTTCCACACTTCTTTTGATTTTTACTCCCTCGAGAACATTTTCCTAGTCCCAGAACATTGCCATTGCATATGTTGGTAGCTACAGTAACCACACTGTTGCCATGCCACTTGATAAGTGTTATCCAATTTGTCATCTTGTAGTGCGTGGTATGAACCTCTGGGATCTCTCTTCATATCGTGTAATGGAGATTTCTCCACTCGATCATTACGTGTAGTTTCTATGCAGTTGATACCATTTTCTGACAAGGTTTTGAGAAGAGGAAAAGAATTGAAGTAATTGTCAATATTAACTGTACATTTCTGAGGAATGAATTCAATATATAGTCTTTCGGTAATAGCAGTTCCAAGTGTTTTGCCTTCTTCTCTATCACTTGCACTAGTATAGGGTTGAAAACTAACGAGGTAACCCGTGGATGAACGAGATACCAACTTGTATCCATATCGAATGGACTTTCCACGAATAAATTGTTTCATGAAGTGATGCCCATAGTATGGTTCCATTGCTCCGTCCAGAGAGAATTTATTCCCTAGTGGGACATTGAGGCTTCCAAATTTATCATTGAGATGTGTAATAAGTGGCCGGATCTTATATATTTTGTCTTCTGGTATTGTTATCGTTCAAGTGAAAAAAATGTATGTATCTGATCGAAGAAATTTCTTTACATTGCGTTGCTTGGAGGAGCATTGTTGGTGTCAGGTCGTCTCTACAAGTAGGTACATACGACGATGCATAATTTACAGTATCCAGATAAAAGCAAAATCGCTTTTTATTTTTATACATCTTCTGAGGACAACTGGATCATGAAACCCTTTTCTGATGCATATTTTACACTTTCTCTAACAATGTGTTTAACAATTGCATCAATTATATGTCTGAATATATCAATAGATGCGGCCTTATTGTGTAAACTACTTTTATACAGTAGTGTAGGAATGGAATCAGGTATTTTTGCAATACTATTATTATTATCCAAATTTTTTCAGTATATTTTCTCTGAACTTCATCTACTTTTACTTTCTTATGTCTTTTGTGTACACTACTTTTACTTTTTGTTCCTTATGTTTCATTATGACCTGAAAGTGAATCTTCATCTGTACAAAATTTCAGTACCTTGGAAAAATGATCAAATACAATTGCACCTCCATTTCCTGACTCAGAACACCTCTCCATAAATCTAGAAAATGTCCTTCCTCCCCTCCTGGTCATTTCCAACATCATCTTGGTCGCTATCTAGAAAATCACATGGTGGTACGAGAACCAATTATTCTTAGATACTTTTCTTATGTCTTGCGCTACTTCATCATTCGCATCCAAATTCTTCTAATACACTAAATATCTCTTCACTGGTGTCCAAACCTGTGGAGTAACGGTTAGCGCGTCTAGCCGTGAAACCAGGTGGCCCGGGTTCGAATCCCGGTCGGAGAAAGTTACCTGGTTGAGGTTTTGTCCGGGGTTTTCCCTCAACCCAATATGAGCAAATGCTAGATAACTTTCGGTGCCGGATCCCGGACTCATTTCACTGGCATTATCACCTTCATTCAGACGCTAAATAACCGGAGATGTTGATCAAGCGTCGTAAAATAACCTACTAAAATTTAAAAAAAAAATCTTCACTGGTTTCCAGAACCCTAAAACAATACGAAACTCGTTACTTCCCAGCGTATGATTTATCACACACAACAATTCAACTTGTCCTACTACAATAATGTAATGGAGCTATCTGTCAATAATGGGATTATAGAAGCAATAAAGATCATTCTTTATATTATTACATAAGAAAGCAAGAAAATTGCAGTATTATATAAAATAAAGCCAAAAATATTTACCTTGGTGCGTTTTTTCTCCCATTGATAGACATCTTGATGTTGTCTACTGTACTAAAGGACAAAAGACAGTTTCACAAACGGTGAAACTTTCTGTGTGGTAAATTCAAACATCCTTGTATAATAACAACAGAAAAATCCTCATAACAAACAATATTTACATTGTTAATTGAATAAACAAAATTATGTATTTCTCGTATGATATTTCATACGTTGGGATATAATGGGTATGGAAAACTGGAGAACCCCGAGAAAAAATTCCCAATTGTGACCTTGTCAGCATAGGCGTCACTATTGATTTTTCAACAGTAATCTCACTAGAGGTTTTGATTTATCTAGAGAAAATCAAAACTCGAGTGGGATTTAAATAAATATTACACAATTATATTTTTTACTTGAGTAGGTTATTTTACAACGCTTTATCAACAGCTTAGGTTATTTAGCGTCTGAATGAAATGAAGGTGATAGTGCCGGTGAAATGAGTCCGGGGCCCAACACCGAAAGTTACCCAGCATTTGCTCATATTGGGTTGAGGAAAAACCCCGGAAAAACCTCAACCAGGTAACTTGCCCCGACCGAGAATCGAACCCGGGCCACCTGGTTTCACGACTAGACGCGCTAACCGTTACTCCATAAGTGTGGACTACACGATTAGAAGAAAGTAGGCCTATATAAAGATCAGAAGTAACGGAATACTCCAATATAATAAAATATTAATTGACTTGCGAAAATACAACTGTCTTCAAATGTATTATTGTACCACCTCAACATTACAAATATTACGCTAGATGGCAGTAGTGTGTAATGATTAGCTGTTTCCTTGTTATCAGTTTTTCCAACTATGGCATCTTTATTGAACTCTGTGGCCGGTTACTAGTCAAGAACTCTTTGTTGATTTAATTTCATTTTTATTAAAACAGTTGCATTCCACTTCAATTATCCGGATCCCAGTAATCAACGTCACTTGACAGATGATTTTCAATAAATCTCAGTATTAAACTATCTCTGATACGTGACTATCCATAATATCATATAGCAGAAGCTATAACATAACCTAAATAATATAAACAAGTCTTAGAAAAGTTTTAATTAGGGATGATGAAATAAATAAGAAAACTTTTAATTAAGGATGATGAAATAAAAAATAAACATGAATAATTTTAAAAGGAACAATTATTGAAAGTACAATTTTCAAATTTGAATGTTTTAGTGGTTGGTGGTTCAGTTGATGTTATATTGGACGTGTGCCTAAAAGAAGTGGAACTCGTTGATGCACATGGTGTATTCCTCAACTTACTCAGGATTTCCGAATTGTGCTCTTCATTTATTTGTAAATAGGATTTCAGGGAAGATCCATAGCTATGACCAGTGGTCTTTATTAATTCTTGTTCTTGAATGCCAATGCGAGTCATTTTTGAAACTCCTGTGCATCGACTGGAGAGGTTTGTAGTTTTCTGGTTTCTGACGTCCAGACTAGTGCAGTTTGAAATGTTCGCAAACAAAGACACAAATATTAGGGTAGTGATAAAAACAAACAAATGCTAGGGAAACGATAAAATTAAACAAATGCTAGGGACGCGATAAAATAGTGCGTTAAGCAGCCATGATTGCTTGAAAGACGTCCTATCGTACCGTTTTATTGGTCAAAAGTAGTATGACGCAGTAAAAGTGTAATAGTCAATGAAAAATTTCAGACGTAACCGGGACTCGAAACCGGACTACCTGTGTGACAGGCTGAAGGTCTGCTCACTCTGTCACCGCAGGGTTCGTGATAGAGACCTCGTTTGCAAATGATTAGAGGATTATTTTTACCTTTCGTGTAACAATGATAGAACGTGTATACCTAACTTTTGCATTGACATTGTTAGAAATGGCATAATACTGTACAGGAGACATACTCTTTCTCAAGTGGCAGGCTGGTATATATCCGCAGACGCTCTCCTCCCGTCACCGTCTTCTTCGACAAGCCAACTCCATTCATGTTCCTTAACATCATTAACCAACGTGGAGCGGAGTACGTATTGTGGCTGGTCCTTTTTGTCGAGAGGCATGGCATTAGAATCACCCCCTTTCCTAACTATATTGGACAATACAAGAAAGCGGCAACGATTCTAGTGGGGGTAATTCTGACTTTGAACACTTGAAAAGTAAAGAAAGAGGTGTTTACCATAATAGACCCCACCATCGAAAATAGGTTCAGGTGTTGAAGTTCGTTATTCACAACTCCGTTCCTGTAAGATGAAAGAGAGTGAACGACTGCGAGAGAGGAAGAGAAAAAGGAGGAGAGTGAATAAAGCTGTTGGATGATCTTTTCAATTTGCTAGCGTAGAGAATGAACATCTTTCTTACTCATTTATTTTTGTCATTTGTTCCTTTCTAAACGAACCTTAATTTCTAACAAATTTCAAGAGATGAGTGAATGAAGAGAAACGTTTGAGGAGGAAAGACGTTTTCATCCCCTAAAGCACTTGATCTTCCATTCCGTCATATCTAGTGTTATTCAAAATACACAATGATATATTTACAATTACACTCATTTTTTCCTGCTGTAATATACTTAAAATGAAACTGTTACTTCTATAGGGCATAATTGAGGAGTTTGGGGGGAAAAAACCGGGCAGCTTCGTTTTTTTTTCTTTTTTCTTTGAGTGTTTATGCACAGACGACAAAAAAATACGCTCTATCGTTTGGTCGAAGAACCAAGAAGTTCCAAGAATTACGTTCACAGTTACAATGCATTTTGGACCTACTTCTTCTGTACATGCTTATTGTTTGGCGGTAAGTTTTTCTTCATTATCTCGAAAAGTACTGAATTGGAACTGCCTGGTTTTCCCCCAAACCCCTCAAAATTCTCTGTAGTCAGTTCTTTCGTCTCTTGTTCTTAGTGAACTTTTGTGGTGGTAGTAGTGGTGTTCCTGAGGACAGCAATGTCAAAAACGGTAATAATAATAATAATAATAATAATAATAATAATAATAATAATAATATACTTAGAAATGGTTTTTAGAAAACCCGGAGGTTCATTGCTGCCCTCACACAGGCCCACCGTCAGTCCCTATCCTGAGCAAGATTAATCCAGTCTCTAGCATCATATCCCACCTCCCATTTTAATATTATCCTCCGATCTATGTCTCCTCTCTAAAGGTATTTTTCCCTCAGGTCTCCCAATTAACACTCTATGCGCATTTCTGTATTCATCCATACGTACTACATGCTCTGTCCATCTCAAATGTCTGGATTTAATGTTCCTTATTATGTTAGGTGAATAATACAATGCGTACAGTTCTGCGTTTTGTAAATTCTTCCATTATACGAAACACTAAAATTCATTATTTATTTTTAATCGGACATATGTCTATACGTCTTGCTTTTTGTAATTAAAATTGAAGTTTGCACTGCAGTAATTACATTGTAATTTCTATTACACATTGCAGTGTGAATAAATACATAGGTTACATACATACATACATACATACATACATACATACATACATACATACATACATACATACACACACATAAAACTGAAACAATATTAGAGTATGTCTTGCTATGAAAAATGGAAAACTCTTACAACTACTTGTTGGAACAGATTGTATGATTCAAAAGTAATTATACTTATAAAAAAATATTTGCTTACACAGAAGTATGCTTTACAGTATTTTCAAACAATGTAGGCCTATACACTATGATTCTCATATTAATGACATTTGATTCCTATCTTTTTTTTTTAATTATGTCCATTAAATATTCTTTACTATACACCCTTCTAGGCGACCCTTAAAACTCTCCATCACCTTTGTTAGCATAACATCCTGCTGAATTTCAATACGGATGAGCTGAATAGTTTGCGTACGAGTGGAGGAGACGCTATCTCTTAGATAACCCGAGAAAAAAATCTGGAGCTGATAGGTAATCAGACCTGGTGGACCAATGAACATCACCGAAGAGTGAAATGAGTAAGTCCAGAAATAACTATGGCGAATGCAGATTCGAGTTCTGTCAGCAGGAGCCTCATATTGTCGACATACAGTGTCGTGATATCCTGTTCTTGTCTTAGGCATCAGGAAGGTTTTTACTTACGTGGCGATATCTTTCTGCATGAAATGAAAGAGTACGGCCCTGGGAGTGCTCGAAAATGTACTGACAAATTATTTCAAAACAGGTTATATCGCATTAAACTGTGACTTAGTGCTGTGGGTGGAGTTTCTTGCATCCATTCCGGGTTAGACTCAAGCAAATACCGAAAGTCTTGTTTGTAGACAAATCCGGTTAAATGGAAATGTGCTTAAACGGACTAAGCAGATTAGGCAGTAGGTCGGGTTGTCAGCAATCATTTCCCGAAATTGGGCACGGAATGCCAATCTTTTCTGCCGGTCATTGTGGAATGCCTACTGCACTATCTGTAACTTGTATAGGCCTAGATTGAATTTCAAATCGTTCTTCAATATGCGGTGAAGGGATTGTCCGCTAGTTTGTAGCCTCTGTGCATGTCGTTTGACTGAAAGCTGATAAATGAGTTAGTCAATGAGTAAATGAGTGAATGGGAGGAGAAAAATTAAAAAGGTATGAGAAATCACGTCCTTTTGCAAGGGAGTTTGGGGCTGAGAATAACTGAATATGTGAGCTCCAGGCTTATTGACCACTCGGTTCACTCTCAGTTTTCCCGTTCTTCTGAAGGAACTCTACAAAATTTTGAAGGGGAAAGCCGAAAATGAAAGTAACCTAATATCTGACATTTAAAGGAGGTGAAGAGAGAGAAGCATGACAGAACAGCATCAGGACAAAGAACGCCGGAAGATGTAAAAAGTCTAAAAGTTACTGAACCCTTTCAGCGTGCGAGTGGAACTCGAGTAAACTCGCCCATGTACCGAAGGCAATATGTGAAACTCGTCCATGTACCGATGGTAATATGTGAAACTCACCCATGTACCGATGGTAATACGTGAATCTCACCCATGTACCGAAGGCAATATGTGAAACTTCCCCATGTACCGATGGTAATATGTGAAACTCGCCCATGTACCGATGATAATACGTGAAACTCACCCATGTACCGAAGGCAATATGTGAAACTTCCCCATGTACCGATGGTAATATGTGAAACTCGCCCATGTACCGACGGTAATACGTGAAACTCACCCATGTACCGAAGGCAATATGTGAAACTGCCCATGTACCGATGGTAATATGTGAAACTCGCCCATGTACCGATGGTAATACGTGAAACTCACCCATGTACCGAAGGCAATATGTGAAACTCGCCCATGTACCGATGGTAATATGTGAAACTCGCCCATGTACCGATGGTAATACGTGAAAATCACCCATGTACCGATGGTAATACGTGAAAATCACCCATGTACCGAAGGCAATGTGTGAAACTCGCCCATGTACCGAAGGAAATATGTGAAACTCGCCCATGTACCGATGGTAATATGTGAAACTCGCCCATGTACCGATGATATTATGTGAAACTCGCCCATGTACCGATGGTAATATGTGAAACTCGCCCATGTACCGATGGTAATACGTGAAACTCACCCATGTACCGAAGGCAATATGTGAAACTTCCCCATGTACCGATGGTAATATGTGAAACTCGCCCATGTACCGATGGTAATACGTGAAACTCACCCATGTACCGAAGGCAATATGTGAAACTTCCCCATGTACCGATGGTAATATGTGAAACTCGCCCATGTACCGACGGTAATACGTGAAACTCACCCATGTACCGAAGGCAATATGTGAAACTGCCCCATGTACCGATGGAAATATGTGAAACTCGCCCATGTACCGATGGTAATACGTGAAACTCACCCATGTACCGAAGGCAATATGTGAAACTCGCCCATGTACCGATGGTAATATGTGAAACTCGCCCATGTACCGATGGTAATACGTGAAAATCACCCATGTACCGATGGTAATACGTGAAAATCACCCATGTACCGAAGGCAATATGTGAAACTCGCCCATGTACCGAAGGAAATATGTGAAACTCGCCCATGTACCGATGGTAATATGTGAAACTCGCCCATGTACCGATGGTAATATGTGAAACTCGCCCATGTACCGATGGTAATATGTGAAACTCGCTCATGTACCGATGGTAATACGTGAAAATCACCCATGTACCGAAGGCAATATGTGAAACTCGCCCATGTACCGAAGGAAATATGTGAAACTCGCCCATGTACCGATGGTAATATGTGAAACTCCCCCAAGTACCGATGGTAATATGTGAAACTCGCCCAAGTAGCGATGGTAATATGTGAAACTCACCCATGTACCGAAGGCAATATATGAAACTTCCCCATGCACCGATGGTAATATGTGAGACTCGCCCATGTACCGATGGTAATATGTGAAACTCACCCATGTACCGAAGGCAATATGTGAAACTTCCCCATGTACCGATGGTAATATGTGAAACTCGCCCATGTACCGATAGTAATACGTGAAAATCACCCATGTACCGAAGGCAATATGTAAAACTCGCCCATGTCCCAATGGTAATATGTAAAACTCGCCCATGTACCGATGGTAATACGTGAAAATCACCCATGTACCGAAGGCAATATATGAAACTCGCCCATGTACCGATGGTAATACGTGAAAATCACCCATGTACCGAAGGCAATATGTGAAACTAGCCCATGTACCGAAGGCAATATGTGAAATTTGCCCATGTACCAAAGGCAATATGTAAAATCCAAGGCTTCTATTTCAATGGCTTTTATTTAGAAAAATTCTGATACTTTTGTATGGAGGGAGATGTGGTTTCGTGGCCCTTTCATCATAGCGACTTAGGAAATCCACAGAAATACCACAAGCAGGTTGAATTGATTCTATTTAGGAGACTAGCCAATTGGCTTTCTCTGATTCTATTGAGGGTGGGTGTTACTGTTATTGCAATATCCCGAGTTCAATTTAACCACGAGACATGATATAGGGCCGGTATTATAAACGCCGTTTAAACCTTACGTTTATTTTAAAGTGAAGTTTTTCGTTCTCCTTCGTATTATAAACCTTAACTACCAGTTAATCTTGAATTAACTTGAGTTTAACTTGATCGGCAGTTCTCTGCCGTTTAAACTGCAGTTCTAGGCTCAACAGTGCAAGATGGCGGTTCCCGCAATACACGCGGATATTGCAGATGTTTTCCAAGAACTTATGAGTAACTATATGTGAGTGATCAATATTATTGAACGACCACGGCGGCCAAGAATTTTTCGAAATAGTGTGCACCACTCTGAAATATACATAAATGAACATATGTTTTAAAACAGATTGAGGCTTTCGAAGCAGACAGTCCTAACAGAATTAGGCTTATAGTCCTAACCTTTTTTCGAAAAATTGAAACTCGGATACAACATGCAACAGAAAAATGAAGTGCAAAAATATGTGTTTTAGGGTTTGAATTTAAAGATTATTTGAAAAGATAAATGATTTCTTTTTTATTTTTGAAAACATTCTGTTGAATATCTGCATCAGTTACTAGTTGCGCTGCGCTATTTTACCTCTAGTATTAGGCGTACTGAAAAAGATGGAAAATTTCGAAGGTGTCCACAAATCTACTATAACCCTATTGCGCATTGTACTGTGTGTGGCAGACAGTCTCCTGGTAAGATTTACTATGGCGTCTGATTCATAAACACACTAATAATGTTACCTAACTTTACTAGACTCGTAAAAATAATTTTATTGTTTGACTGAATTCTGTTTCATAAATATTCTAGACAACACATAAAATACGCACACTGATATTATTACTTCATTACTCAGTTGATTCTGTATGGAGTTACGTCGCGGATTGTCCTGCAAGGTTTAGTTTGGTTGCATTGTGTTTGGGAATATGAAACTATTTGAGGTTAAGTTTGACAAGCACACTGAAGTACGCGGTATTGGTCCTCTTTAGGATTTTTATGATACTCTCTCTGATATCGAAGAACAAAGATGTTTTTTAATTAAGATTCTTCATGAGCGTCGGCTATTTTAAATCATTAATATATTTAAACTGTTGCGATGTTCTTCTTTTCTTTCCTAGCATTGCACATTATCAATTGAAGAGTCCACTGCAAGAATGATGGATGTCATTTGGAATACATTTTGCAGGAGAAGCAATTGAAAGTCTGAAATGCTTAGCGCTCAAAGCTTAACTGTGATTATCCGATCATTGCTGGGCAATGAATATCAGTGTTAATGCCATATAACTTTCTATGTACATTCTTTATGTCTTAAGCTATGCATTGACAGTCTTGGTTCATTTTCGACAAGAAAGTGACATTCATCATTCTTGCATTGGACCCTTCAATTGTATTCCACTACGGTTTAACTTAACCGAGACTCTGTTATACGGCACGTTGAGTTAAACTCATGATTAGGTTTAACTTAGGTTTAACAAAATCTTTAGATGAACCGAATTTATAAAACCGGGCCTTAGGGGTGTTTCTGGGGATGGATCTTGATCCTGAGCCTCGGACAGGCATTAAGGCAGGTATGTCAAAACGCCTGCACTGCGTGCTCACAAGAACCCGCACAACATTTTCTTAAGAGCGATGTTTGTACTTTATCTTGCTGATAAGTGAACCTTGTTGGATTTGTATTGCTTGTAGTATGAGCACGTAATTCAGGCGTTTTGACATCCCTGCATTAAAGTGCTTACCGTTTCACAGGTTGCTTCCAACGCTTAATCCGGGTCGTCAGGAACCGAGTTCGCTCAATCAACTCAAACAGGATAGGGGAAGAACGATGTCACGAAATGGAAGGTGGTTCTGGCTTAAGATGGGCTGGGTATGAGACCTGATCAAGAGCCTCGAACAAGCAATGAGACCTATAGTTCGGATCAGCTTACTTAATACCGTAAGGGTGAAACCTAACCATTTTTCCCCTATTACTTCATATACTAGAGGATTATAGTGATTGTCAGGTTGAATTTTCTTTCACTAACTTTGTTTCGAATTCGGATACTGACAAATATTACTACTGGCAGTTATTTTCTGTTACGTTGTCTGCAATAATTTCGGTTTGCAGAACAGGGAATTGATGAAAATGGAAGGAACTAAACTTGAAAATTAATAATTTGGTAATACCGGTATTCATATTAACATCAATACACAATTAACTTTTGTTGCTTTGTGATTCCAATTAAACTCTATATTCAGGTAAGTGTAATTAAATAAGATATATCTTATAGACCTATTTGATATGAAACACGCACGTGGCTAATGTACAGAAACATATTTCACATTTTAATGAATTTGTTTCACGTTTAGATTTTTATTAGAATGTCCAAAAGAGAAATTAGGATAGTACGAATTTCTCCAAAATAAAGTGCTTACACTTCACAGTACTGACGTAGGAAGACGTTAAAAATAAATTATGCGCACAGAGACGGAAATTATATTCAGAACAGCAACATTATTAGAAGTAATTATTTTAAATAGCCTATATATTTCGAAGTGGTATTCTGTTTTCGGAATTCGTACTAATCATTTCACGTTATCAAACTAAATACATTTTTAGGTTAAGTCTCATGAAATGTCAACTCTTTAATAAAAGCAATGAATTTCATGTTACCAGAAAAATACATTTTAATATTAGATCATATTTATCCTAACTACCAAAATAATATGCGAGAAGTCCAGGATGAAAAAATATACTATTTCATAAATTATTGAATCATTTAGAAAACACCTCCCAACATAAAAATGAGATCTGGTAAATAGATCTAAGTAAATAAGCAAGGCATTATTTTTTTAGTACTGTAACAGTAGTGTATTGTTATTTTTATGACTGTGATTATTATTGTTATGATTGTTATTGTTATTGTTATTATCGCTATTATTATTACTATTACTATTATTATTGTTATTGTTATCATTGTCACTATTATTATCATTATTACTATTATTATTATTATCATTATTATTGTTATTATTATGATGATGATGATTATTATTATTATTATTATTATTATTATTATTATTATTATTAAAGTACGTAGCGTTGTGATTTTAACCTCTTTGGTGATATCTGGTATTAGTTGGCAACACTGAAGACACGGCCAAATTAGGCTTTTAGCAAGAGGAGTAGAATAGAAGAGAGGGGCTCAAGAGGCGGATTAAGTGTAATCTGTCAAGAAGCTTCTTTTTACCAGCAGTGGAGCGCCACATGCACAAAAATGGCGGTATTTTCAAACGACTTCCTGCACCGGAAATAGCGGGAATTTCAAAATACTTCTTTGCACATCCCCGTTACATTCATATTAACATGAATGTTTGAAATGTAACCATCCCTATTACAATTCCTTTTTTTTTTTTGTTTTAAGATCATTAGCCAGAAACCTTTTTTTGTAAATTACAATACCATAAGTGTTTTCAGAACGAGATATCTCATGAAGTAGAGTAGTAGAGGTAGGAAATGGACTATGAAATTGGAAATGATTTAGACATTACCAAGCAAATCTGTTATGTTGGAATGTATCAGATTTATTTATTAACAATATTTCATTTTGTACATAAACACAAAGATCTTTATTGAAATTAACTGTTTGATGTTTTACTGTAATAGAGAAAAGATCGTGAGCTCACGATAGGTACTATATATATATATATATATATATGTATATATATATACATATATATAATATTAACAACATAGTAGTAAATGTTACACAAAGAAAAAAATCATACCTAAACATTCTTAACACTCTACATATTTATTAATGAAGTAATCTCTGCTCTTTGAAGTCAGCTAACCGCTTAATTTTCTGATATTTTCAGATATACTACCATTAGTTATTATTGTGTTGTAAGGAAAATAATTTCAAATCACCCTTAGTAGAAATTGGAGTCTACAATGCTATGTTCTTATTGTCTCCAAATAAGTAGCTATAATGTGTAAAGTCTTCTAATTACATTGAAGGCAGTCATGCACAAATATTTTTTTTAAGATTAACACTTAATGACATTATGTCAGTTTGTTCATGAACTTCTACATTACATTTTGGACTATATGTGGGGAATATTGGAAAATATTGTATTCACTAGTGTAACTTTGTGTTCAAACATTACGAACATTAGTGTTGTAGTTAGTTAATTTAAGTTCCATTTCTCTGAGAAACACAAATATAACAAACTGAAGAAATAAAATCATACACAGTACATGATAAACATAAAATTAAAACAATAAAAATTAATATTTAATGACATTATGCCGTTTGTCTGTAAACTTCAACATGAAATTTTAAGCTGCCTGTGGGGAATATTAGAGAGTAGAGTAAGAGAGTTAATGGGTTTATTGCCAAAAACTCAGCATTTGTTGATTTCAGTTAAGTTGTACAGGTTTAAGAATTCCAACGTATATGTAGCACCTACTACTGTATTTATTTCCTCAATGGCATAATTTGTCATTTAATATGAAAATATTCTAAATGCTAGTGCAGAATACAATAACTTTATGTTCCAACATTGCGATTATGGTAAATAGAGTCTACAGTACATTTCACAGGCTTTGTTGAAATATGCCAACAACATCGGTCCTGTGTTTGATATGATGTTATTTCAAGAAAAAAAAATATTATTGCCTTGAGTTACTTCGTATTGTAGTTAATTTAGGTTCCTTTTGTTTGAGAAAAATACCAAATCATAACAAGAAACATAATGTAACAAAAATACAAGAACAATACAAAATAGCAATAAATAGCAACTAAAATTAAATATGCAAAATCTTAAATCAAAAATACACAAAAAAAAATATTCATTTGGCCACAATACCACAGTATCAGTAAATGTGCACATCACTTTTCTGCATCCAGTTTCACAAGCACATTAGGTGCAAAACTTCTCACATCTGCAGTTCTCGTTGACATGAAGAAGAGGAGTGCCAGCGAAGATAAAGTTGAATTTGAAAAGTAATGTTAATATTATTTTACATATACAATCCTGCAGACAATCCTCTGGTTCATGATTTGTACAGGAATGTCCCTGGTTAACAGAATTCAAATGTAAAGCCCTTAATATCTACTTACACAGAACAAGTGAAACAGAATTGTTAGAAAATTATTGAGTATTCCTTGTAAAGCCACTCTTCTACGAAAGTTTGCCTTATATGCAAATGATGTTGGGTTTTGTGAGAAAATACTGGATAAGCTAAAATATGCTTGTGACAAAATGAGTGACATAGATGAGCTGTGCTGTCTCATATGCGATCAAATACCACTAAAATCAGCTTGGCTTGTAACAATAATGATGATTTTGTTGATGGGTTTCAAAGATTTTAAAAACACTTGTCAGGTAAACCTGCAAATCAGATGCTTTTGTCTATGGTGAGTGGTCTATGTCTTTATTACAAGCAGGTAATGAATTACTTCTTAGCAAATTCTGCTACTCCTGGTATATGTTCAATAGTGCAACACGGACATTAAGCCATTTAGTTGCTGCAGACATTTTTTGCTTGTCAACACTGCTTTTAAAGATATTTCACCCCACATAAGGCAACCTACTTTGTCAGTGTGAGTCATCTTACTACAGGCATTCCTTAATATGTCGAATAATTTGTCACTAAAACCAACATCAGTGGTATACTTTCGCAAAACTCTAAGCAATGTAGCCTTAGAAGGGAAATTTAATAACTTCCTAATCATTCTATAGGCACTTGGGCTCTGTAAATAAATATTAAGAGCCTTTGGTTTCAATTCCGGTGACCACCGAACTCTCTGTACATACCTTGCATTTGAGGAGACACAATTTTTTACCAATTCATATAATGGCCCGGGAACCTTCTTCCTTAAAGTTGCAAGGGCAATGTCAATCTTCAGATCTCTCTGTGTGGTCTTGAGGACTCTTCCTCTCAGATGATGCAGTTGTACTCGAAGACTGCAAATTTTCCTCCTCTTCAGTGTTACTATCGGCGTGGCCGTGGTTTGCATTCTTGGGGGCTCCCCAGCCCCTTCTCACTGCCTTTCCTCTCTTGGGGGGTCACCAGCCTCTCTGGCGGGGGTCCTCTGTTTCTTCCCGTACAAAATAAAACAACCAAAAGGTTACAATTATGAACTGACAGCAAGAGTAAGTAGTCCTGTACCACCAAGGATAGAGGTTACAATTGAAGCGTTGGGCCGAATAATGGTTTATGTTACAATTTTTGCCATTATACTTTATCTTAGAATGTTATCAAGTTATTTCGTTTCAGGAACAGATTTGTGGAAATTCTTTCAAGATGTGCTCACAGCTTGCTCTTGATGTCAGAAAGGAACTGTTTAAAATGTGTTACTCTCTTATAGTCAACATTTAAAAACTGTGTTTGTCATTGTCTTCATTATTATTCTGTTCATAATGTTACAAACTTCTCCGATGTGTAATATGACTTTCAGTAACATACAATCTATACTTTGCTTAGTGTACAAAACATATTGATGGAATAACGGTGTATGTTGCCCGTCCAATAGTAAATTATTTATGAGTGGAATGACGATGTAACATTTTCGTTCCTCCTGCCCAGTTAGCAGATTGCAATACAGACCATTATTCGCCCCAAAGCTTTAATTATGGGATCTACTTAGCCTGATACTTCACTATTTGTGTGAATGGCTTTTCTTTATGTATTCATTCACAATTTGCAATTACGACAGAATTTATAGGTATAGATATGAAGCACTGAAATTTCATAATATAAAAGGCTTGCAGTTACTTAAGTAAGTTACCTTGACCATTGGAGATAGCTTGAACTTTGCAAGGTATGGCTCCCGAAAGCTGTTGTGCAGTTTGTTGGGCTCTTTAACCATCAGATCTTATATGCCCAATGCTTCTAGGCATGCCTTGCATCTGAAAAAAATTGAAATAAAATGTAAAATAAATATAAATTATGAGCACAGGAAAACCATTTCATGGCACTTAATAAAATCACTTTGAGAACCAAGAAAAATTAAAATAAACTCCTCCAGTCAGCTTCACGTTAAAATACTAATTATCTCATCATTTCTATTGTAGACCTAATTTTGGTCCAGGAAAAAATTCGTATTTAAAGACAACATTTGTAAAAATACAATGTAGGCGAAACAAAAAATAAAATAAAATATAGGTGGATAAAATATGCCATAAAATGGTTTAAGTATAAGCTACATCATCATAGCTCACTGCAGCTGTTCCCTTTCACTTTATAGGCTATTAGAGTGATTTTATAAAGTGCCACGAAGTCACGTTCCTGTGCTTACGGTAATTTCATACACATATACAGTATAGCCTATATAACATTTAATTATATCATAATTAGACTATTATTATTATTATTATTGCAATTTATTATTATAAATATTACTATTATTTTATAATAAATGTTATAAATATGTAAAAGTCTCAAGTAATAATACCACGCGGGGAATATTCAAGGAAAGGGTCTATTACTCTATTTTTTTCTATTAGAATATTGAAACTCCGGTACCAAGCTGCACACGACACGACGTGGTTTTCTGCAATTTTATTGGTTATATTCAGTGTTTGAAATAACTTTTTTTCTCCCGCGTGTGGTGCGCAAAACAGCAAAGTTTCTCCTGCACTGTATAAAAAGCTTCGAAAATAAAAACAAAAAATGCATGTTCTATATATATATATATATATATATATATATATATATATTCTACCAATAGAAATAATCATAAAAGTCTGTTAATATGTAACTAGATGTTACAAATTCTGTATATGTGTGTATGAATTAATATCTGATAACCTAACCTATATAATTTAAAATGATGCACGTGGCTAGCAAAATTTACAAGTATATCAAATTAGTTATAAGTGATAACATTGCTATATATTGTAAATGAAAACTCACCTCTCACTATCCCAGGTATTTTGAAGAAACATTTCGAGTGGTGACTACTCTTCTTACTTCCGCAGTATGGATATTCGCATTTAATTCGTCCGGCCATCCTTCCCTCGCCTAGGCAAGAAAATTCAATATGTCTTCTTCTTCAGTTCTTGAATTACGGCAAGAAATTGTTCCAGGACTAACAACTTAAACCAAGAGCACGCAAGTTCATTCTCCATTTCCAAGAGTCTAAAATCAGTGACGGAATGTTGGTAAGAGGCGATGTTAGCGCTCATCGTGGCAGTGCCATAGAATTAAAAGCGATTAACAGGGAATAGATACGATTGACCCCCTCTCTTCTATTTCTACTCCTCTTGGCTTTTAGGAACTACTCTTATGTGATCCTCACTATAGTTTCTTCTCAAGTCACTCCCGATGCTTAATCCGGGCCACCAATAACCGAGTTCGCTCCGACAGCCCAAATTGAAAAGGTTTATAGGTAGGTTGAGCCTGCCTAAGAGGAGTTGGGGTAGGTCAGTGTCGGGAGCCTCGTGCATAAAGTAAATTGCTTGTCGTTGCTCAAGCCGTTTTCCATGATGTATTCCAGAGCTGAGTTCAGGATCTTCAACTCAAATTAGATGGCAAAGAATTTAAAAATGTTGAAAAAATCTACTTCAGCAGCGGTTGCAGTATTCCAACGGTTTTACTAGGAGATAAGTGATCACCCACCTAAACCTAGAGATGACGCCGGCCTCTATTCTCTTCTCTCTCATGAGTATAGCTAGTGGACCCGACTGATGCCTCCTACGTTTTCTCAGTTCATATGAACCGAGAGTAGATATGAGCGGGTTGGGGTTGGCACGGGCTGCCGTGTACAAGTTCGTAGCAAGTCGAGCGATAATTCGTGAATGGTTAGCAAATTCAGCTCATCATGGAACTTACTTTCCGTGCGACTCGGAGAAGACAGGCAATGATACGAATCGCCTGGTTCTGTATAACTTGAATTCCGATGCGGCCGCGTCATAGGTTATGAAATAGCGAATAAGGGCTTTATACATGTAAGTCCTACTACCAGGTTGTCTGGATTTAATGCCATCATAGTCGAATAGAGTCGAACTATCAGTCCGTTGGCCTTACAACGAAGGGATTGGATATGATCTCGAAAGGTGAGACAAGAGTTCATGATGATCCTTATGGTGTGTCCAAAACTACTTCCGACCTGACAATTGCGCCTTTAGCATGTTACCATGACAATCATTCAAATCAACCTATCACGAGAGACGCGTAACCATGGTAACGGGACGGTGTTGCATATACGTTTACAAATTGCACGTGCATACAATTCCCGGGATGACTTTGAGTTGGCTGGTTAGCGCGTGTGTTGTGCGAATTAAAAATAATGTTTAGTTTTAGTATTGTTTTATTATATCGATAATTATTGTGTTTAAATTACATTACACGTACTGTATTATTTTCGTTGTCATTGGTGGAGTGTGTGAGACTAGTGTGTGTTTTTTTTTTATTTCTGCAAGAGTTTCTAAACAGGTGACTTCTGGAATGTCGGAAGGAAGGAAAGGCAGGCGGAGAACAAAACATATTGTACAAGGTGCCCCATTAAAGAGTCAAGCGCGAGAGATTGTGTGTAACGTAAGACAATATTTTGAGAGGGGAAAAAGATAATGGCGGGCCTCTTTTACCTTTGACACAAGTCGTAATGAGAACTACTGCTTGTGTTAAAATTAATAAGAGCACTGTTATCGATATTGGAAAAGAAAAAGGCCGTGTAGATGTAGGTGACGCAGGGTCCTCAAGGCTTGAAACTCCGGGGAAAAGGGAAAAGTGGAGAAAAGTGTAACAAATATAAATGCATTTCCAGCAAAATGCTTTTCTAACAATATTACATGGACGAATGCTGGCACTCATAAAAGTAAAGGTATCGACATCATATTAAATTTAAACTTGTTTTTACAGTTAACAGTTCTTTCAACGCTTTTCTAACAATATTACATTACATTGAAGAAAACTACTACTGCTACTGCTGCTACTGCTACTGCTGCTACTGCTACTGCTATTGCTACTATAATAATAAAATAATATTGTACATTAATTTTAATGCATAATATTCAATAAATTAGTTACAAATGTATAGGTTCAAGTCAACTGTTCGTTACTGCACTCTATCGATAGCGCTCGCTTACACGTAAGATGGACAACATTGCTCCCCCTTCTCTATAAGATGTCAAGTCGGAAGTAGTTTTGGTCACACCATAACTACTTAATTTGTTATATCCACGGCACTGCTTGGTCGAAAAGTGTGGGTAGTTGTGGTATGTCTTGGAGTCCCGTTCGTATTGAAAAGAGTTTTGCCTGACATTTCTCTACGTTGACCTTGATCCTCCATTCACGGAACCACAGTTGGAGGTGATCTAGGGATGCTAACTTGAAGGTGTTCCTCATCTCCAAGAAGGCAATGTCGTCTGCATAGATACACAGATTTGTGATCTTAACCAAAAAGTACATTATATACGGAACTGAGTGAGATTGACCGCGTGGAAAACCACGAAACATCTGGTTTGTTATACATTAGACTTACAGTTTTCGTTTTCTGATTCAATTACTCTGTTCCGTCACCCGGATTTTTCTAGTAACGTTTCGATATAGTCATATTTACGTCAAAATATTTGCTCAACAAATTTACATCTTCAGCCTATTCAACGTCATTAACTTGGCCTATGTAGAGCGTGGGTGGCGATGAGTAACTGATATTATTTAGCGATGTTTACTAGCAAGTATTCTGTATTCATAGTTGGAAATTACGTGATAAACAAAACTCTTCCCCTTTGTGACATGTATATGTGCCAGTCCTCACAAATGTGCATCATTGAACATTCTCCTTTCCAAGTTCACACCCTAAAGTGGCCACTTCAATGCAAATATTTTATATGTGTGAGAAATTTAAGAGACAGCCATTAATCACGAGTCCCGTCAGGAACAAAGCTCTTTGTTCTTCTGGGTATTGAAAATAAAGGATTGTCTCTGCACAAGTGGGATTAAAATTTCCGACTGAGACGGGGGCTGAAGGATGCTTCAAAACTATTTGGCGCACCCTGCTTGGCTTTGAAAGCGTGATTTCAGTTCCTCGCCTTCATTTACATGGTCAGAAAGTGTGTATTGTGGTCCATTATGCAGTATTGCACGAGATAATTACGAACAAATAACGAACACCTGGTGATCTCACATTCCAGAGGTCTCTTGAAACTCATAGTCCCTTAGCAAAGTCTTCGACTTCTCTGTGTAAATAATTTCACATACATCTCAATTGTTAGAAGACAAGAGATGAACATGATAAATGATTTAATTTTCAATGTTTTGGTAATGTTACAATTGGAATAGACATAGAATTCTACCAATTTAGAGTTCTTGGGTGATGGTGCTTCTCAGAATTTATTCTGAAACTAAAAATGTTCAGAAAAAATAATGCATAGGGTATTTCAAAAATGAGTGAAAACATTAAACCGCTATAAATATTAAAATATTTGAGATAGGGAGGAAACAAAAAATATCAGTGCTGGGCAAACAAAGGGGTTTACAGAACATTGGGAAGATGTCCGTCGTTCTCTTGTTCAACGTGCAGCATTCTGTCTGCGACACCATGCACAGCATTTTGCAGATAATATCTTGGAATATTGGCAATTTCTTGCGAGATGGCATCTTTCAGTTGCAGTAGGGTTGTTTGATGTGGTTAGGGAAACTCGTTCTTTAAGGTAACCCCACAACTAAAAGTCGGCCGGATTGAAATCTGGAAATCGCGGAGGCCACATGTTGGAAAGTGCCTACTGATAACACGATCTCGCCAAACATCTGCGTAATTAATTGTTTTACAGGGCTAAAGATGTGGGGTGGAGCGCCATCTTGCACGAAGATTATGTTTTCCATATCGTGATTCCTCAGTCTAGGGATGACGAAGTTCTATAAAATGCTGTACTAGCGAGTCCCGTTTACTGTAACAGTCTGTCTTATTCCATTATTGTCCACCTCTGTGGAGTAACGGTTAGCGCGTCTGGCCGGGAAACGATGTGTACCGGGTTCGATTTCCGGTCGGGGCAAGTTACCTGGTTGAGATTTTCCCGGGGTAATTCACTCAACGCAATAAGAGGAAATGCTGAGTAAATTTCGGTGCTGAACCCCAGACTCATTTCACCGGCACTACCACCTTCATCTCATTCAGACGCTAAATAACCTAAGATGTTGATGAAGAATCGTAAAATAACCTACTAAATATTAATGGTGGAGTTAACACGCGTAATTGAGGTTCGTTTTCAGACCAAAATCATCAGTAGGCACTTTCCGAAATTGTGGCCTCCGCGATCTCCAGATTTCAATTCGGCCGACTTTTGGTTGTGGGGTTACCTTAAAGAACGAGTTTTCCTGACACATCCAGCAACCCTACTGCAACTGAAAGATGCCATCTTGCAAGAAATTGCCAATATTCAAAGACATTATCTGCAAAATGCTGTGCATGGTGTCGCAGACAGAATGCTGTACGTTGAACAAGGGAACGGCGGACATCTTTCCAATGTTTTGTAAACCCCGTTGTTTGCCCAACACTGTGATGTTTTTGTCTTTTTCCCTATCTCAAATATTATAATATTTATAGCGGTTCAATGTTTTAACTGACTTTTGAAATACCCTATATATCAAAAGAGCATGGAAATATGTGATTCAAATGTTTGAATAGTAAGATAGATCTGAAATAACCTCTGGAAGAAAACAACACAGTGAGAAAAAATATTGGAACCTATTGCATTTTATTAGTCAGACTGTGGCGTTCTATACTCTAATTTTAATTATCGTGAAATTTAAAGTATATCTCATGTAATTAGTCAATTTAGTGATGGATTTTATTATATAATATGCTTTTTGAATGCAGGGCCTACAATGTAACGTGTTATCTGCTTAATTACATGAAAATTAAAAACAGCTATCTTTTACTTAAATGTAATTAAGTAGGATAGAGGTTGTGTGAGTCCAATTCATGTCAGTAACCCATTGTACTCGAATTCTAATGATTTTTAACCTACATTTTATTTGAAAGAGTTTATACTATTCTGCGCTTGCCTTGAATTCCTGGTCACCATTCATCTTTTTCTTTCTAATCTCCACCTTTCAAGTTACGGACTTGCATTGCTTTGGCAATTCTATCACCACACCAAGTTAAACGAGGAGGGCTCCTCGCCTTTGTCCTGAGAGGGAACACTCAAAGATGCTCTTCGACCATCTTTCCTGTGACATCCTTGTAACATAGCCGTACCATTGGAGTGCTCTTACTTGCAATCGATCTAATCTAAAACAGATTCTTCTACCCTCATTCCCTACAGAAATGCCTCATTTCTAATTTTTTATGCTCTTGACACCCCCGTTCACGTCAAACCATCCATTTCTCCTGCATTGATACCGTTTTCTTGCGTGACATTGAGAGTTCTGCTTTCTACGACAAGATTTATAAATAAAGCCTTATATAACGTATATTTATATATGTGTGTGTGTAGACTGTAACATCTTTTATACTTAATTATTGTGACGTGGTGAGCAATTCTTATGAAAATTTACTAAATAAACACATAATATTTGAATGGTTCAGAGCCATAGTGGGACAAGCGTCATTTATTAAAAACGGAGAAAGCAAGGATTAAAGTTAAGTGAATACCATAGTTTAATTAAGATTGGAATATAATTTAGTTATAATTTGTATACTTTATATTATTTGCTATATATGTTCCCATTGAATTATGGGAATAACTTCATTTTAACCCTTGTTTTCTACGGTTTTTAATAAATGGCGCTTGGCCCACTATGGTTCTGAAACCTTCATTTGCTTGAGACAGTATTTAAATTCTTGGAGATGAAAAATATGTTGGCTAATCTAATATTCCATTTGCATCATTCCCTAAACCGAATTAATGACACATTCTCCATAATCTCTTTTACTGTGAGTTATGGCTTTAAGCAACTATTAGCTGAGTTAATTAGTTGCTCTGATTACATTCTAGTTTATAATTTAAAATAAATTAAATGTTTTTGGTCAGGTTTGATTTCTTGTCACCATCATCATGACAAAAATGAATAATCACCATATTCGTCGTAATCAAAATCATCTTCGTCAAAATCATCACTATGAACTTATGTGGGTGATGGGGAAATTCCGAATACATATTTGAAAACACGATAAAAAGAACTCCATTAAGTACAACTATTGTTACTCGTGAGACAAAAATAATGTTGACCAGTGTTTAGTACATAACTATCCGGGCCCTGATAATGATTTACCGCCAAGAAGTTGAGGCTCATTAATCCAAGATCTTGCTTATAAAGCGATATTTGTGAAGTAGTATGGTATATGTATCCGCGTTGGGAGTCCATTGTAATAGTTCCTCAAATGAACTTCTAAGATAATAATCCTAAATATAAATGATTAAAGCAGGTGGGAGTGTAATGTAAACAATGCAGCTGCCTTTCTTAGGCAGACTTTAGCACTCTATTAATTTAAATAGTAACTCATGTCTTTATCCTCACATAGAAATAACACAAATTCTCACAATTGGTGCGGAGAAATATATCTTTGCTGAAAAAGATTATTACTTCTTTTATATACATCTATCTCATCCAGCAAATCCATTTCCATTGTATACGATTTTTATTAAAGGGAACAAAAGTGCACAAAATACAATCATATTTCCCCAGAGAGTGGGAGAGAATAAGAAAAAAAGTGAATAATAAAGTATTTCTTTTTATTTTCATGGATGAGAAACTTCTTTGCATTGCCAAATGTTACTAATGGAATAAATTTTTTATAGCAATTCATTCATTCATTTATTTTATTCCATAGATCTTACATGAGCAATGAAGCTTTAAGATGTGGAACAAGTCAACATTTTACAATATTACAATTACAATTTTTACAAATTTTTATAGTTTTACAATTTAGTAATTTTCTACAATTTTTACAATTGTGTGCGATTTTTTACATTTTTTTTTTTTTTACATTTTGGCGAGATGTAGTGAGATGAGATGAGGTCCGAGGATTCGCCAAAATATTACCCGGCATTTGCCTTTTGGTGGGGGAAACCTCGGAAAAACCCAACCAGGTAATCAAATGAAAGGGGGGTAATCAAATCAAAGGGGTTGATGCCAAGGACTCGCCATAGACTCGCCATAGACCATCCGGCTTCAGTCCCACGGCTGGGGAAAACCTCGGAAGAAACCAAAGACCAAAGGGGGATCCAACCCAAGCCCGAACGCAGCTCCGGATCAGCAGCCCAGCGAGTCTGCCGACTGAGCTACATCGATGGCTCTACTAAAAGTATACAATACATAGCCAATCAGATTATTAAATTTACAAACGCAAACGATCATTCATAAGTTGAGCTATATTTATAATACAAAACAAGTTAATTAAATTTAAGGCATAAACAATTCAACCAGTTGTGATATACAGAAATTGATAATACATATCATGCAAACTACTTCAAATTACAAACAAACAATTTATCAGTAGAGCTATATAGATTACTATTCAATTTAAAGCATATACAATTCATCGGCCAAAACTATACAAATATATACAATACAAAGTAGCATACTTTCATTAAGCTATACAAATTTGTGCAATTAATATCAAGTAGATTAATTCAATTTATAATCATAAACAATTCATCAGTTGAGCTATACATATTACCATTCAATTTACAGTAGGTCTATATACAATTCATCAGTAGAGCTACACAAACTAGTAATCATTTTAAGAACATATACAATTCATCAGCCAAACTATACAAACATATACAATCAAATTAGTTCAATTTACAAACTTTTTTTCTTTAAGCTATACAATTCATATGAAGTAGATTAATTCAATTTATAAGCTTAAACAATTCATCAGTTGACCTATACAGTATACTATTCAATTTACAGTACATACAATTCATCAGTTATGCTAAATAAAAAATACAATACATAGTAAACAGATTAAGTCAATATAAAAACATATTTTAGTTGAGCTATATAAAATTGTACATGTCATTTAAGTAGAATAATTCAATTCACAAGCATAAACAATTCATCAATTGTGTAGAAGGTATGAGTATGTAGAAATTTGGTTAATTCTTTTCTGACCCTTTTCTCGTGGTTCTTCAAATCTTTAAGATAATTAGGCAGTGCATTGAAGACTGTTATACATGAATAGCGAACTCCTTTTTTAAAACAGCTTAGACTAACAGAGTGTAGATGAAGATCTGATTTATGTCTTGTATTAAAATGATGAATGTCTTGATTAGTACTGAATTTATCTTGGTTCTTAATATACAGCAGCATTATTTTTTTTGTAGTTTATTTTACGACGCTTTATCAACAACTTTGGTTATTTAGCGTCTGAATGAGATGAAGGTGATAATGCCGGTGAAATGAGTCCGGGGTCCAACACCGTAAGTTACCCAGCATTTACTCATATTGGGTTGAGGGAAAACCCCGGAAAAAACCTCAACCAGGTAACTTGTCCCGACCGGCAATCGAACCCGGGCCACCTGGTTTCGCGGCTAGACGTGCTAACCGTTACTCCACAGGCGTGGACTACAGCAGCATTAGGGAAAGAATGTATTCACAAGGTAAAGTCAAGATTTCTAAGTTTCGGAAAATATTTTTACACGAGGTCCTTTTATGCACACCGGCCATTATTCTTATAGCTTTCTTTTGTAAAACAAAAACGTGTTTAGCTTCAGACGAGTTACCCCAGAATATTAATCCATATTTCATTACAGAGTGAAAATATGCAAAGTATGACATTTTAAGTAAGATTATATCACCAATAGTAGATAAGGATCTTAATGCATAACAGGCAGAGCTCAATTTACGAGTAATACATTCTATATGCGTTTTCCAGTTCAAGTGATTATCCAATTCTAAACCAAGAAACGTTGTGCTTATAGATTCTTTGAGATGAGTTCCATTTAATCGAATACTGTAGGAAACCTGAGCATTATTGCGTGTACTAAATTTGACTGCACTGGTTTTATCAACATTAAGTGCTAGTTTATTTGCATGGAACCATTCATTCATTAGATTCAGCACTGTATTAGAAGTGTTTATAAAATGATCGTATTGTTTGCTTGAAATAATTACACTTGTATCATCTGCAAATAAAATTACATGGGATGAATTGTTTATGGTCAAGGCTAAATCATTAATATAAACTAGAAACAACAATGGACCTAAAATTGACCCCTGCGGAACACCATGTTTAATATTTCTAAATTCTGAATAAGTAACTTTATGACTATTTGGTACATTTATTTCTACTTTTTGTTTTCTATTTGATAAGTACGATGTAAACCAACCCAACATCTCATCTTTAATACCATAAAACTTCAATTTTTTTTACTAATATACTATGGTCTACACAATCAAATGCTTTAGCCAAGTCACAAAAAATCCCACCTACATGTAGTTTCGAATTTAATGAATTTAGTATTTCATCCACCAAACTAAAAGCAGCATTCTCTGTCGATTTTTGTTTTCTAAATCCAAACTGTTCTAAAACTAATATATTGTTGGACTCCAGGTAATGATATAATCTATTATACATAACTTTCTCAAACACTTTTGAAAATGTTGTTAATAATGATATGGGTCTATAATTAGCAATAGTACATTTATCTCCCTTTTTGTATATTGGTTTTACTATTGAATATTTGAGTCTTTCTGGAAAAATACCACATTGCATTGACAAATTGCATAGATAGCTTAACGGAGGGGATAATATTTCAGAACAAGCTTTCAGAACTTTACTTGGAATTTCATCATATCCAGAGGAATATTTTGTTTTTAGTTGTTTTATCACATGCATGATTTCTGCTGCGGTAGTGGGAATAAATTTGAGACCTAAAAACTCAGTGTTAAATGCATCAGTTAGGTAACCAAGTGCAGCATCTTCTGCACAATCTTGAATGTTTAAGTTCTGAATAATATTTATATAGAAGTCGTTAAAATGATTTGCAATTGATTTTGGGTTATCTATTTTACTATTATTGATTTTAATGCAAGTAATATTTTCACTCTTTGAATATCGATTAGTTTAATTTTTAATAATATCCCAAATAGTTTTAATCTTATTATCTGAATTTTGTATTTTTTCATTCAGATACATTTTCTTTGCATCTTTTATAACTTTTGTCAAAGTTTTACAGTAATTCTTGTAGTAATTAAGAACATGAGGATCATCACTATTCCTACTCATTAAATATAGATTCCTTTTTCTAGTACATGATATTTTAATTCCCTGAGTTATCCACATGTTTTTACTTTTACATTTTTTCACCACCTTGACTGGAAAACATTCATTGAAATAATTCGTAAATGTAGTGAAAAATGCATTAAATTTAGTATTAATATCAATGGTATCGGTACTATATACATTTTCCCAAGATTCATTTTGTAGACATGTATTTAAATGATGAAGAGATTCAGCATTTATAATCCTTTTTTTTTATTTTTAGATTAACTCTTTGGAATTTTTCACTCATATTGAAAACACTTAGAATTTGTGCATCGTGATCAGACAGGCCATTGACTAATGGTACTGTTGAATAGGAATTCAATCTACTTTTATCTATAAATATATTATCAATGGCAGTACTACTTCCAGCTTGTGTTCTGGTTGGAAAACTTACTGTGTGACTAAGATTATAAGTTTCAAGAAGTGAGTTTAATTTTCTTTTACGTGAGCTTTCTGATAGATAATCTATGTTTATGTCACCACAGATTACAAATTCGGTATGTGGTTTATAAAGTCTTTTCAATAATGAATCTAAGTTAGTTGTAAATTTCTTATAATCTCCCATTGGCGCCCTATAAACACATAAGATAATTAAATTTGATATCTCATAACCAATTTGTATTCCACAGATTTCAATATCTTGTTCAAGGCAAAAATCAGATATATCAATTTTACTAAATAATAGATCCTCTCTGATAAAAATACAGGCACCCCCTTTTTGGAAGACATGTCTACAGAAATGAGAACCTAATACATATCCATGTAAACACAGTTGTAGTATTTCCTGTTGCTTCATATGATGTTCAGTTATACATAATATCTGAGGTTTATGCTTTTGAGTTGCTAAAGAAGTGATCAATTCATCAGTTTTTTGTTTTAATCCCCTAATATTTTGATGAAAAATAGTGCAGTTACTATGTTCATTACTAGAAACATCAGAGCATTTACAATTTAGTTGAACTTGTTTCAAACACCTTACTGGTGGGAGGTTTAACCTAAAAAAGGAGAAGCCCTAGCATTAACTAACACAGGAATATTACAACTCTGCTTTTTAACATGGCTGCCTCTGATGCTATTAGCAATGAGAACCGAAAGGTGCTCCTTGCCTCTACCATTCAGATGCAGGCCATGTGACGTATATTCATACCTTCTTATAGGGCTTACATCTATCAAACCAATGTGTGATGCCCCAGGTCTCATCAGAGCCCGCATATATATGTACATACATACATACATACATACATACATACATACATACATACATACATACATACATACATACATACATACATACATACATACATACATACATACATACATACATACATACATACATACATACGCACGCACGCACGGACCGCATCCCCAGTAAAACACTGACGTATGTCGAATATCACATATTACCGCTATTTAACTGGTTGGATGTATAAAATTCTAATAATTAAATAGTAAGTTATCAAAGGTTTTGGTACGTATTTATGAAAATATTTTTACTTCATTATTTGACTACGAAATAGCATATCTTAACAAATCGCAATTTTCGAGTTACGAGTGGGAGCGATATATACCTGTATACAGCACGTACAGTACATACACTTAGCTGCTTGGAAAGTGATCATCGCGGCTTTGTTTATATTGATATTATTCGAGATACGTAGTTTTGAGAGCATGCCAAATGTGGTAGGAATCCGCTATGTCAAGCACCTTATGAATTGACTGTATCACCGTTTTAAGCCATGCACAATGAAATGCAGCAGGAAAGGAATTTTACAATGTTACATTTGTTCAGATAAAATTTCTACATGTTTAAAGGAAAAACTATTTTTTTCAAACATTTGTTAACATAATACACTGCTCTCTTAAATTGTCTAAGCACATTGGGAATAAAATAAATGACTTTCCCAATACACGCTAAGAAATGTGTCATACAATTTTATATCGAAAAGGAAGCAAAAACGAACAAAATGTATTAAATCATTTTGTCTGAAACACCTCAGAGAGTATTCCCCTGAAATTAATGATATTACTTATGGTTTACCCTACATGTGTCAGAGGAAGAACAATATTATTTGCATACACCTGAAGTATGATTTGTGTAACATGTTGCAAGTCAGTGGTGCATGCAATGGAGGGAAAAAGAACTTGCCAACCTAATCCATTATCTCATGACTTAGTTGCCTCATGATTGATGTCTTATTGGTGTTACTTATAAGGTTCAAACCTGTCTTCGGACAGTTGACTGAAAAACTATGGAAACTGGGAACTTACTTTAGAAAAAGCATTATACATCTCTCTCCTCTACATTTCTGATTCCGACATTGATCCATTGGTGAAGTACCTCTCTTTCGCCTATTAAAAATATCATCTGTAATTTGAGGGGTCTTTCAACAAGTAGGCCCACCGACGTAGAACCTACAAATTGCGAGTAAATTTTGAACTAGTGAGAATAGGAAATTAATTACTAGAAAGTTTTGCAAAACCATGAAACTTGGATTTTGAACCCGTGCTCATTGACAAGTGAACCCAAAGACAGAGGATGCAACGGGGATTGTGAGCGAAGAAGAATACAATGCTTCATCATAGCACTTAGTAATGGTGGGGGAGGGACTTTTTGTTTTCATATCCATTCCGGTGCCTACAGGCGCTTTTGTGGACGCGTTCATTGTTGTCAGGGAAGAAGGAAGCAGCACCATTAAAAATGGCCACACATTGAAAACGTCTTCCCCCTTACTTCCCGTTTTGGACATGGTTTCAGGTTGACTCATTCGTGTTACGTGGACGAGATACAAAACCAATTCTAGACACCACTCAAACAGATAAGATTTACTCTATCATGGGAAAATACGAAGGACTTCCCTTTTCCCGTATTGTTTCCAGAATCACTGAGGCACTTTGATCCTCCCTCAAACAGAACTTCGATTGTTTTAATAGATCGCAACATTAAGGAAAGTACAATAATGTAAGTAGTAAATCGAAGTTATGTAGAAAATATAGTTCAAAGTTCCAAACAGTTACTAAATATTAGTTGTTTGTTTATTTGATTTAGATTTCAACGGAATGAGAAAAAAAGTATTGTTCGGCGTCACGGTCATATTGTTTACCCTAATTATAGATACTTATTCACCTTCATAAGAGAGACTAATAAATACTGTACATTGTAAGGAAGTAAAATTGAATTTTATCCACGAGTGGAAAGTTTAATTCACGAGGCGAAGTCGAGTGTGATAATTTCCACGAGCGCATAAAATCTGTTTATTCTCCTCTGGTATAAGTAAGATTTTTTTATTACAAATATCTATACCAAATATAACTTATAAAAAATAATTTTCAATTTGTAGATCTCTTCTTGGTAATGTGTTGGTTGTGAAGGAGAGAGTGATTTAAATGTTTCAGCAGTGAATTAAAATATTACTTTAATCGCAGCGTTTCTCAAACTTTTTTGAAGTGGGGACCACTTTTTAAGTCAGAGCAGTTCCGCGGACCACCTTACTCTTGTTCCCTTCGAAAGTAAATTTATAATTTTTGTAGCATATTTTAATACCAGTATACTTATATTTTAATTAGAATTAATTAATTAAAATTAATTTAATTCAATTGATTTTATATTAGTATTAGCTAACTAAGTTAATGTTAAGAGAAGAAAATTTATTTTCGTTTTTTTTAATAATTCAAGGCTATTAGAGTTTGGATAATCTTTAACTTATTAACTACACAAAAAATAAATGTTTGTACTCGCATTAGTGAGATGAATGAGCCTATCGATTCTTACACAGTTGTTCTAGACCTATATTTGAATGACTAGATATTTCTTTAATGGCACTAGAATTATTGACATTAATATATTCACACACAGTTTCTGAACTATTAGCAGAGCCTAAATGAAGCGTATCATCACGTTCCTTTCTTTTCAAAGATCCGGCTCGAAGCCAGTTTTTCATTATGTATAATGGGCACTATTTAACAGAGGCATAGATAACTACTAGCGTGTACCACATAAGAAAGATTTGAAAATACATGAAAAGGTTCGGTACTTTGGTCCTCTGTAATGAATTCGGGTGGTCCCTGGCTGGGTTACAGGTGCAGCACCAGAAGTGCAGAGAAAAGATGGCGAGAAACACCACGTTCATAGTGCTTAAAATCCCTCTTTTGTTGCTGAGAGTAGAGTGGGAAGTCAATAGACGGGTAGGGTAATAAATTTCATAAAATGTCAGTACTGGGAGAAAAGTGAAAGCGATTGCCATGTGTAATTTCCAATCTCTGAGATTTTCAGCTATAATGTAATACGCTATTCGTTTGAATTTTATTTATTTTTTTTTTCTGTCTTTTTGAAGGACCACAAGGGCAGACCTCGAGGACCACAGGTGGTCCGCGGACCATAGTTTGAGAAACGCTGATTAATGTATTTAAAGATAGCTTTAAATCGCTATTTTAATCAAGGAAGCGGTGAAATGGTGCGCAGAACATGACCACAGTGTTTGCATCTACAATGACTCTCAGGCAGCAATTCATGAAATAGACAATAAATACATCTGGATTCTCTCACAATTGAAGTAAGAAATAACATAAGAGATACAATGCATGTCTGTATATGTTGGATTCGTGGACACGCTGGAACAACTGGAAACGAGCATGCCGATGTGTTGACGAAACAGGATGCCGCTTTGGATCTGGAATATATGTACACAAAATGCCGTATGTCTTATGTGAAGAAGCGTGTAAAAGAATGTGGAATTAAGGAATGGAATGATTATTGGGTTCGCAGCA
Source organism: Periplaneta americana (assembly GCF_040183065.1). Taxonomy (NCBI): domain Eukaryota; kingdom Metazoa; phylum Arthropoda; class Insecta; order Blattodea; family Blattidae; genus Periplaneta; species Periplaneta americana. The sequence continues at coordinate 100,334,942 of NC_091126.1, read as the reverse complement.
CAAAGGGAGCTTTAACTAGATTATTATACTTCCCTACGATTTACGATAGAGTAAATTCTAAATTAATGCTACCAAACTTTGTTCTTACTCAGTCCTTATCTGGACACGACAAGTTTGATAGCTATTTCGAAAGGTTCAAGATAGAAACAGAAAGTGGAAATATTTGTGCATGTGATGACTCCCTGCAAACAGTTCAACATTTGTTATTTGAATGTCACAAATTTGAACTACAACATCTTGAACTAGTTTGTCGATTAGATAGTCTGACACCAAGTACTCCCCACCGTTACAAGTGCTTCGAAATAAGTGCTGTTATCAAGATTTTATAAGATATGTGAATTATGTTCACAGAAGTTGTAATCAGAACACATGATATAATTTCTCATAATTAATGCATTTAAAAACGCACGTTTTTCTGGAAAACTATTCAAAAGATAGCAAAATGATATTCTTTGCTCCCGTGTTCTTAGAAATACAGTATGTACAGATCATTATAAGTGTTTTCTTTCAGTTATAATTTTGTTTTCCTGGCTATCTCTCTTTCTATTAATACCTTAGCTTCTCACGTGTTCCAATTTGAAAATTACTTCACTTCTTTGCAAATAAAGCCAATTCTACTGCCATAATTTCCCTTTTAAAAAATCCGCACTTAATACCCATATTTCACTTTCAAATCTAAATACATTAATGTATTTGTAATGTAATATCTACTATGTATTTATATCTGATGATGCCTTTGTTTTAAAAAAATGGAAGTCAGACTTCCTTAATTTCAAAGATATTGCAAAATGCAATTTTTTGTTGTGTAAAGACACTACAGATGGTAACAAGGTCCAATGGATGAAAATTAAATGGCTGAGGTGCGAATCAGCTTAACCAATGAAAATTAAATTTCGTTATTGTCGAAATGAGCTACAAACAGTTTTTCCAAAATTTAGAAATGCTAAAGTAGGCACTGAGACAGCTTCTGGAGATGGCTCACTAGCACATTTTTGTATAGACAAGATAAATTTAGAGCCATAGTGGAACAACTCCAAGACTTTGAAAATACGTGTAATTTCATGATGTTATAATTAGGGCAAAATATATGTTTTTTTTTTCCTTTTTATGTCATATATATAATTTCATCAATACCTTTTTTATATATTAAATTAATAATTACTTATTAATATGCATTCTATGAAATATTTCAAGTATTTAACTTTACCTCAATTTTTCTCAGTTTCATGAAAATGGCACTTGGCCCACTATGGCTTTCAGCCCTTCAATTGTCCACATTTAAGGTATAGCATTGTGACCAGTGGTGGCATTTGGTAATGTTGCAAGTTTGCAGAACATCCAGTTGTTTTCACATTAATTTAATTCCAATCTTTTCCAGATAATTTTAATGTATTTCATAGAATGTGAAACATGTATCATCGAAAGTCCCACACGCATATCAGCAGTGAGTGAAATGAGCAGAATAGCATGAAGCACCTCACGAAATTTTGAGGTTTGCAAGTCCTGCGCAACAGTGAGAAACGAGTGCATACCCGGCCAAATGACCAGATGCCGGAGAGACCTTTAGCCAATCTGCCCCGTTCCCATATCGCTCTCGAGGTTCTACTTTCTATGCAACATTCGCTACACTTATACTGTTCGCGGCGTGTTATAGCTAAATAGTGATTCTGATTAGTTCAGTACTGAAACCCTTTTCCCTACATCCTATAGAAAGAAAATTAAAAATTAAAACTCTTGGTAGGCCTACTTCAACCCCTAATATTTGAGACATGTTGAAATGTGAAAATAGACAATTTACCATAACTTTTATCCATGAAGATTATGAAAACATGTGTGATTGTTTATTCAGGCGAAAAGTATTCATTACACAGTTCTCCATGCCTATTGTTCCGTGGAGAATTTGAATGGACAAAATCTGATATGATGGATGTAGGCCAATTGACGGATGGAATAAAGAAGCAGGTATATTCGAAGAGTGACATAAGGAATGTCTTGAGAATGACACTCTTTGTGTCTGTGAATATGGCATATAAATTGAAGAGTTAATATAGAGAGTTATTTCCTTGCATAACAGGAAATTCAAGCCCAACAGATTTATTGTAAATATCGTTAGTGACTGCATTAGATTTTATGGCGTATTTGAAGTAGCTTTGCAAGTATACGGCGAGTCTGATCGTCAAGGGATTTATTAATTTTACTACAGAATTGAAGCTTCCCTTAAAGAGTGACATGGAGAGATTATTGTATTATAAAGGAACTTCTAAAACTAGTCAAAATGAAATCCTACAAATCATGTTTAAGTTATGTCGTCAAGAGATGAAAAAGAGAAATCGGAGAATCAGTTTTTCATCTCTTATTGCAGACGGAACTAGTTTTAAATACATTTCAGATGGTTATAGTTTTCAGACACATTGTGAAAGATGAACCACAGGAAGGTTTTGAAATTTCATCACTCTCCCTAAAGATGACTCCAATATTCTGGCTTCCTACATCCTAAGCTAACTTTAAATACTGGAAATAAATTCCAATAAGTAGAAGTTAAGTTCACAGAAGTATAAGATTCTAGTTCTGATGGGAGGCTGCATTGATGGTGAGCTAATACTTATAAAACAACTTTATCTTTGTTCTTTCTACGTACACTGTTATGTCCATTAAATAAATTTGGTGATGTTTAAGGATGTATATTGCAATAGCAATGCCCTGTATCTTTAACTTAAAATATATTTTTACCTGTTCTTCTACCAGCACACTCTAACCTTACATGTTGGAATGTTCATTTTCTCTGTACAAACAATATTTTAATACACAAAGAAATTGTCGAGTATATAGGGGTGATTTTGGACGAAGACGAAATTACAAACAACACTACTGGTAGGCCTATGTGTCTAGTTTCTGGTCACGTAACAAAGCTTACTAATAAGTGGAATGCTGCGTTTGGTTGCTTTGAGTATAAGTTAGGTGTACATGGATATACTAGCTTCGCTCTGCAATTCAGACCTTTTAAGGCTATGAGGCCATCTTCTCGCTCCGTTTCGTGTGTTTACATCTGCTTATTCGCATAGGCTCTGAACAATGAGAATATCACGTACAAAATATACTGTCACGTGGATTGATTAACACTAAATATTTATTTAAAGTCATCTTATGGGCAACACAAATATTTAAATTCATAGGACATCTTGTTGCTGCAGTATAATTTCAACCATACAGTAATGTTTTAGAAATATGCACCTAAATTCCGTGGGGTATATGATGGTATAAATCATGTGGTACAATATATCCCATTCAAAAGTCGGAGGAGATGTGTGCAAAAAGGGTGTAAGAGCGTTGTTCGAACACAATGTTCAAAGTGTCTTATTGGATTATGTATAAGGTGCTTTTACTCATATCATATGTTTAAAAATGTAAGTATGTGTTACTTTTTTTCTTACTCAGTGCATTGTATTTATTTTTAGGAATAAATATATACACATAATTTTATGTTGTTACTATTTTCTTTTACCAAGCACATCCCCATCCCCAATGACTAGGTTCAGTTTAATCATTGACATTCTCACAATCATCCTCAGGTTTTATCATACAAACATGTAATGAATCCACCGCTCCCAAATCAATAATCTACCACTGGAATTATGTCATATTCTTGTAACATATATATTTAGAATAATCTCAGCTTATACACCAATTCTTAAGGATTATTAATATTTGAAAACCTATATACCAATTCTTAATATTGGAAAAGGATTACTAATATTTGAAAGGAAAGTGTTATAGCTTAATAACCCATTCCCCATTTGGAACTCTAAACGAACCCAACCCTTTGGTTATGTGAGATGGAAATGGATGGTTAAGACATAAAAGAAATTACAGTGCAAAACTATTTCCAAACAGAACATTTATTACAATTCGGACATTCTTCATAATCAAACTTAACATTCACCACGCTTCATCATAGTCATTTTTTTTACACTCAGAGCATTTAAATTGTGCGATTTCTTCTTCTTCAGCTCAAACCGAGACTGGAGATGCAGTATCATCTAAATTAAAATAAAAAATAAATATTGTGAGACATTATTAACGCTATGGCTGCTATTACACTACCAAAGTTTTTTTGACAAAGATCTTTTATAAAATATGCGATAGTGTAATAGTTGTATAAATTCCAGCGTATTATTCATCATCTTGCCCCCCCTCCCACCGCTGTCTAAACTTGTTCAATGTCAATTATTCCAAGCTGCAATACTTCTTTCATTACACTTCTAAATAATTCACCTCATCATCCAGCCATATTACCTCCAACCGATACGTTTGTAGCTCTATATGATACAATTACATATAACTCCTCACACATTCACACTTATACTGATATAATTAAGCAATTGTTACTCACCTTTCTTTTTCTGAAACTCCAACTTGTGCATTTTCTTTCCATTACCTATCTCCACCTGTCCTTTGTATAGTAGAACAATGTCTGACTCATCATTCACCGTATTCAACAATGTGTCCGACATACTGCTAAATCGTTGTGGTAGAAAAACTGAAAATTCCTCTAGAATTGCGAGGATTGTTGCCCCGTATCGAGTTCTTTTCTTCTCCATGCTTTTTATTAAATATGGTTTTCCAGGTGTTAACTCTGCAATATTGTAAATCTTGTTCACGTATGCTCCGGTCCCCAAACGTGTAAGCATCGAGCAGGAATCCATATTGATTTACTACTACATATCAATTTCATAGCCTTAATATAGGTGGTTATTATGCTACATAATCAAAAACATGTTTTTATAATTACTCAGCAACTTCATCGTCGGATATAAAATTAGCAACCTTGCATAATATTTGCACACATAGCAGATAGCTATTATTTACTTGTAATCAATACAATATTTGTGTAACATAAAACGCTGTGAGAACAATCTCCGGATGTCAATTAACAGCTTGCATATTATTTGCATCATGCAATATTTGTGTAATATAACACGTTCCAGGTGCTTCAAAAACATATTTTTATCATTACTCAGCAATTGCATCGTCGCCGGAAGTGATTCAGCAAGCTTGCATAATATTTGCACACTTATGCATATGTAATAACATTACACAGCATATGCATCTACATTGATTTATCTGCTACAATTACTGTATTACGAAATAATAATAATGTCACATTCTGATGAATTTAATGTTGGTAATAATGTATGGCTTAAATTAAATACGCTAAACAAACCACTCAATTTTACTTCAAAATGTATTACATAGGAATAATAATAAAATGAGAAGAATGTATGTGTTTAATTTACAAGTGTGCTAGATTAATTTTTTTATATATACTGGCTTAAAGTACAACCATTTACGCCATAAATAATTCCCCCATTCCAATTTCAATTAACATTTTATAAATTGGCTTAAAGTACAACCATTTACGCCATAAATAATTCCCCCATTCCAATTTCAATTAACACTTGCGAATTTCCCTTACCCATTACTATTTATCAATTAAATTACTATTACATTAGAATTTTATCAAATCCCCCCCCATTTCCAACTTCAATTACTCCAACTTCAATTACATATTTATAACGTCGCACTTTAATCTTCGTTATGACGAATAATAATAATAAGAAGAAGAAGAAGCAATTACTATATTACGAACTGCTTCGGTAATAATGTATGGCTTAAAATAAATCCAATAAATGTTACTTCAAAATGTATTAAATTATTAATCAATCCAATAAATGTTACTTCAAAATGTATTAAATTGGAACCATAATAATAATAATAATAATAATAATAATAATAATAATAAGGTGGCCATTATTCAGCACTTGCGTCTTCACCGGATGTGAATTAACAGCTTGCATATTATTTGCATCATGCAATATTTGTGTAATATGACACGTTGCAGGTGCTTAAAGAACATGCTTTTATCATTACTCAGCACTTGCATCGTCGCCGGAAGTGATTCAGCAAGCTTGCATAATATTTGCACACTTATGCATTACACAACATATACATCTACGTTGATTTATCTGCCACAATTACTGCTCTAAATCATAATAATGTCACATTCTGATGAATTTAATGTTGGTAATAATGTATGGCTTAAATTAAATACGCTAAACAAACCACTCAAAATGTTTTACATTGGAATAATAATAATATGAGAAGAATGTATGTGTTTAATTTACAAGTGTGCTAGATTAATTTTTTTATAAATTGGCTTAAAGTACAACCATTTACGCCATCAATAATTCCCACATTCCAATTTCCATTTCCCATTACTATTTATCAATTCAATTACCAGTACATTAGAGTCTTAATATTTTTATCAATTACTCAACAATTGGCTTAAAGTACATTTTTACCCCCCCTCCCCCATTTCCAACTTCAATTACAAAACTTATAACGTCACTTCAGCCACATCCTGTTTAATTTACAAGTGTGTTAGATTAATTTTTTATCCATTTATGTCCCACATTCCAACACCCATTCCCCAATCAATTAAATTACCATTACATTAGAATCTTAAGAAAAAGAATGTATGTGTTTGAGTGTGATAGATTAATTCTTAGACACTCGCCGGATGTGACCTTGCATAATATTTGCACACATAGCAGTTTTCAAACATGTATGAACTTGTGTCTTTCACCTGAGAACAATTGCCGGATATGACTCAGCATTATATTTGCACACATAGCAACATTGATGAGATAAACATGTATGAACTTGTCATACCACAACTTCAATTACATACCTGCACGTGTGCATGACGTCACACTTTAACCTTGAACGCTTATGACGTAATTTAAGTTACGCCCCTTTCCTACGTCATAATTTAAGCCCCCCACATTGAGGAGATAAACATGTATGAACATGTCATGCCATTACATACCCGCATGACGTCACACTTTAACCTTGAACTCTTATGACGTAACTTAAGTTACGCCCCTTTCCTACGTCATAATTTAAACACCCCACCCCCTCCGTGACGTCATACTTTAAGCCCCGCCCCCTCCATGGCGCCATACTTTGGCCACGCCCACTATGACGTAATACTTTGGCCACGCCCACTTCTGCCGTCACTTGCCACGCCCACTTCTGACGTCACATGGGGAGGCATGGGAGCCATGGGTACCCACCATTTGTTATCTACTCACCATACCTCATGTTTTAGAAGACACTCCACTGATCAATCGTCAACACATTCACTTCTTGCATGATGGCGCTCCTGCACACTTCAGTCGTACGGCTCGCCGGTACTTGGATCGAAGGTTTCCTGATCGATGGATAGGTAGAGGTGGCCCAATTGCTTGGCCTCCACGCTCACCTGATCTGAACCCTCTCGATTTCTACTTGTGGGGCCATTTAAAATCATTGGTTTATTCGTCTCCGGTGCCTGATTTGGAATCCCTTCGGAATCGAATTTTGGCATGTTCTGAGGACATACGCAATACTCCTGGAGTTTGGGATCGTGTTCGCAGGTCAATGAGACATCGATGTGAGGTCTGTATTCAAGCAGGAGGTGGACATTTTGAACATCTTCTGTAATGACAACGATCTGCGGAAAGAAAAACGTTCCGGTGAATTTCAATGTTGTGAAGGCCATAACTCTGAAATGAAGCATTTCCGGACACATGTTGTAATGAACTATTGTGATTGTCTAGATGTGGTAAATACATACCTGAAATTATGCCCCGTATTTTTAAACACAATGTATATTGATACCTCAGTTCAATATGAAACAACTGGAAAATTTGTATTATTGAGATTTGTTTTACGTTATATGCCATTCCTTGAAATCTTTCAATTTTATATGGAAAAGAGGAATATAATTTTCATTAATGCTTCTAATTACTTGGGGATTGTTCTGTCTTTTTAGTAAACAAACAAAGCTTTAAAGTTGTTTATCTCAAAATGCTATATTTTGACTTATTTCTGCATTGAACTGAAGTATCGCTATGTTCTTGCTGTGTTGCTGCCTCGATAACCTTCTGTAAAACTTATATCTGAACTACGCTAAGTTTTAGCTTGAAAATAGTCCTGTCGTCACCTCCGTAATAATTTGTAATGAATACAACAAAGTTTTTGAGAATGCTCTTGTTAATTGTCTATGATATGTTCCTCTCTCGACCATAACATTTAATATTCACAATACAACTTCAGTATTTTTTTTTTCGTTGTAAATGCGAATTTCTTTTTCATATTTTCTCTTTAATTAATCAGTCAGTATTCGTGATACTGCTTGATGTTACAATTTCAGCTTAAATCATATTCCATTCTACGTTAGCGATATCGGCGTATAAACTGTCAGTCCCTCTATCCCCGAGATTGTGCAAGTAAAGCCTTGGTTTTTCTGAACCAATGCATGTGAGGTGCGAGGTGGCTCGCTCAAATCCGTGCTGCATCAGAAATTGTGAGTGGTTTCTATAGCTGTGAGGTCCGAGGTCTGCGCACCTCGCAGCTATAGAAACCGCTCCTATCTCTCGTGTAGTGCGGATTTGTAGGCCTACTCTCTCTCGTGTAGTCCGGATTTGTGCGAGGCGGGCCTCGCACCTCGCATGCGTCGGTTCAGAAAAATCGAGGCATAAGTGTATAATCTTATCGATAAGATAATAACTGTGCCAGATCTAGTGCAGTGTTGGGAATGTCACCTATATCCCATTGGAAACGCTTTGCAATGTAATTTCATACCATTCGTGGTGAGTCGTTCGCCGTTGCGAACAATGAACATGGCGCTGACATTTCGGAAGAAAACGTCATGAAATTCGTATTACTACAGTACATGTTGCACAAGATCACTGTAATAGTCTACAGAATGTTTTTGTGATGGGTTACGTGATAAACAATGTTAAGTTTATAAATACAAAAATATTGGGATAACAGACTGAAATTAAATGTTTCATATTCAAAATAGATACATAGCATTCAATATTAATAGAATTTAACCTAAATCTTATACTTAACTGCATTTAGTACTCAATAATCATTATATTATTTCAATTTTATTTAAGAAATGTTAGATTTACGTACAAGGATATGGTTTTCAAGGAAAGGGGTAATAAAAAATTTGAAACCGCACAGATGACATTCCGAAATGATTTTTAGAACTAACAAGATTGACTCGCCAAAGAAAACAAAAAATAAAAACGTAATGGAAAACATCAAAATTAAGGAAAAATAAATATCGGAACATTTATAGCAAATGAACGATTGTATTGTATACTAACAAAGCCGGCATTCTAATACCGATCAAGATGTGAAAGAAACCCGAAAGTCCAAAATAAAACCTAAAACTTTTATACTTCCATATTATATCTACAATTTTTATATCTTCTGATTCTGTACTGTATTTATGAGCCACAAAATTGGAAATTCATTCGTACGTGTTAAATCTTTGCAGGTTATCGTATTAGAAAATATATAGACAGTTTGTTTCGAATTAAGAAATTCATAAGAAATGTTGCATTGATTTAAGAATAATACAGTATCAGATAATTTCCAATTGTTAAGGTAAATGTTTAAAAATTTATGTAAAAATATAAGTATATCAAATTATGTAATAAATATTAATGAAACTTATTTTATGGAATTGTTTTTAAATTATCTTTTAAAAATTTTAATTTGTAATTTATCTTGTTCTTCTATCTCTAATCAGTACGAGAAATCCGATACAACAAAGTAATGTTTACATTTTTAAAATTACATCTCCCATTTTCACATTTTCTATTTGTTGTTTTAATTCTTCGTTATTCTCAAGATGTTCTTTAGTACCTAAAATTGGTAATGTATTAAACTCTTCTACATTAGTATAACGGATTCCTTTATAATTTGTAGTATCATTAGTTTTAATTTTTGTAAGAGCTCCTTCTTTCTGGAGAATACATTATTTCTATACCGTTATAGATATATAATCAAATCCCTCTTTTTTAAATAATTATCTGTTTCGCTAATGTGTATTAATCAAAAGTGATCAAAAGTTAAATCATGTTAAAATAAAGTGACAACTTTTAATTGTGCAATGTGTTAAATTACTTATTAAAACTTGAAATGACGTTATACCTTTGTGACCAGTGACAGTCTTAATATGTTGTTAAATATATTTTCTTTGATATAACACAGAATTAACCACTATTTTTTGCAAAGTGGATCTACATTAGTAGGATGTATTTTCCTTTACTTTTTACTACAACTATATACAGTTTATAACTGCTATTTAAGTATAATGTTTCCTGTGTTTCTTTTTTTTTCCTTGCTCCTTTCCTAATGCTCCGTTGTTTTCTTTTTGTACGGACTTTGTTTTGTTTAAATACTGTATTTTGTTTACTCTAGGGTTTTATTTTTTTCTAAACCTAGTTCTCCTTTCTTGGTATGTAATATAATAGAATCCTGCCTCCAGGATTTTTTTGAAGTTCATATAGGATCTTGGAGATGAGTGAAAGAAGACTTGATTTTTATCTAAAATTATGAGAATGTGGGAGTTTTTAAGGGCTTCTCTTGTATTTTGTGGATGTTGGGAGTGGTTTGGTGCATCCTCCCACAGAAAGTGCGAAATTCCGGTTTTGGGGCACCGAGTACATGGGGCTGACCCACCATTTTGCATTTACTCGTGCTGCTTCAATACACATATTCATTTTCTTGTAGTTATTATCTATATTGATCTTATAATTTGAGTAGAGATTGTAGACTTTAGCAATCACGATAAATGCGAAATATGTCCAAATGGTGTCAAAATAACTAATTTCATGTTTAAAAAATATTTTACGTACATTATTGTAATTTTTATCAGCGTTAAAATGCTGAATTGATTACAGAATGCGAAATGTAGGTGTTTCTGCGAAATAAGAGCAAAATTCCATTTCTTGAGAGAGGTCTAATCTGTGTTTTGAAAAAAAATCAGATTATATCTAAATGTCCTGTCATATAGGCTACAGATTCTTACTTTTTTACTTTAAGACGGAAGGCTTTGTACCAAGTGTCTTGAGTATTAAATGACTTTTCTTTTCGAACAGTTTGGTCAATCCAACATGTTAGCTTTTACAGTATGAATAATAAAGGATTGTGACCTACATGATACGCAATTCGCTGTTATCTGTACCGTTATTTCGAGTTTTCAACTAATCTGTCTGATGATAGAATATTGCCTGACTATGCGATCTCTTTAGACACAGCTTTCACTTACAGACAACTACAGCGTGGGTCATAAGTCCTTACTTACTTACAAATGGCTTTTAAGGAACCCGCAGGTTCATTGCCGCCCTCACATTAGCCCGCCATCGGTCCCTATCCTGTGCAGGATTAATCCAGTCTCTATCATCATATTCCACCTCCCTCAAATACATTTTAATATTATCCTCCCATCTACGTCTCGGCCTCCCCAAAGGTATTTTTCCCTCTTATCTTCCTACTATCACTCTATATGTATTTCTGGATTCGCCCATACGTGCTCATGTCTCCCTAATTTGTTCATTTAACAACTAACGACTAACTATTCATATACATACACATACCTTATTTATCCAGAAGATCTGTGTGTGCACCGTCATTATCATGACATAACTGAATACGACGCCATGTTTGACAGGAGGTTTTCGAACAAAAACTTCTGTTATACTCCTGAATGCTTCTGCCACACGAACCCGCAGTTGGACCGTCGCATGGTAGCGCTCCTTACTGACATCAAAATATGAAATATTAAAAATATTGAAATATTACAGGGTAACGTGACTTATTGCCCGACCTGTAGGTATATGGCAGCGGTAATTGTGATTGAGTAACAAGATGAGTCGGGGTAAATTCACAGCATATCTTTTAATATGTTTCATAATGCCCACAATTTTAATGTAATTTTTATGGTCCTTTTGTTCTTAATTATTTTCAAGTATTGTAACTGGAAAATCTAGAAAATACATCTGTTAACACATTGATGACATTGAACTTCTACCACAAAACGTTCCATAAATATGTCCTATCTCAAAACGCTACAAAATGCTAAGCTCTATCATTGAAAGTGCTATAAAATGTTAAATTCGATTTTTTGAATGCCAATTTTTTTATTTTAAGGGTATATGTACGTGAACGACCACAAATATTATCAGGAAATGCAGGCTCTAAATTTCTAAAATTTTGTAAGAAAATGAACTCACAATTGGACAGAAATTACAAGGAACCACAACAAGACTTATTAGAACTTAAACATCTGTTAAAAGTATAAAAAAGGTTACTAACAATATTTTTCAAATCAGTTTTATCGAAGTATGAAAAAAAATCTGCAGTTACATCATTTGGTAACCATAACAGTGTTATTGTCGCTTTGACATCTTTAATATTTTTCCTGCATGTAATAAACACTTATTTCTGAAAAGTAGACTACTCTCAGACATGTAGAATTATTTTAATATATTTGATTTTTTATTTGTCCAATATAAATATATTAAAATTTACATAATATTTTGTGACCTAATTTTTCTAGTTTCAAAGAAATGGGCATTATTGTAGTCTATCTTTTGCATAAATACATGTTAAATCAGTGTACAAAATTTCAGAATTCTATCTCTAATGGTTGTGGAGTTATGAAATAATATGTGTGAAAATTTTTAAATTTTTGGAAAATTTAATTTAAAGTAAAAATTGAATTTAAAAAAATATTATTAGTAACCTTTTTTATCAGATATTTAAGTTCTAATAAGTCTTGTTATGGTACTTTGTAATTTTTGTCCAATTATCCTTATAAAATGTTAGAAATTTATAGCCTGCAGGCCACATCTGTGGAGTAACGGCCAGTACGTCTGGCCGCGAAACCAGGTGGCCCGGGTTCGAATCCCGGTCGGGGCAAGTTACCTGGTTGAGGTTTTTTCCGGGGTTTTTCCTCAACCCAATACGAGCAAATGCTGGGTAACTTTCAGTGCTGGACCCCGGACTCATTTCACCGGCATTATCACCTTCATTTCATTCAGACGCTAAGTAACCTAGATGTTGATACAGCGTCGTAAAATAACCCAATAAAATAAAAAAAAATATAGCCTGCATTTTCTGATAATATTTGTGGTCGTTCACGTACATATACCCTTATGATGCTAAAATCTACCATCTCTTACTGTGAGTCTACTTGTTTCAACCGGGGCTTATGTAGGAATATGATTGTGAATTTTCGAATGGAAAGAGATTTATTTGGTTAGTATGTTTTGACACCACTGCAAATAAAATAACTTTTTCATTACTAACTGCGTAATGGTGCTACTTGTCTTTACTAAAGTATTTGACACAGTAGACACAGAACTTCTCTCATATGAACTTAGACAACTTAATCTTTGTAACACTGCTGTCACTTGGTTTACTCCTATCTTCACGACCGCCAACAATGTGTTACAGCAGGTATTTTCTCCTCGGAATGGCGTGTTTTGAATTCCGGAGTACCACAATTCTCAGTACTTGGACCTCTTTTGTTTATGATATATGTTAATGACTTGACTAAAATGATAAAACATTGTAAATATCATATGTACGCCGACGATTTAGAAATATACAACCATTTTCATCCTGACGAAATGATAGACGCAACAAAAAGACTTAATGAAAACTTGAACTCTGTTTCGATGTGGGCTTATAAATTTCAATTTTTAGGCTGAACCCAGAGAAATCTCAGGCAATAGTGATAGGTCATCATCGTCTTCTTAGTACTGTAGACTGCAAAAATTTGCGTAGCATCATGTTTGATTATACAATTATTGAATACAGTAAAACAGTAAAGAACTTTGGAATCTTTATGGACAATGATCTTAACTGGAACACTCAAATTACGCATACATGCAAGAAAATATTGTTACTGCTCCATCCTTTGAAGCACGTAAAGCACTTTTTACCGCTTACAATAAAAAAGAATCTTATACGGACTCGTGATGCCCCATCTCGATTATTGTAATTCCTTGTTAACAAATTTAAGTTCTAACTTAAATGAGAGATTGCAACGTGTTCATAATCTATGTATAAGATTCGTCTGTAATAGTCGGATATTTGGCCATGTAACACCGTCTCTTAAAGTGCTCTCGTGAGCATGTCTAAAGGAACGAAGAATCATACACGCTCTTTCACTTCTATACAAAATTATACATAGCTCTTCTCCAAATTACTTGTCTTCACGCTTTCAGTTTCTAACTACTTCACGAAATCAGCATCAATCTCTCTTTCTATTCCTCGTTACAGAGCTTCCTTATACTCATCCTCCTATACTGTATCATTGCCTCGCCTCTGGAATTCGTTACCTAGTGACGTCAGAGATTGCCGGACACTGTCACAGTTTAGAAATAAACTAGAAAAGTATGTTTTATCTCAAGAAATCCGTTTCTGAGAAGTTGTTAGATTTATGCCGAAGTTTTTATCTTTAGTATTTTGGCAATAATTTCCTTTTGTTAGATTCTTTCTCTTGTCTTTGTGCCAGGGTACTAGAACAGCTTACTGTGCCTTGGTTAATAACAGTGATGGTGAGTGTCACTATTAATTTGTGTCTGTATTTGTTGTATATGTTCTTACTTTTTGTTTGTTCTTTTTTGCATCATTTAATATGAGGCGTTCCGTAAGAGAAGGGCGAGCCCCCCAAGGGTCGAATTTTGTGTTTCTTTACTCCTCCGAATATCTGCAACATAAGCCTGGCAGACGTTGGTGGACTCACCCTTACTGCATCGAAATTATAATTGTTTGTAAGGTTGGAAAAACTACGTACCTTGTCACAGGTTCATAATATTCATATCACTCCGTACAAGAAGGGCGAATACGCCACTCTGCCTGAAGGCGCGCGCCATTCATTGTCTCAGTATTGTTGTAACCACACAGACGTGTACAACCGTATTACGTGTATTTATGGACATTGTAATAGCTTATTATGAGTAATAGTTATACTTGGCTCGGAAACATGACGGCCTCTCTTCTTGGAATCGGTAATCCCTCATAAACCCCCATCCTCTACTCAACCCCTAGCCGCGTGGCAGAAATACAATAGATCCCAGCATTGCCAAATCTAGTAGTCATTGCCTCTACCTGTTGGGTTTCACCCGTTTTCAGTATCTTTTTAGACATTTGTCGACGTGTTGTTTTATACCGTTGTGTGCTTCAATATGTCTATTTATTGCGGCCATGATTAATGAGTGTTGTAGCAGATGATCCGCAGCCAGACCTCCTGATTCACCTGAAGATCCAGGACCATCACAAGAACAAATAACACCTCGAAAAAAACAGAATATCTTATTTGTAGAGGAGCGTAGCTAAAAAAACAAAGTGTTAAAATTATTCTAACGTTAGAAATTCTACCCATATTGTAATCGAAAGTTAAGGCAGTTTGATAAGTACAAATCTTAATCACTTAACATCGGACGCAACCGGCGGAGTTGGTAAAAAAATTATATATGGGGCATAGAAATTAAGAATTACGATTCACCAACTGAAGAGAAAATAAACTAAAACAGAATTCGGTAAGATAGACGATTTTATACGTGATTTACTTCGTCGAACAGTATGTGAACAGTACGCGAAAAAGATATCGCCAACAGCAAATATACTTACGGAAATATTCTGGCCTGATTTGTACATTATGTTTAAGAATACAGAAAAAATTTCATTCGATTCTATCCAGCACTTTCGGAATTACCAGGAAAAGGGTTTTTAAGGAATATAGTTTGCGAAGAGGAAAAAAAAGCTCATGCCGTTTTCAACTTAACAGCTATTATATCCAATGCCGCACTTTACATTAAAAATCATAACTTCAGAACTAATACAGAGCCACTGGCGTAGCTCAGTTGGCTGAGTTGACTACCGATCCGAAGTTGCACTCGGGCGTGGGTTCAGTTCCCCCTTTGACTGATTTATCTGCTTGGGGTTTTTTTCGAGGTTTTCTCAACAGTAAGGCGAATGTCAGGTAATCTATAGCGAATCCTCGACCTCATCTCGCCAAATACCATTTTGCTATCACCAATCCCATCGATACTAAATAACTTAGTAATTGATACAGTGTCGTTAAATAACTAAAAAAACTAATACAGGTTGTTTTACCAGAATGAACTTCAATAGTTGGTGTAGAAATTTAAATTTTATATTACGCCTATATTTTACATAACAGAATTTTAAGGTATAAGAAGTGTACATGCATCCTTAATTAATTCAATCATATTTCGTATCTTATAACGTTCCATAGGCCTACAGAAAATTTGCATCGAATCAGCAACTAAACTGGCAGAGAAACAAATATATTCTTTTTTGTGCTTTAATATGATTTTCGTGTTATGAAAAAATGATCTAAAAGGAATACATTTATCCATGACTGGTATCTAAACTGGTCTTTATTTCACCGTCCTTAGCAACCTAAATAATGACATTATTCACAGCAGTGCTTAAAAGTTTTCTAACTTACAGCAGTGAATTAAATGTTTTTAAATCACTCTCTATATGACAACCAATATATTAGCATTAATTAAAATGAATATATACGAACTTCTTTGCCAACAACACATTACAAAGAAAAGATCTACATTTTAAAATTAAATTTACATACCAGTAATGAATAAAATATTGTATAGAACACTAGAGTACACATTTTAATTGCTTGTGGAAATTATCACCCAAGGCGAAGCGGATAAAATCTAATTTTACTCTCTTATACTATAAATTGCTATTCAATGATCACAGTTTCCGAAAATTTTGCCAGCGTAACATCCTTAATTAAGTATAAAATTCTGGAACTTCAATAACATGAGAATTTAACACTTATTATATAATTCTGCATTTCTTTGTTTATTTAGGCAAAACATGTTAGTGAAAATATAAATATAAAGTATTTTAAAAATAAGTTTGTTCATTTTTATACCAATTTTGTTTTAGTAATTTATAAATGAAGGTATATTTACAAAGATAATATATGGCCGTGTGCACCATTCTCGATCATCTAGCCCGTTTATCAGCAATCACGGAAACATGGTCAATTCTTGACAATGATCAAGTTACAGATGCGGTGCACCGACATTTTCCCTCGATCAACTCATTACCGTCAGCTGACGGTACGCTCGCTTGAGAAGAATCATCTGAGCGCTAGGTAACCGCGTATAAAACAGCGAACGAACGCACTCTGTCAATTATCGCTTCGTTTTTGTTTGTCGCCTTGTCGGACTGTTTCAAACATCGTCACAGGTTTCAAAACAAGTTTCATGGAAGAAAAAAAGAAAAGAGCACCGAACTTCTCACAGTTCGAAGTGGGAATTCTTTTAGAACTCGTCGGCAATTCGGCATCTATATTAGAAAATAAAAGTACTGACGGAAGTTCTCTAAGAGAATAGCAGGCTACCTGGTTGGATTTAACCTCACAATTCAACGCTGTTCCAGGTGAGTTATACGTGTTTACATAATTCGGGAACATTTTAGAACATGGATTGCACGTACCAAATTATGTCCTAAAATACTAAAAAGAGCAGATTTGTCTGCGTTTGTCGAATGCGCATCATTATATTTACGAAAAGGCACTTTTCAGTGCCAATAATTTATTTTGTGTGCACAAGGTTGGAATTTTGAACTAAGAGGGAAAGGGTGCAATCCATGTTCTGGAGTTTATCCCATCCACATAATTTATACAGTGGTTATTTCATACTTTTGATAATAATTGGGAAAATTTTAGTATACGGATACCTCACTGACAATTATCTTGAAATAGGCTACTAAAAAGAGCAGATTTGTATGTATTTGTCGAATTCTCATCATCTTGCTTACGAAGAGACATTGCAAAGCCAATAATTTATTTGGGAAAATTTCAGTATACGGATACCTCACTAACAATTATTAAAAAAAAAAAAAAAAAAAAAAAGGCAATTCATCTGTGTATGTCGAATACGCATCATCATGCATACGAAAAGGAAGTTTTTAGTGCCAATTTATTTTGTGTGCATGAGATTGGAATTTTGGAGTAAGAGGGAAAGGAAAGTATCTTTGTTCTGAAATTTATCCATTTATTTTGTGTTCACAAGGTTGGAATTTTGGAGTAAGAGGGAAAGGAAGGTATCCGTGTAATTTCTCTTAATTCAAGCGTCAATAGCCTTATTGTCCAAAACGTCATGTAGGTCCTAATAGTTTTAAACTGCAAATCTATAGCTAATAAGTGATAATCTCGCATTCCACAAAATGGTCATTTAGTTTTACTATATTATTACCAGCATATAATAACTACTTTATTATTAAATTGGACAGTTAGGCCTAAATAATATTTTGTCCTCAAGTAAAGTCCCCAGAAACATATATAAAATATTAGTCTATTTTTACAAAAAAAAAATATATATTTTTATTATTCATCTGCAAACTTGCAGAGACATATCACTTTTTAGCCATCGATATATTATTAGACCTCCCTGTGAAAACTGTTGGGTAGTGTAAGGAGTGATTAAATGAAATTGAAGATTAGACAGAAGTGAATAAAATAAATTTATTGCAATTTATATCAGTGTTCAATATCATAATCAAGTAGTATTATAATTTTAAAAAATTCCAGCGGTCTACATTAATACAAATGAACATGACAGTTATCTGATAAATTAAATAATTTACATCAATTGAACATAATATGTAATAGGTAAATAGCCTATTTACAGTGAGGTCAGTATTAAACTATTTTGAACTACTTTTTACTTCACAAAAACACACAAAAAAGCATATTTTTTTAACAATTTTCTCTTTTTTTCTATTAATACAGGGTTGCCGAGTTAAAATTCTGAAAAAGCTGAAATTCATGTTAAAAACAACAAAAATAAGCTGACACCATTAATTATTATTTTCATAAGATAAAATAAGTAAATACATTACCATGCATACAATAACAAACTATTCAGCATTTGAAATGTAAAAAACACAACAAATACAGCCAGATTGCTATGAATTATTTTTATTATACTCTTCAGTGTGGTACATCTGACTTTATTAAAATATTTTTTGTCAAACACTTGTTCAGGGCACTTTCCAACATAGTTTAATTTGCAACATGCAATGGAAGAGAGAGTTCTGAGTTTCATTTTGTCGTTTCTATAAAAATGTGTATTGAAAACTTAAATAAACCGATTAATACAAAATAGACATTGGCACAGCAATTGTGACAAAAGCTGACAACAGATATGAACTGACAAGCTGACAAACTTTAGAAAATGCTGGTCAGTTTTAAAACCTGACACTTGGCAAAACTGTTAATAAAATACACTAAACCTAAGTTAAGCTGAGCAAACCTAAACTAAAGTGACAAGCCAGGCTTGCTGTACAGTGAGAGTATATTTCCAAAAAAAATTTCACATTCTTTTTGTAAAACAGCAATTAAATCGAGGTTTTGCAGAAAAAAAAAGTTACGAAATCCAGTATTGACCTCGTTGTAAATAATGAATATGTAATATAATGTGGAGTTATTGGAAGCTGTGATGAGTAAAATAAAATTACACAAGTTCCTTTCTTTCTAAAATTAAATAAGCTTATTATGCAGGGTCCCCTACAAAGTTTGAAGTATATTGTACTTATGGTTGAAAATTATACATTAATAGAGACTGTGAATACATTTAACCCACATTTTCTATATAGCAGCATAATTATTAACATGGTTTTTTCATATTCATGTTTCTTTATGTTTTAGGTGTAACAAAATGGTCTACAGAAAATCTAAAAGTATGCTATGAGAATTTAAAAAGACGTCTACGCAAAGACCTTGCAGATGAGAAAGTAGAGACATATAAGACTGGCGGAGGAAAAAAGAACATTAAAACCAAAAACATTGACCCTAAACTACTAGAAATTATGGGCCATTCTGTAAGACCCTTACAAAATGCCTTTGACTCTGATACTAGTTATCAGGGTGACGTTTTGTATGATGGTAGTTTGTCAGTAGTAACTACACAGTATGAGGTACCATCAACATCAACTGCTCCTGAAATGGAACCAGTTGAGCAGGCATCAACAGTATCAGCTACTGTAATACAGGACATCACACAGAGAGTAAATGTACAGACACCAGTCGATATGGTATCGCCTAATATCTTCCAAGAAAAGGAAGTGGCACACTCCAAGACCCCAGCCAGCTCCAAGCAGTACCAATGGAATCGTCGTCGGATGCCTCAAAAACCAAAACCGTCATGTGATGCTGTAGCTGACACCTTTAAAAAAAGAATAAGTTTACTGGAAAATCAATTACGAATGATGGAGGAAGAACATCTAAAAGAAATTGGGATAAAAAACTTAAAAATTTCAGTGTTACGACAGAAACTAAAATACTGGAAAAAAAAAATTCTGTTAATTGAAATGCCTACCACTGTCTCTTCCAGTTTTCAACTGGGTCATTCCGTGTCATTTCAACCAATATTCTTTCAAAATGTCACCCACCATCTCAGATCATCTTCGTATTAGGTGAACATGTTTGCTTACCTGAGATGTGAACATAACCAAAATATTTGTTTTACCTGTAGCACCATTTCTTTGTTATAGCTTCATGAAAATATAAAAATTGCATATATGTCACAAACACGGTTTATAAGGTACTCCAGAAACAAAAATTGCTGCAAAAATGGAATAACTGTACTTGATTCTTGTATTTAATTGTTTGTTTGTTATTGAAGATTTTGAAATTACTATTGATATGAAATTATAATTGTTTGCTTTCTTTTACACACACGCACACACACATTATAACACTTTCCATGGATTTGGGCCAAATGGTTAATCCGTTTCAGTATCAGTTATCAGTAGTTGTTTCAATGGTCGTTCCTAATGTCTTGTTCCCCAAGGTTGGAAATTTTTCATTATTCTTGGGAGACAATGTCGTGGCATCCATTGGATGTGTTCAAACCAGTTATTTTTGTATTTAATCCAGCACTGATGTAACTTTCAGTTACTGGTAATTTAAAATTTGTTTATTAGCCTTGTGATCTAACAAAATAGCTATACTGCGCAGTTTTTCTCATGAACTTCATTTCAGCCGCTCTAATTCTTGATTTATCAGATGTTTCTAGAGTCCATATGTCACTGCCATACATTAACATTGGAAGTGCCAAATTGTTATAAATTTTACTCTAGTAGGTACTCCTTGAAAATTTTGTAGGTTAAAAAATATTATTTATGAGTCCTGTTATTTTTAGGAACTTTGAGATGTAATTTTTTTCATTTTCATGAGACAGTAAACATCCTAAATAGTTAAATGACTTTGTTTGCTCAGTGATTTTATTATTAGTAACTATTTCACTTCTTACTGGTTCTTGGCCTATGAATGTCATCATTTTTGTTTTTTATGGTAGAAATTGCCATTTCATAAGCTTGTATAACTTTATTCAGTTTATGCGCTGCTATTTGTAAAAAATATATATATATATATATATATATATATCTGTGTGTGTGTGTGTGTGCGTATTTTAACTGTATATACTTACAGCCTTAGACACAAAAAATGACAGATCTCCTGTAGTGTGAATTTGTCTAAGTCCATTTTGGACAGCACTTGGTTTACACGACTAGGGAAAGGATATTTATTTTGCACTTAATTTATTATTTGAATATATCTTCCTTATAACACATATATCTTCATAACACCTATAAACAGACAAATAAAAGCAACTAACAAAACAAAGAAGAAAAAGAGCGGAGTCATGCATAAGAAATTTCTTCATGTGTTAACCTAAGCTCTCATTGAATCAATTGAAGTCTTCCGAAGGGGACTTTGTATGGCGGCCCATCATTTTTTGTGTCTAAGGTTGTACATGATACATCATAATAAAGTCTAAATGTGGAGCAACATGGCTTTTAGAACCACTACATATCTGATACAAACAAAAATAGACATTTATAATTGTACCCCGGGTCCAAGTTTAGTAATATAATTTTCACACAAATGTTTGTTGACATTTTATTTCCTTAATATTCCTGTCATTTGGAATTAATGGGTTCATTTGTTTCCTTGGTCACTTGTTATGTTCTTCCTGTTGCTGTGTGCATACTGCCTTCACACAGTGTAATGCTCAAAAGCAACCTCACAGGTATCACTTTGAGACCTATAATATGATAATGCTGGGCCATGTGGACGCATACATTTAACAGTTATATCCCTTTCATCAGTATTTACTGCTTCTGCAAATCTTTTGCACCAGTATGAATCATATACACAAGCCACGTTGGAGTTTGCACTCCAACTGTAATTATTGCACTTCCATTGTGAGCTGATGCTGTAATGTTCATCAGCACTAACCTTTTCGCACCAATTTCATTTATTGACAAGGGCACAAATTGATGTAGACTGTGAGTACCAGAAATTATAAAAGCTTGCTGAAATCGTTTATTCAGTTGGACACGAGTTCATGATGTCTTTTATGGTACAAAGAAAAATTTCAATTTCTTTAAGTGTTTCCCTACAGAAGTTGTAGATCAGAAGTACTCATGGTGGGCACATCGCCCAGTGCAGAAGATGGGCGGGTGCTGGAAACTTCTGTACATGCAAACAGACAGTGTCGCGCACTCAGACCTATTGTAACCTAGCAGTAAGGTTGCTTGCGGTTTGTATCATGGATAGACCTATTGATACAATATTTATTTAACCTGGTAGAGAGAGATAAGGCCGTAGCCTTCTCTTTCCCTCTACCAGGGGATTACAACTACAATATCAAAAATATAATTTAATATTAAATTTACAATTACAATAAAATCAAAGTACTAAACATTACTTGTATAATAAAGACTGGACAATTTTTTATAGAAGTTAAGACCAAAGAAAGAATTAGTTACTGAAGTACAAATTAAACATAGCATAATTAAATAGGGATGAAATTACTGAAGATCGAAGTATTTTATGCTACAGTAAGGAAGCTATTTACAAAGAGAACAGAAAAGTACCAGCACTACATTTAAAGTGACTCTTTTTGTTCAAACTGACAAACTTGCCAAACACTTACTATGCGGGCACTCTGTTATAGGGACAGAATATAACATTGAGCCACATTACAACATCAGGCATGCTCAAACATATGATACTATGCAAATCATGCAAATCTGGCTTTCAGGTAGTAGCTCCCTGTAAAGCAGGTTTGAATAATTTCAAGGAAAAATTGTTCCGGGGCCGGGTATCGATCCCGGGACCCTTCGCTTAGCACGCGAACGCTCTACTGTTCGAGATGAGCGTATGCAAGTAATATAAAATTTAAAAAGACTGCCGTCAGTGAAGTAAGTTATAGGGAAGTAAAGCATTATTCCAGACATTTCCCTGGTTACTGAAAAAAAAAACGGAAAAAAATATAAACAAGAAAATGCTTAAAGCAAAATCATAATGATAACATTTAGTTGTGCACATAATGTAAATATATTATAAATACAACACTCTAATTTGAAAAAAAGATATTGAAATAAAGTGATAAAATATTGTCAGTTCCACTAGGACAGTTGTTTTTAATCTTTTTTTGGAAAAAGAGGCCCCTTTGAAAATATGGTGAAAGCTATGGACCCCCTTTCTAGAAAAATATAAAGAAAGGACTAACATTTTCAGATACGCTTCTCCTTTTTTACTGCTGCTTTTTAGTTCTGTACTGGTCAATAGGAGCTGGATATTTTTGTGTATTTTACATACACACGGAATTGTGTTCCTGGTGATCCTGCTGACACAGTGTTTTGGTCTTAATAAATTGGCAAAATGTTGAAAAACAAACTATTGTGGAAGAGGGTTTTGCTTTAAAAGTAGAGTATAGTTCTTGCAGATTGCAAAGTATAAGGCATTTCTGTTCATGTACATTTTTTTAAATGCTTTGTCTCTGATGCCTGACAATATTCTGGTAAATTCAGATTATTATAAAAGCCAGTTACCATTTTCACTGTTTCGTCTGCTAGCTTCTTTCCTCTTTTTATGTTTCGAAGATAAAGTCTCCCTTTCTCTTTCACAAGTTTTCTTCATTGCTTCACTCTCTTTCTTTTTTGACCAACTTTAAGAAACTAGTGTTAGTAACTAAATTTTTCCCTGCTAGTTACAGTTTGAATTTTTTGCATTATTAGGTCTAAAAGTATATCAAAATCTTCTGTCTTTTGCTTTATTTCAGTTCTAAGTGTTTTCTCTTCAGGTAGTGAAGCCGAACCAGGGTAAAGGATTCTCTCCCCCCCCCCGTATAAAATTTACCTAGTTTTGCTTTGAGAGAAGTTGATGCAAGTTCTATTTTATATTTGGCTACAGATGCCGTTCTGTGTTGTGGGATGCCATGGATCTTGAGACACCCAAACTAACAAGGCTTTCATTTATACCCTCTTTAAAGAAAATTTCCATAACAGTTTGACTACAAGATCATCCAAAGGACTGGACTGTTTGCTTCCTCAGAAACTTCTATTATTTTTTTTTATCATTTTTCCTGCATATGTATATATATATTGAATAAGCAGTCGCGGACAGCCGATGAGGGATGGTCCTCAGCTTGGGGGTTGGGCGAAGAGCTAACAACCCATCACCGTAAAAAAACAGCTTGATACGAATCCTTCAAAGTGGGATATGATGATAGAGAATGGATTAATTTTGCTCAGGATAGGGACCAATGGCGGGCTTATGTGAGGGCGGCAATGAAGCTCCGGGTTCCTTAAAAGCCAGTAAGTAAGTAAGTATCATTTTTCCTGCAATTTGGACACATCTTTATGCCAAGTGCAGCATTATGTCCTTTCCTCTGTAATTTCCTGGCATTAACAAGGTAGGCTATATCTCTTTCAAACCAGATATGTTTTTTTGTGTGTTTTAAACAAATTACACTTGCTCACTATGAGTGAAAACCTCCAGAGATAATTATTTGTTCTTATGGTAATCACAGCATGTTGCCTTTGTTACAAGACTTGATATTGCTATATCTTCTCTCCATAACAGAAATTCTCTTCTTTTGTTTGTTTATTTGTCATTAACAGACCCTTGACAGGTATCAGTATTTGAACAAAAGGCAGCATATGCATTGACTTTATGACAAGGTTTTACAGATAACACTCCATTACAATCACACAGAAATCAACGCAGCCTTATTTTATATGAAAGACTGAAAAGAATACCTAATGTAGACTACTGGAGAACCTTCTCAGATACTCGTACAAGCTTAGAGATCTAACAAGGTTTCATACAGAAAGTTAAATATCTGAAAAAAAAAACCCAATATAGCCTACCATTAGACAAATATAGTATGGAAAGGTTACAACTTCCATCTTATCCTGTCAATAAATTAAAAATCCAAATTACAATATAACACTATCAACACAAGATTCCAGAAACTGAATGGGTACACATCTACACCGATGGTTCTAAAATCAGCAATAACTTTAATAATACGACTGGTGCTGGAATATATAATAAATTATTTTGCTTTTATATATTTCTAGGTCAAAATTCAACTCACTTTGATGAGAACTTGAAGCAGTCAATTCTACATAAAAACAACTTTTCTATCACAGTAACCTCTTTAATAAAGCTGTTATATTTAGCGATTCTAAATCAGTTATATAAGCCATTAATGCAAACACCTATGCAACAAAAAGAATTACTGAAATTCACCAAAGTATCAAACACTAAGTTATCTCTTCACAATAAATAGTTTTGCAATGGATTCCTTCACACTGTGGAATTCTTGTTAATGAGATAGCAGATTTCTTAACAAAAATTAAAAAAAGGCACAATGATCCAACAAATTAAAAATTCATGTTTATCATTTCAATTTTCCAAAGTAATAATTAAAAAAATCATCCAACAAGAAATACACAAAAAATTAGTAGGCCTACATGAGAGTATAAATAAGCAATGGAATATTTTATTAAACAATAACAATTTAATTCCAGACTGCCCATGAATGAAAGCTGTCGTCGAACTTTTTCAATTATATATGTGATATGATTGTTTGGCTGCTTATCTATATAAAATAAATATTTTTCATACTCCTAATTATTTATTTTGTAAAGAAGAAAATACTATAATGGATATGACACACCTCAAGAATTGTACAAATTTAACAGTACACATCTGTCATAATACTGGGAAGCAAGAATGCAAATGGAAGAACTCCAATACACAGAGCATTAGCAACCAAACAACATTGACTTTTGAGACTGTTATAGTATTAAAGATTATACCTGTACAATAAAAAAAGTAATATGCCAACAGCAAGTTTACACTATCTAAAATACTCGTAGGCCTATATCAATATTCCATATATAGCCTAAGTGAATTACCCAAACTTTTCAGAAATATAATGCAAAGCAGAGTTTGAAAATTATAATTTTACATATGCTTTATGTGGCTTAATTTCTAGATTTTATCAAAGTATTTTTTTTTTCTCGAGAACCTCTCATTTCTAAAAAAAACAATTTTCTTCCCTAGTAAAGACTGGTGCACACTTAAAAAAAATCTACAATTCTGAATATACAGCAAATTGTTCTTTATAATATTATTCATATCTAAATTTTTGAAGTAATTTAACACTTAGGTAACTAAATTACCAGTATACTGATACCAAGAAGCCATATTGTGAAATTCTCCAATGTATATTGAATAAAATAAAGGAAGAATCAAGGCTCTGGCGTTCATTCTTTACTTTTTATATCTACATTTGTTCCACTCTGCACTCATCAATATCAGTTACTGAGTGAGAACACATGAACTTCAACGGGCTGTAACTCACTCATGCAACAACGGAATAATCTAAATTCTGCCAGATTTCTGTACTGGTACACATAAAACTCATGACCAAATATCATAACAATCGCTATCAGTGGGTGACATGTTTTAGTTGCACTGACACAGAATGACTCTAGCGCTTTGTCTAAAAAATAAGTGTTTCAGAAATTGCTAAATATAAAGTTAAAATTAATGTTCATAATTAAAAGCAAAAATTAATGTTCAATGTTATTACACTGATGCTACTGACTGACTTACCTTATTGAAAATGTTGGTTAATTATAGCTTGACGAAATGCTCTCCCAGGCACAGCATCATTGCGCTGCATCAACTCTCCTTGGGGAACAGGTTCATCATCATCATCAATGTCAGGGCCTCTTAAACCTCGTAACTCCTCTAGTAGTCGCACCATCTGTGGATCTTCAGGCGGTTCTTCATTGCTGGTGCTTCTGGCAATGTTATGCAGTATTGCAGTAGCCGTTATTACGGTCATGGCTTTCTGCAGACCACATCTCAAACCCACTGACAATATTGGAAACCTTCTTTTCCATATACCATACTGCCTTTCTACAGTGTTCCTTGTTTTGATGTGTGCTCTATTATATCGCTGTTCGGCTGGAGGTAGTGGATTTAACAGTGGAGTTAATAAATATGGTTTGCAGGCATAACCTCCATCTCCTAATAAATACCCATGCGGTATTTCACCATTTTCAAATTGTGCTCTACGAGCACAGTTACGAAATATGGTTCTATCATGCACAGATCCTGCCCATCTTGCCACAATATCCCTTATCAATAGATTGTGATCACTGATTGTCTGACAATTCAAAGAGAAATAACCTTTCCTGTTACGGAAGTGTTCTGCGTTGTCTCCCCCAGGAGATTGAATTCTAATATGTGTACAATCTATTGTTCCTATCACACCCGGAAATCCATCTATTTGATGAAATCCATCCATTACATTTTGTAAATCGGCCCTTGCTGGAAAAACAATGAAGCGTGGAAAGAACGATGCAATGATTTCCGACACTTCACTGGTGATACGCTGCACTGTTGTTCGATGTATATTAGCAGTGTCCCCGATAACAATATTAAAAGCACCTGTGGCATACGATCGTAAAGTTGCCAAAACTCTGTTCATAGGAGAAACGGGATTATTTCTGTTGGTAGGGAACTCTAACCTATCGTTCATTTGGTCCACTAACCACCACACTGTTTCTTTACTCAGTCGAAATCTCTCTTCAAATTTTCTGTCTCCCAGATCTTCGAAAGGATCTCCTCTTTCTACAATAACACCAATTCTATTATTTCCGCAGTGATTTGCGTGTTCAAGATACATCATTTCATCTTCGATTCCATCAAGTACGTCAAATCGTGCCGCCATTTTGGTTTTCTCGACTTGACCATGTTCAATTCTAGATAATCAGTCCCACACCCGTGATCAAATTTGATCATCATCAACTCGCTTGTTTAACTTTGATCGAGATTGATACTCCGCAAATTGGCGTTGAAGACGGTCAAGTGCCGACTTAACTTTGGTCAAATTTTGATCGAGAATGGTGCACACGGGCAATAGTCTCGCTGAAAATCGCGGTTTCACGGAACAGAGTTTGAAAAACGTTCGCAAATCACAATGACTTCAAGAACTGGCAACTCGGCTAAAGGTTTATCCCTTGCGCGTGCCTGCAGTTAACTGGTGAAGGGGATGAGGGAAGGTCGTCATGTTTTCGTGCGAAGTATAACAGTGATAATCAACCAGGCATATCTGGTTACTGTAGGAAACTTCAGAGGCATGTCGAAAAATGGAGAAACGTACAAGGTAAGATTAAAAGGAACATAGGTGTCTCGTATATTAGTACGGAAACTAGCAGTGACCGACTCAGAGGAACAAAAAATGTTATGTTTTATTTAACGACGCTCGCAACTGCAGAGGTTATATCAGCGTCGCCGGATGTGCCAGAATTTTGTCCCGCAGGAGTTCTTTTACATGCCAGTAAATCTACTGACATGAGCCTGTCGCATTTACGCACATTTAAATGCCATCGACCTGGCCCGGGATCGAACCCGCAACCTTGGGCATAGGAGGCCAGCACTATACCAACTTGCCAACCAGGTCGACTCAGAGGAACATCTTCATGAAGATGATGTAATGGATTATTAGCGCCTCTGTTCCCAGAAGAAGTGAGACCACTTTTGGTAGCAAGGGTAGTAACATGACAGGCATCTACATATTTTTTGTTTATTAATAATTTCAGACACTTTGTAAATGTCATATCACAGTGTGATTAGGAGTTATTTATTATTATTACTATTATTATTATTAATATTATTATTATTATTATTATTATTATTATATTGTTATTAATGTCTGCCACTATTGAGTTCATTCTACGCCCTTTGCTTTTTCTAATAAACTGTTTACAAATTATTCCCATAATATTGATGAAGTCATAATGTCAGCTATGATCACTATTAAGTTGGAATATTAAGTTGGATATTTCATTGCAATTTTCAATAAAGGTATTAGTTTTTCAATGTACAAAATATTTATCATTATTTACAGACGTGTCCTTGCGGGTTCGCTCTTATCTCGTTTATAGGTAAAATACTTTGAACATCGATTATCTCTACATGTACATTTGACGGGTTCGCCCTTCTCTTATGGAACGCCTCATATGTTAGACTAATTTTTATTATTTCAATTTCTACTTCTATATTCATTTGTTTTTTAAGTCATATTCATTCTGTCACTCGTTATTACTGTAAGTTAATTGCATTGATATATAATTTTTCTTGTAGTTATATTGCATTTCTGGTGGTGTGGAAGAGAAGGTCTGATGTCCTTATCACCAACAGAGTAAATAAATAAATAAATAAATTGTAATAGGAAAACGTGAATTTTACAATACTATTTATTATTTTAGGAACGAAGTAGATCAGCATGTCTTGCATTGATGTAGGAACCATGGAAGCAACTGACTAATTTGCGGTTATTAATTAAAGTATTAATGGGATATCCAGAACAGAAATGTCGTGTATGTGTTTATTCATGATTCAGCTGTGCCGGAGTGTACAATGAAGGCACTAACATGCTTACAGGGGATGTGTGACGTTGAACAGTGAATAGTCGAGCTCTCTCTCGCACCCTAAAACCTTGCTTCATAGTACAGTACATCTCTTGTTCAGCTCCTATCATTAACCCCAACCTAATTGCGTTAGTTATGTCCATCTTAATGAGGTGGAAATGGCAAGGGGTGTTGTATACGGCTCAACTCTCAGCGAGAGAGAGAAAGAGAGAGAGCGTCTTCGTAACCTCGCAGACAGCATTGCACGACGTCGGGACTTCACAACAATTGGTGATCCATCAACTCACAACTCCAAAGAAGCAAGGAAACCGGGTGAGAATTTTGTGTTCTAGTTACGCTTTGTGGCGTCTCACATTTCGAAAATTCTTGATTTATACAGGGTGGAAGTGGAATAAACCTGTAGATTTTCGGAACGGATAGCCCATGTTGTAACAAAAATTGGAAAACCATATTGGTGGAAAGTTCATAGTTTTCTCAGAAAGTTCTCCACACCAAATGTTTAACACCCTCTTATTCAGGCCCGTTGTTTGGACGCAGACGCGCTACCACAGAGCTAACTCGGCGACTGTCTTGCATTTATTAGCAATAGCTATTTCTTTGCCCATTATACCGAGGTCGAGGCATGCATAAGCAAAATATGTAAAGCTGAATTACTAGTAATTTGCTTTGCCAACTAAACTAACAGCTATTGAGCACTATCCACAGGTTGATATGAATATTCGGGAATTTATTTATTTATATATTTATTAGTTTATTATTTATTTATTTCTTTATTTGTTTGTTTATTTGTTGGATTGTTAGTTCGTTTATTTATTTATTTGTGTATGTATGTATTTATTTGTTTATTTATTTACTTATATATTTATTTATTTGTGTATTTATTTGTTTAATTATTTGTTTGTTTGATTATTTATTTAATTATTTATGTATTCATTTATTTACTTATATACACATTTATTTATTTATTTAATTTATTTTACGTAACTCTTTCAACGTTGTTATTTTGTTTCTCTATAGGGTCATTCCATATCAAATCAACAAAGCGCTCAACCCGACCGACTCAGATTTCTTTCAAATGTTGAGGGTTTGTTTAACCTGCCGCGCTAACTAAAACTGCCGAGTTTCATATGTCCTGTGCTTTTCGTTTTCTGTCAGTGGCGTTTCAAACATGAAGAAAAATCATATTTTTGTAAGCACACCGCTTCAATTAAAATTATATATCTCAACAACGACTCCAGATAAATTTACAAAAATTGGGTGATACATTCTTAATATGTGATAGTTTTTATTGCTTATATTGTTTTCTGCATGTATTCAATTACACTAAAAAAACATGGTGAAACAATTTTCGTATATTCATATTTAAAAATGCGGGGGTTCTATTTTAAGGAAAAAATATATAGTACGCCTCAATTAGTGATATAATGAACTGATAAGTTTCAACTTGGAATCATCATAGGTTACA
This sequence comes from Periplaneta americana, assembly GCF_040183065.1. Taxonomy (NCBI): domain Eukaryota; kingdom Metazoa; phylum Arthropoda; class Insecta; order Blattodea; family Blattidae; genus Periplaneta; species Periplaneta americana. Next base: position 100,303,747 of record NC_091126.1, on the reverse strand, counting down.
AAGATAAAAATTATTATGTCACTGCAAGCGTAAGCTAACCGTATAAGTCGCGATAATTATGTCCCACACATTCGTTGTATTTAATTATATTTGATCATATTCTTGAATGTCGCTATGTAATTTAACATGTAAGTAGTACATAATTCGAATTGTTTAAATTATTACTTGAAATAAATTATTGTCACATGGATTTTGTTAAACCTGAAGTTCTGTAAGAAACGCTTACCTTTCATTGCTGAGATGAAATAGCCTGATCATCTTTCCAGACAGGATGCTGCGTTGTTTCAGCTGCATTTTAAAACTGCTTAGCAAGTATAATACCCATCCTAAAGAGCAGGACTCTATGAAACTTGTGTTGCAGGCACTGCGGTGGATTTTGCAAATCGAAGAGCAAGCATTTTTTCCTCTTCAGTATAGCTTTTTTCAGTCACATAAACAGTATTAATGTTTGGGAGATGGTCCGTTGTCCAGTCGTACAATTCCCTAGGTGTAGTTATTTGTTTATCGGATGATCTCTGCAAACTAGCACAAGCCGCAAACCTTTTAAGTGTCCCACCTACAACGTCGCATGCTCTTTTGCCATGCGATATGCAAAAATAATGCAATTCTGTTGGAAATCCAAAATCTTCTTCATGTAATGTGAGGTTCAGGAAATGTTTTCCTATTTTCATACTGAGCAGAGAATCCATCGGAGAAATACATAATTTTTGTGGCGAATTGCAGATGTTTGTTTTAATGACTCCATTAGATATTTTTGAAACAGATGTACAGCTGTAGTGTCATATTTCGGGCAGTGTGAAATTATTACCAGATTTTTAATAGAGACTGTATCGGATGACGATTCGTTATAATATATTACGAAAGTATGAATGGTTGTGTGCACATTAGTCCTGTGATATGACTGAATTTCATCTTGGATTACGAAATAATAGTTTTCAGCGAAGTCGCATAACACAACAAGCTGGCATGGCTGCAGAAATGATTTCATATCACATAGAAACTTATTTTTTTCAGATGATATAAATGAGTGAGTCAGTAAATCACCAAGTTTCTCCAAGAGACAGTCGAAAAATTTGTCTGTGGGTTTCATTATGGTCTCAAGCGTTGATCGGTCAGTCGTCATCCACTGCTTGTAGGTCACTGATTCACTGGAGTTTTATACGAAACATTTCTCTAAACCCTCTCTTATTTTGAATGGTTCAGGACATTCTGTACATTTCCTGCACAAGTAATTTATATGAGAAGGATTGCACACCATTGTAGCCAAGAAATGTTAAGTTGGAAGGTATAAAGAAAATTTTTTTTGAAATCCACGTAGACCTGAAACTTTAATAAATTGCTTCCGGCATAAGTTTTACATTCTGTTAAGGACACAAACACAGACAGTATAGTTCCACTAACTCCAGCTAGAATACAATTTCTTGGCCAGGGTTAGAATTTTTAAACACTGCATATAATTCATTTCTGCTCATGTGATTTACTCCCTGATTCTTTAATCACAACAAATATTTCTTACCAGGAATCATTCTGCTTATCTAGTCAGAACAACAGAATTCTTTAACTTTACCGGCATCAGCCGCGAGCAAGGGTTTTCCAGGTTTCGGATTTGGTGAACACAAAATTCCCTTTCCCTTTGCCAGGACTTTTGCTTTCCGAATTATGTATTCGAAAGCTGAAAGAAACTCTTTTTTATATTATTTACGCTCCAACTTTTAGGTAGTAGTGTTAAAATGGTGATTTTCTCACTTTTACCTGAATTTTGACAATTTTCCTGCAACTGAGACAAAATTTCAAAATCAGAAAGGTCCTGGTTCCTCGGAATCTTTAATATCGAAGACTTTATCTTTTACAATATTTTCAAATTTCTGTCTCTTATATTTCTCTTGTTGTAGCCTTTCTTGTTTAATAAGGAATATACCTTGGTCAAAAAGACTTGTATTTAATGAACTTACATTTGCTGTAGAGTCGACGTATTCTTCATTACTGGGGTCATTATGAGGATTCTGCGTAATAGCATCATATTATATTTTTATTTCTTTGCGACACATAGCGCACACCTTTTCTCCCTGTTTTAAATCAGGAAATACATGAAGCATCCACGATATAACACTTCTTAAATTTTTCCTCTAATTACAATGCCCTGATTTCTCGAAGGGATTGCAGCAAACATAGGCCTATAACTTAAAACGCTACTCCATTACATCGCACAAAACTACCACATACTATAAAAACTAACGACACTGCACTTGAAACAGATTGCACGTTTTGTATAAATTGAAGACTGTATAAACTGCCACTCATGACGGCCTGACAGATCGATGACGCAGCTTATCAGACAAGTACGAACTCGTGCGCATGCAGTGTTGGTGTAAGACGGGTTTAACTGCTACAAACCAATACATTGATATATATTTTTTACTGATATTCCTGAAACGTTTCCAAAATGAAACTCACACCAAGGGGAGAATACTCTTACCTCTATAACATATATTTTTCGCGAAATAATTTATGTCCCGCATTTATAGATATTCAATGTTAAAATATGTTTCACGTGACTATTCAATAAAAAATTCATTACTTTGATGCAAACCTATTTTTATTGAAACGTATAATCCATTAGCTTTAAAATAAGCCCAAGTTTAATATTCTACCTCAATTAGAAGAGAAGTTATGAATTATTTTTGTTGACATAGTATGCGACATTTTTACATTTTTTCTCGTATTGACAGAATTGCTGTATGGATATCGTGCATTATTGAGGGCTAAAATTTTACATAATTAATTAACTTAAGGTTCTTTACCATCCCACCAAATTTAATGAAAATCTAAGGTGGTCGGGTTGAAAAGTCCACTTTTTTGTGTTGATTTGACATGGAATGGCCCTATGTCATTATTGTCATTATGCGAGTCTCTCAGCAACAATTAAGGCTGGTTCACAATAAACCGGGAACGGAAACGACAACGAGAACGGAAATAATATCAAAATAAATGTATTGAAATGTGAGCATTCACAATAACTAATTGTGAATGCTCACATTTAAATATATTTATTTTAACATTATTTCCGTTCTCATTTTCGTTGTTTCCGTTCCCGTTTTATTGTGAATAAGCCTTTAGTCTGTATATTTTCTTGTATGTGAGACTAACTACTACGTTAAACCACGTTTATGCATAGAATTAGAAAAAGAATATGTTCATATCTAATAATAGACGAATTGTCGTAGGAACCAGCAGCACTTCAAGGCTAAGAATGAGAAAAATATAGGCAATAGGTAATCGGTTACTACTTAAGGGGAGACTCTACTGAAAATTGTGAACATTTTCCAAAATTAAGAACTATTGGCTATATTAGAATAGACAAGAAGAAAAATTTTGATATTTTGAAAGAATTAAATATTAACCCAATTTTAGAGAAAATTCAAAATTAAAGAGAAAAATGGAAATCCCATATACTCAGGATGCCTAGAACAAGGATACCACACCAAACACTAAATTACCGCCCTTTAGGAACAAGATCTTCGGGCCGTCCGCTGAAAAGGTGGAGTGAGACATTAACAGACCACCAGGCTTAATACGTGATAGGAAGAAGAAGAAGAAGAAGTCTTTTATTGACTATTTCATTTCTTTAGAATGGATTCCATGTCACTTGGTATAGAAAAATTGGCATATGGACATTTGACATAGGCCTACTCAATTTTAGCATACTTTATTTTCACCTACTATTCTTTCACCTACTTTTGTTTAGCCTACCTAAATTTGTTGTACGGCATTTAGCATACTCAATTTAGCCTACTGCAGTTTTTATAAGAAAACACTTACAGTATTAATTAATATATTATTAATTTTAAGAGAAATTTCCATATGATACCGGGACTCGAACCCGGATCTTCTGATTGGTACTCATAAATCCATTGGTATTGCGGAACAACATTCTTCACTTTCAGTGTTGCAGTGAATTCATAGTTACCTTACTTTGGTAAATTTTCCAGTATATTTCTGTAGTTGTTTTCTACTGATCTTCACTAAAATGGCGTGTGAATTGATACGTACTTCTAGATCCAGTTTCCAGTTGTCTTATGCAGGGAATTTGTATTATAAACAAAGAACCAACAATAATAACGAACGCACATTGGATGCAGGGAGTAGGATAAAGTATCCACAGAGAAAGCATTACACCAGAGTAAATAGGTGGCTAAAGAATATTTAACTGAATTTCAAACAATACAAGCAAAATAACAATTCTAGATTATTTAAGTGCTTGTGATCATAACTTTAATCTATGAATAATATACTACTGCGCCTGTATTTCGCACCTTATTAAATCTTTCTATGTCTGTTTATTAAGATATATCAAATTTATTGTATACCAAATTTTTGTGAATGAAAACGTTCTGTGCCAAATAAATGTATTCAAATATATATGTCTCATAATTTTGAGTATTTTAAATATCCGTATGCCAATTTTCGTATGCCAAGTGATTTGAAATGTTAGAATGTATATTTTCACACCCCAAACGGATCTAGTTCAATTCTGATTACAAATATGTTTATTTTTTTTAATTAAGGAAGAAGTGCTGTCAACATTATTTTTTCATTAAAGATTTTTTTTTATAAATTTCTGATTACAAATCTAGTAATTTTTGTTCTAAAGATGACTCCCTGAAGTTACTAGATGAATGTAGCTGAGGAGAAGTTCAGTAGGTATGTGTTACATGAATATTTATTTTACTTTCAAATCCATTTTTCGTAAGTTTGTTTTTCTTGATTCATCACCAATTTTTTACACCAAATATTAATCAATCTGAATTAAATTATGTACCATCACTCCGCAAGCAATGATAATATATTTATTTAAAATAACAATACAGTATGTAAAGAAATCCACTCATAAAATTGTCGTTTTTTATTTTGCATAAAGTGATTATGTTTATTTTTTAGGTCTTCACGTTACCTATTGTTTGCAATGTATTAGATACCGGTACTTTTTATAATTGATATCGTTCCCTTTATTAACTGAAGAATGAATTCAATGTAATTTGGCTACCTGTGCGCATTAAATTTTTCCAGATTACTTATGTCCTGTGGTCTAGAAGTACCGGTAATATAATTTTCGATTCTCTAAAACTTAACAACAGGTCTATACTGATTATCAAATATTTATTTCACTTAAGAATTTGATTATAATAAGAACTTGCGTAATCAAGGTGCATGTATTTATGTTTCGTGATCTAAGAGTAATGTATCTTAATATATTTTTCGATTCTCTGAAATCTAGAAATTTGCTGATTATCGTAAAATTATATATTCTGTAATGTGTATTGTGTAGGCCTAATTATGGATGTATGAGCATGTTTTCTGTAAATTGCTGCGTACGTATTTTCTTTCCTTTAATGCTCTGACGCATGTCAATGAAACTTTGAATATGTTTATTTCGTCCCAATTTTACGTTAAACGTCCAAAATGGCCATAATCTGTTAATTTTAGATCATCACAGCGTTAAATTGCGTGATTTACATACTGCTCTCCAACAACATGGCGGCAAGCGCAGCGTTCAATTTGCCCCGGTTTCCTCGTTGTGCGCAGCCGAGACTGTTTGAACTAATGTTTGTTTCATTGGCGAGGGAAAGAAATGCTTGAACCGGCTTAACGAGTGAAGAAACGAGCAGATTTTTTTTTTACAAGTGTGCTTTACTTGGTAATACCAACTTAGATCTTTATCAAAATATATTCCTAGATTTTTAACGATAGGTGAGTAAGGAATTTCAATATTACCAAGCGTAATGGCAGGAATTTGACTATCATTCAAAGTGTTCAGCAGTCTTTTTGCTCAGATCATTATGGCCTGGGTCTTAGCTGCATTAAGTCTAAGTCCGAGACTGCTGGCCCATGTCGAGACTGAAATGAGATCGCTGTTTAATTTGTGGATAGAATCATTTAATGTATCAGGTCGGAAATGTACATAGAGTTGGAGATCATCAGCATATAGATGCTAGCGACAATGTACTATACTATGTTCGTTGACACGTTATTTATATGTATTGAAAAGAGTAGCAGAGTGAGAAGTGAGCCCTGTTGATTCCCCCCTTTGTGGATCGCCAAGAAGAAGACTGATTGCCGTCAGAGACGCATTGTCGGCGACGATACAGGTATGATTCCATCCAGCTCATATTACTGTCGGAAAGCTGTAGGGTCTTTAATTTGTCTAGGAGCAATTCGATATCCACAGAATTAAAAGCATTACTCAGATCGAGGAGACATAGAGCCGTCCCCTCTCCTCTGTCCATTGCATTTCGAACGTCTTGAGATACACTAAGTAGGGCCGTAGCAGTTCTGTGACCTGATCTGAACCCGGTATTGAAGTCTATCTAAAAGTTTATACTCGTTCAGATACTCTGTCAGCTGTCGATGTATGATTTTTCCTTGAAATTTCGAAAGGGTTGGAAGAATATACAGGGACATCATTTTATTTTTACTTCAATTTTTATTGTACCGGAGTTTTTTAATGTGCTTCACTCCCACTCCCTCTACTAGTAAACTTCCAACTGTTCTCACTGAACCAAGCGTATACAGTCAAAGTCGCCTTAAGGTCGTAGTAAACACAAACAGTATTGACTTAGTGAGTATAGTACGTTCCAGAAATATGTTCGCGTTTTCCAGTGACGAAAGAGCTTTCAATATTGAATCATATTTTCGCACAGGTACTGTAGTTCGTTTGTTTACGTCGCATCCCGATTTCCCTCACCCGCAACTGTTTAAAATAACTTAAATAAAAGTAATTAACTGTCACGTGATTTTCCCCCCTTTCTACGATCCTGCGACATAACCACTTGGACGGACAGTAGATAGCATGTCTGAGTAATGTTATCTGTGCGGGTCGGACAGAGGTGAAGATTGAATTTACAGTACTCAAGGTACTTTTTATATAATAGGTATAGAATTATTTCAACATGAGTTACTATTACGAAGGACGAAACTGGTAATTGGAATTAGATGCAATAGTCTATAGTGCGATAATAGGCTATGCACAAAAGAACTGAAGTCTGTATCTAAATGAACGGCCACCATTTTCAAAAATGTGCTTAAATATCCATATTATGATTTTTTTTTTCAATTTAACTTCATTCTCTATATTGTACGCTAATGTGCTGCAGAGAGTATAATATACACTCCATAATGAATACTAGTACGTTCGCATGGATGACTCAGTTCGTGAGTAAAAACACTTATTGTTAATACTGTACCACAGTCTACTATATACAGTCACGAAGCTTGAGTTTTGAAGGTGCTAGAAACAATAGACTGTGACGGTACTATATTGCATTGCCTGTAATGAGGCGATATTAGCGATCCTAGTGGTGAGCAACTATCTAATGTTTGCATATTTACTACGTATTGAGCTTCGCGACGGTATATAACTAGACTGTGACTGTACTGTATTTTGATTAAACAAAAACCTAATGAAAATTATCAAACACAAAATTACGATATATCCTAGTTTACGTAAATGGACGAACTATTTTTCTTCCCTCCTATACCTAGTAAAGTGATTTGTTTGTATTTTACGCCAGTATCATCGAACTTCAATCGTGGAAGGGGGTAGCAAACGGTGTTTCCGGCTCTGAACCATTAATCCAAAGGTATAGCCAGTTAATATTTAAAATGTTAATAAAAAATAAAATGATGTCCCTGTATATGGGCCTGTACTCCTCCAATATAGAAGAACTGGCTTTCAGTAAAGTCTTTATTATTGACATTTTCAATATGTTCGGATAAGTACCTGATATGATGAATGCAATCAAAATTGGAGAAGTTTTCTTCGGAGCAGAGAATATTTCGTAGCTAAAACTTCAATTTTTCAGTTTCATCTCACTTTTATTCTCCTGAAACCTGGAAGATAGTTCAACATTGAAATATTAAGAGTACAATACAGTACATAGAGTTGAATAATTTCAAGGGAAAAATTGTTCTGGGCCGGTTATCGATCCCGGAACCTCTGGTTGAACGCACCAGCGCTCTACCGACTCAGCTACCCATGAACTCCACTCGACACCGTCTCAATTTTTCCCATTTTATCCACACAACTCGAATGGACTGATGAAATGCAAGAGACACACATCGAGTGCATACAACTCTGTGTGACTTGGAATTGTGGGAAAAATTGTTCCCTTGAAATTATTCAAGTTTGCTTTACAGGTACCTGAAAAACTATATTTGCACAATACATAAAGTTTTTCTAATAAAAATTTCTCTTTACACATTATCACTGAGACATCTCACAGGTGTTTTTAATACTGTTATATCAAGGCATTTCAGCATCAGAGATCCTAGGTCTAACTCCGTCAGTTGAGAATTTATCATCAAAGGGGAAGATTGAGATAGTCCATTTATCCTCTTTATTATGAACTAGCTAAAAGCACACGGCGTTGCCCGGGTTTTCCTTTTTGCTTCTGACTTAAGGACATTTCGGCAACTCAACTATAGAAAACCAAAACGAATTACTATCTTTACTAAGCTTTCCTCATCCCTGAAGATGAATTTTTACATAGCGTCACTTACATGAATTAATGACCTTAGCCAAAATGCCTCCCAAGATTAACACAATTTAAAGCAGCTGAAGATCAGACACCGAAAAGAAAAGATGTCATCGTGTGTCTTCCTGTATTTGTTTTTAGTTAGCTTTGTCTTGTAGTTTACCTAAACAAAAAACAGCCCCTCGGTCCCTTTATATCCGTTTAGCATAGACGCAATGTTCAACATTGATCTAAATCTGTGCTGACATAAATTTAATGCAATTTCCTGTCTATGTGTGCTTCGCTTGACGTTTAAAGACAGTTGACGATAAATAGTGAATTCTTTTGTTCCCAGTCTAAACCTCTTGGGGTGTCATGGTGATGGGTGTCATGGTGATGGGTCGTATCAATGAATCAATATGTAAATAAAAAAATATATAATAGGATTAGAGAATTTTGCACCCCTTGTCCGCTTTACGCCCGCTTATGTCATACCCGGTTTCTTAAATATTACTTTAAAAATTACGTCTTACAAATACTCATACATAATACTGTATATTAATTATGTACTTTTTATTTTATGTACAAGAATACATTATAATTTCGAAATAAATCATTTTTGGACTTGAAAAATAATATTTTGAGAGAAGCGTATTTTAAAAATGAACAGATTGTTCTTTCCAGTAGGCTTAACATACATACTACTGTACAATCAAGACATGATAATACAGATATAATTTATCAATAACACATATTCGGACATGAACAACAATATTTTGAAAGACATGTATTTTAGAATTAAAACACTTTTATGTATTTTCAGTGAATTTCCGTACGTACATTTACATAATTGTATGGTAACTTTGTCCAATAGAGCATAAATAAAATACTACGGATATACTATTTATGTAGTAAAACCCCCTTTATGTCGGGTTAAAATAACGTATTTAAAATAATGTAAATAAATTATCAAAATAACAAAAAAAAAGTTTTTCTCAGGTTCGAACGCGGGACCTTCTTCACCAATGCCTTTGACTGTACCACTACGCTACAGAGAGCTTTGTAGAAAAGCGATTGAATTTACGTGTTATGAATATTGTCATGTTTGCTGCCTATTATGTTTGATTTTGAACTCTTAAATACTAAACTAAAATGTGTTCTATGCCATATTATATTGTATATTCATGGCACATTACACATTCAATGAAAAGTTCGTCCCTCATTACGTAATTTTAATTTAATGTTATTTCATTTAGTATTTCAGTAGCAATATGGCGGAGGGTGAGTTATAACAAAAGATGTGCGTCGCCGCGTATTTGATCCGTGATTGGATGACGTCCAACTTATATTATACAGTACATGTATGCTTGATCGTATTTTTTCTAATTTTTGTTGTTTTCAATAATTTAACGTCCATCTGTCCAATTTTAATGTAGCCTATGTTCTCCTGGTTATGAAGGTTTAATTTGCAAACTTTGGTAAATATCAGTCAAAGCGTGTAGTAGATTTGTATACAACGCACGCACGCACACACATTGACTTTTATATATAAGATTTATTATACAGGTTTACAATGTGTCCCATGTCTACACTTATATCCTCTTCTTCCAACATTATCTTACCATGCCCGCTCTTGTAGTTCCCTTTTTTCTATCGGTTTCGGAATTTCCTGCAACTATGTGTTTTGAGGTCTGCCTCTTTGTTTCTTTCCCGATGGAGTCCATTCCAAAACACTCTTCTTGGTAGCCGTTCATTCTCCATACGTTTCACATGCCCACGCCATTCCAATTGTCTGTATTGTGCAAAATCCAGAATTGTATTTTTTAATTACTTTGTTGTTTAATAACTTCATTTCGTACTCTTTCAAGTTTAGAATATCTTGCTGAACGCCTTAAGTAGTCCATTTCCATTGCTAACAATGTTGGTCACAAATTTGATTGAACTTTCATGATTCCGCTCCTTTATAATATTCGTTTATATATTTCAAGTTTGGTTATTTAAAAATAATTTTGTTTGATAGTAATACTACATTTAACATTGTTGTTGCTGATCTTTCTTTACTTATCCTGTGTTTAATATCATCTTGCCTGGCCTCTTAATTAATTTCGTCACCTAATATTCGAATTCATTACATTCTTTAATTAAATCTTTTCCATCTTGTAAAATTAATGTCTTGCATTTTCATCACGTCCCATATAAAATGTATTTTCAAAAATTAATTTTTAGTCCCCATTTATCATATTTATCATATTCTTCCATCGATTCTATTACGAATTCATCAGAGTCTAAATATTAAATAAATTATTGTAATACTAATAATATATAGCCACCGGCGCGGCTCAGCCGGTTAAGGCGCCTGCCTGCCGCTCTGAAGTTGTGCTCGGGCGCGGGTTTGTTCCCCGCTTGGGCTGATTACCTGGTATGGTTTTTTCCGAGGTTTTCCCCAACCGTAAGGTGAATGCCAGGTAATCTATGGCGAATTCTCGGCCTCATCTCGCCAAATACCATCTAGCTATCACCAATCTCATCGACGCCAAATAACTCGTAGTTAATACAGCGTCGTTAAATAACCAACTAAAAGAAAAATAATACAATACATACAATTCTTATTCAATTTTACATATAAATCTATGAAAAGTGTGTGCAGTCCACTACAACGTTTATTTGCTTGGTGGTCCGAAGTTCTATCTCCTAAAATAGATGCTTTGACAAGTACAGTACATATATTTGAAGTTCCTTGTTTTATCCATGAAGTTGTTTTGATATTATTTTCTGCTTGACCCTGGAATATGTCAATGAGGCGAATTTATCTGATAAATGAGAGATTTGTCGAATTTCTTTATTTGATTTTTTCATAATATTTTCTTGTGAAAAAAATAAATTATTATAGTTTCAGCTTTGTTTTGGTTGCACATAAAGTCTGAATACCTACAGCAATACGAGTACAATAAAGAGAAACTAAGACCCTGTTTTATATACACACATAACCCTAAATATGCATAGTTATCTCATAACACAAAATATTTTCAAAGACATATAATTTTGGAACATCAAGTTTTATATAAGCTTGATAGTGAACGTGTTAGAAAATATTTGTGAAAAATTGTAGAATTGAGTTAGTACATTGCTATTGCCAAGGAAACTTGAATATAATAAACAAATCTTATATTTCGATAGTGTTCGGGTAAAGGGGTTAAGTCTTTTTTCGAGCAAATGGAGTTTTTTTCCCAGTTGAATAGACAAGTTAAATTCTACAAGTGGGTGCCCAAGAAACAAAATTATACTAGGAATTGATGTGTTTTATTTGTGTAGAAAATGATTTGCAGTAAGGCTCCGAAGTATAATTGTCATTTATCTCAGAGCTCGTTTTTATGCACCCAAACATCATCGATTAATTTTAATGAATGAATTCATTCATTCATTTACTCATTATGTTTCACAAATAATTGTTCAGTCGTGTTGGATGTAGTCATGTACCGAATCCTGCAAAATAGGACGTAATTTGGAATTTCCTCGTTCCAATTTTTCTCATGTTCTTCTCATCTAGTGTCTACTCGGATCTCATTCAATGAACTTTTTTCAGATGGGATTCGAATTTCGATTAGGTTTTCTATGATAGGCAATTTTCAAACCGAGTTATGCATTGAAAATTCTTCGAAATGTTTTAACTGTGTTGCCTCCAGTTTGACGAAAATACTAGCAATGGAAATGGGTGACTAAATGTTTGAGGAGTTAATAGTTTGTATTTATTATTTTCCAAAACAATTGTCTTATTATAACCAATTAAGAAAGAATTAGGCCCTATACAAATACTACTAATAATAAATTAATAATATTTTCTTGCCAGAATAAAGATACATATTGATTTTTTTATATAGGCCCCCCCTAAGATTAATTTTGATCAGAATATTCATACACTAAAGTAAATACGAGAAATTTTACTATATGTCATGATTTAAATTTCACATTTTTTTTATTATCCAATTTAATAAACCCTATTTCACCCTGAGGTATATTAGGGTTATAAATGGCATCAAAATACATATTTTATAACAAAAAAACTACAGTAAAATTATAATATAAAATTGTGGTCACAGTTACAATTCACATGAATTATGTAGAAGAATGTACCGTAATGAAAAATGGATCCTGTTAAAGATTAATGAGATGTTTGAGGAATAATCAATGCAAAAGATATACAAGAATGTCTAACAGTTTCAGAGTAAATACACGACCTTAAAAAGATAATCAATAGTAGATTAATATAACAAAGTTTACTTTCAAATTAATACTTAATTCATGAACTATGGAACAGTTAAGAGTAATAAAGGGATATTACAAGCATTGATTTACGGTTATAAGTTACATACTTGATTCAGGAACAAGTACAATAATTAAAATAATAAGTCAAGTAATGACTTACAACTAACGAATAACGAAATTTTTGAAGGGCAATATATAATAGTAGGTGCAATACAAAAGATTTAAACACAAATGTAAACAGTAAAGGAATAGTAGAGAATTTGACTTAAAATTACAAGTTAAGTACATTCTTTTTAAAGCAATAGATAACAACGAAGAGATACTAATAACAATACACTGACTGAAGTTACAGATTAAACAAACACGCAAAGGATCAATACCTATTCTCAGGAATTATATACATGGACCAGGACTTTAATTCACATCTTCTTGACGTTAATTCGTACATTATTTTGTGTTTCAATCTATTTCAATTTGTTATTTTTCACTGTAACAACAAAAATATGTTTCATAAAGCCTCAAGGCATTTCTCTATATTTATTGTATCATGGTACTCTTCGTCAATAAAGGATCAATAGCTATTTTCAGGAATTATATACATGGACCATGACTTTAACTCATATCTTCTTGACGTTATATCGTATATTACTTTGTGTTTCAATCTATTTCAATTTGTTATTTTTCACTTTAACAACAAAAATATGTGTCATAAAGCCTCAAGGCATTTCTATATATTTATTGTATCATGGTACTCTTTGTCAGTGGCAACCTGTAATGGTTATAGGAAGAAATATATATATATATATATATATAATAGCTATTAAACACATTATTTTAGAAGCAATAAATAACTATACTAAGAGATGACTTAAAATTTACGAATTAAATACATTATTTAGTAACAACAATTAGCAATGAGGAGGTATTACAAGAAATGCCTCAAAATTATAAATCAAATACCTAATTTTAAAAAATTAAATCCAATAGTACAATTATAGTATGCGAAATGGAAGACTTACAGTTTCATAATAGTTGATTAGAACTAATACGATTTTTTCCCGGAATAATTTAACATTTCACAGTTTCACGAATATTCTATTTAAGAAGGACATGAAATAATTATATGATTTAGAGTTGGTAAGTATATTGGTTAACGGTTTGGTAAATGTATAATTTAAAGTGTTCAGTAACAACACAAACTTTTATCTTTCACGACAAAAGACTGGACAATCATATAATACATGTTTGACATCTTGAGATTCCTCCCCACAAATGCAAGTTGCATCGCCAGTCGTTTCACGTTTTTAATTGTGTTGAATTACGGCGTACGTTTTTTTTTTTTTTGCAACATGTTTGAATTGATTTATGATGTAATCAATTCAGTAAAATTTTGAAGTTGTTTCTTCATAAAAAAACTAAAAATATAAGGAAGCTGAAAATTGCTTAGGCCAACGCTTGATATTGTGTTGTAGTGCCAGAGAAAAGGAACTAGAGAAAAATAGGAGACGAAGGATATAGATAAGGGTTTGACCAATTATGCGAGGACGTTTCTAGATCATTCAGTGTAAAACAAGTTAGAAGTGTAATGGATAAGTATGGCCGGCTACGGCATAGATGTGTTATATCCTGTATTGTCTCACCCGTTAAGTCGAGTTTCGATGTTTTGCGACCCTATGGTGAACAGAGATAATGTGCAATACAGAGAAGTCCAAGATACAAAAATAGCCATATGCTTTTAATGTCCAGGGTACGGAAAGTTCCAATGTACTTAAAGGGTCTGTTACATAATGTCCAACGTAAAAGTGTCCTTACTGTATTAAGGCCAATGGCCAAAATGTCAAATTAACGAAAATGCCCATGTGATTGTAATGTTCGTAACAAAAAGTTCAATCTAGATATAATTAAGAACACAATTATTCACACAACGACCTCTATAATACAACTTTATTTGGTAGTATAATAGTTATAACAGAAACCAATATACAGTACATTTTTTATGAACTTCGGAAACGCAAGGTAACATAATTTATATTAATATTCTCAGGCTCATCCGGATTACTGGGTAATTTGAGATGATATGAAATTGCTCTTAAATAGCGAGGTAAGTCATTTTCAGCTTTATATTTCCGTTAGTTGTTTACTAGAACGGCGATTCTTTGTTGGTTTTCTATATACCTTTTATTTATGGACTATTTTATATTAGTGTGACCTGCAAGTACCTAATTGTAAGACCATGGTTTCTGTTAGGCTTTGTTATTGTTTCAGACGTTCAATAGCACGCCATATATTTAAATAACATATTATCGCATATTGGAACGCATTGGACATTTTCGTATATCGGACCTATTTCGTATTGGACCTTTTCGTATATTAGACGTATTACATTTTGCATCTTTTTCCCTTTTGGTCATTTACTGCTAGGACTAAATTCCTTGGACGATTTTTACTTGGACTTTTTGACTACACCTTTTCTGTCTGTGAACATTTTAAATTGGACGAAATTACCTGTAATCGATCCTATGCCACGAGAATTATATTATGACGCTTATATCAAATTTAAGGGTCAGAAATTCTCCCAATAGCAAAGAAGCTAATCGAAATACTACGGCAAGAGTATGAACACAACATGTTATAATCACTTAATAGCAGCAATCAGTAAGGAGAAATATTTTAAATTACATCTCAATTTAAATATTAAAAATAACTTACGATAATGTGAAGCAAAATCTATAAAAATATATTTCAATCGAGGATTGCAGAAACAGCACATGTCATGAAAACTAAATTTTTCAGTAGACACAAAAACGGTATTACTGGTGGTAGACCACATCATTGGTTATAGTACTGCCTTCTTCAGAGAGAAGCCAAATACTGTAGATGTGTGGTTTAAACCAAATTTATTGGAATCTAATGAATTATTAATGAAATAAATCATATATATATATATATATATATATATATATATTAACTTGACCTGTACTGTTTCTGCAAGGAATTAAAATTGTAGTATAATAATTTCAGTTCAACTAAGTTTATTTGTCAAATTAAGGATATAATATATGCATAGGCCTACTGTGTACTTAATACACAAGTTCAACATATACGTAAATGAACTTATTTTTCCACAATTGGCCACTGAAGAATATTATTGTAAAATTCTTGATATTCGTGTGGTATGTAACGCACTAGTTTGCGTATATCGTCAAGCTTCTCTCTTTGAATTGGCACGATTTTGTCTGGATATGCCAATGAAGAAGGTAAATATGGTATTCTTCTTTGTACTTACAAGCAAATATTCTCGAGGGGGCAGATAAAAAATTAATCTTTTTTCTTCCATCATTTTAATAATGTGAAAAGAAGTGATTACACAAATTTTGGCCACTCGAGCGTAATTACGAAGGCCGTAAAAAATAAGTTTCCCTGGGGCCGTTTACAAAGAGAGAACAAAATTTCATGGAAAGTTTTGTTGGAACAGATATAGCAATTGTTGAGTTATTTTTCAACGTATTCCCCACCCGAATTGAGACATTTGTCATTCCGTGGGATCAATTTTTGTATCCTTGTGTCGTAGATGTCTGCCATCTGGAATCGGAACCAATGTGTCGGCACATGTCTTTGACATGAGTTGTTTCTGCGCGCTTCCAGGATTTCACAGGTCTCCAAATGTGAGACTGCTATACTGACATATGTGGTCTCTGCATGGAATGATAGCCCTATATCAACAGTCCATGAAACTCGAATAAACTCATTTCGCCACAAATAGTGACATGTGCTGTTTCTGCAATCCGTGATTCTTTTATTATATTCTGAGAACTTAGGCAAAACAACTATTCGACAGCATCTGGCAAGGGAACACCAAAGGATTTACAGCCGATCGGAAAAACAATTTTCTCATACATTGTGTGACGGTATGAAATTATCTAGAGAGTACATACTGTCGTTAAAAATGGCAATATATTACGATATGCACAGTCACGCTCCGAGAGGGGAGGGGAGGAGAGGGGAGTTATCGCTGGTATCTGCGGTGTAACTACAGGCCATCACGGGAAACGATTTCTTTGTAGCGTGTAACTAGGCACATGGAGAGATCGCTCACGTGATAATACCATCCTGTTCCGAACGTACTTACGTAACCTCACTAAAATTGAATAATCCGCAGCGTCTGAGTGTGAAAATATTCATGGAGGATTGCTGTAACAATAATATTTTACGAGATTTCACGGCTTCGTTGCCGAAATGAAGATGAGAAACAACATATGTTAAGGAGAAAACTACAGTCCCTGTATGGTCGATCGTACTCCAACATATTATGTACACTTCTACTCCGTACCTCCATTACTTCTAATAATATATTCTCGGTATTTGTAATTCTTTGTTTATTTCATTTCATTCTTTCAGGTTCTGCCCAAGGGCAGGTCTTTCTCTGCAAACCCAGTTTTCTCCAATCGTTCCTATTTTCTGCCTTCGCCTTTGTCTCATATTATCCATATATCGTCGCTTTGGTGGTGAAGGGGCCTAACCCACAAAATTTTGATTTTTGACTTAAAACCATTTATGGAGTCTAAGAAGTCTAAATTTTACATTTGTTAAAGTTAATATGCGATTAGTTTAAAAAATAAAGAGTTATTTGAATTTTGTGAAAAGCCCTATACCACAATTACTAAGTTGTGAATAGACTTAAGTGTCTTACATCCATTCACAGTTCCATTGAAAGGAAAAATGCTGGAACGTTTGTACGGTTGTGAAGGGTCTCAATCCACCTGCAAGTGTCTTACATCCATTCACAATTTCATTTGAACAGGAATGCTGGAAAGGTTTGATTATTGTTTGTGTACTGAGCCATCAAAATCAACTTCTAGTAAAACTGACATAAATCCAGACTTTGAAAACAGTAGTGATGAATTATTTGGGGATATAAGTGACAATGATCGGCCATACCATCCAGAAGGGGATGATGAAGAGACAACTTCTCAAGATAATTTAGAATCACCAGCACACTCTGATGGACAGAAGATGACAGAACAAGTTGAGAAAAATCAGATAAGCAAGAGGAATGAAGATATAACAGAGGACAGCAATTTAACTAAGAAAAGGAAACGAAATTCGACAAATTGGAAACGTAATGTTCAAAATAAATTACAAATACCGGTACAGTAGAGACAGATAAAGGGGCAAGAAACGCCTACCATACAAAAAAAACAGAGAGTGCGAAAAACATAATAAGGTCTCATGTTATAAAGCCATTACCAGTAGTATCATTCACATTACTGCCGAAGTTCTACTAAAATGAAGTAACTTGCTTCTGGCTTATCCGAAAACAAGCTATACAGTGACTATAAACAATACTGTGCAGAACTTGGCATAACTCCAGAGAAGGTCAGTTATTATTTAAAAAATCGCCACTGTATTTAATTATGGTTTCCACAAGCCGAAAAAGGATCAATGTGATTTCTGTATGCTTTTAATAACAAAGATGAGGCAGGATAAGAAGAACTTCAAGAAAAATATGGATCTGGATGTGGTTAGGAAACAGGAAGCAAGTGTATGTATATAAAATAGCTAATAAAAGAAGAGCTAAATCTGAAAATTCATTTTCCTGTTTTACAATGTATGTGTAAAAAATTATTGTCACACCATCAGCGTTGGATATTGGAAAACTATATTACATACAGAAATTGAAAACTTTTAATTTCACTACATATGATTTGGGCAACACTGAGGCTGTAAATTTTATGTGGCATGAAGGTCCTCAGAAATAGCAATGTGTCTTTGGGAAATTTTAAGAAATCTTCATCCAGCAGTACAAGAAGCGACTATCTATTCGGATACATCATCAGGACAAAATCGTAACCATAAAATGTGGCTACGTTTCTGCGTGCTGTAACGATGTTACCTATCAACGTGATTAACCAATAATTTAAGGGCTCTGGTCATTCTGAAATGGAATGTGATAGTATCTATTCTGCCATTGAAGGTAGAGGAGACAAGACTGATATTTTTACCCCAGATAGATGGTATATTATTGCCCGAACAGCCAAAATATAAAACTCTTTCTATAGGGTAGTTGAAATGGACTTCGCTGATTTCTTTGATTTTAAGAGCTTTTCTGCTCGACTGATAACTAATAAGAACAAGTATGAGGATGGAGGTACACTAAACTGGCTGAAGGTAAAATAGTTGCAATACAGAAAAGGAAATTCAACCCCCATATTTTTCAAGAAATATTGAGTGACTTAGAATTTCGAAACATCACAGTGACAAAAGATGCTAGTGATAACAGTATATTCAACTCAGATGCAGTAACGTCATCAGAAGAAGATGACTTATATATAATTAATGCTTTGTATCATTTGTTCAATGTAGTATTAACACTTTCACGCCTGTGTACATCACTTTTTAAAAATCAGTTTATCTGAATTTAAAAAAATATAGTATGTAGGCCTATAGTTTAAGTGTAAATTCTTAATTTGGAAACATTTCTGTACTACCTGAAGATATTTGACATTAATTTATTTTTGGGCGTTAAATGAGGTTGAGGATCCCTTGAATAATAACACTTAGAACGGTTTTTTGTCTTGTGCTGCAAATAAAAATTGATGCCAGAAAGGATTAATACACTGATTTTTCCGTAATTTATAATATTTTAAATAAAATACATGTATTTAGCATCATCTGCAATACTTTTGTTTCATATTATCAGATTTGGGTTATGTCCTTTCATCAATTTAAGTTAGATAATTCCTCATTAATAAATACAGTGAAAGATTCTAAGCCACATTATAAAATATAAGTTTGATATTAAAATATTTTAATTAAATGAAACATAGTATAGCATTCTTCTTAATTGTATGAGAACATAAAATCCATTTCAATTTCGAATTTACTCTCACAATGTTAAATAATGTAGTTTTTCTGATTGCACAAAAATTTCAAATCGCTTTATCTCGAAACTTGCTAACTGTGGAATAGAACCATTCACTACCAAAGCGACGATATCTTAATGTCGTCTATTATCTGATATCTTCTTCTACCCCGAACTCTTCTCCCGTTCACCGTTTCTTCCGGTGCATCTTTCAGTAGGCAATTTCTTCTCAGCCAGTGTCCCAGCCAATTTCTTTTCTCTTCCTGATCAGTTTCAGCATCATTCTTTCTTCACCCACTCTTTCCAACACAGATTCATTTCTTATTCTGTCTTTCCACTTCACACATTCCATTCTTCTACATATCCACATTTCAAATACAGTAAAACCCCGATTATCCGTTACCCTATTAACCGATTGGTGGATTATCCGACTGTCTTTCTCGCTCGCAGAAAAAAAAATATGAAGTACTGTACATTATATTAGTACGAATTTTTTCTACAGAGTGTTTTTTATAAACCTTCACCCTTGCGCATTATGGTCTACTCTTCTAGTGGCCGTACTGTTTAATATCTAGGCAAAATGTCTTCTACAAGTGTCAAAAGGAAACATGTTGTGCTATGGAAAAATTGCAAGTAATTGAGTGGTTTGGGAAAAGAGAAAATGTGGTTCATCTCACATCACAATACGAGATATGAATTACAACTGTAAGCGATTTAGGCTAATGAAAAACAAAATATAAACTGTATAAAATTTGTAAATCTATAACATGAGACCTCTACTATTTCTATTTTTCCACAGACAGTTGTCATAAGGTGTTTTCTTGGCCATTAAAAACCCGTCGTTGAAAACCAGACATAAGTACAATAAATAATGTTTTAATAATTAACTTATCGGAAAATCAAATATGAATTGTAAATAAAAACAGAATAAAATTATTGAACTTCTGATCCACTACCTACGGTATTAAAAGAAAAGACCGTGGAGTAAAATGACGATAATTTTATGTACTTAGTTTATGAAAACTTTTCATGGTGCGGATTATCCGATTTTTTCGATTAACCATTCACTCCACCCCCTTCATTACCACGGATGATAGAGGTTCTACTGTACTTCTATTTGCTTCTCTTCAATTTTTCGTAATATCAATTTTTTCTGCACCCCTACAATGCCACACTCCATACAAAGCACTTCACTAGCCTCTTCTTTAGTTCTTTTTCCAGAGGTCCGCAGAAGATGCACCTGTTTCTATTAATAGCTTCCTTTGCCATTGCTACCCTCCTTTATACTTCCTGGCAGCAGCTCATGTTACTGCTTATAACACACTCCAAGTATCTGAAGCTTCCACTTGTTCTATTGCCTCATTTAGAATTCGCAAGTTTACCTTCTTTATTTTTCTTCCCATGACCATGGTCTTCGTCTTATTTACATTTATCTTCATCTCACACTGCTCACAGCTGTCATTTAGCTCCAGTAGCATACTCTTTAGTATTGTCTCCTCTTCTGCTAATAACGCCACATCATCAGCAAAACTTAAATTCTTTGTTAAACGTCTGTTTTTAACTGCAGCAGCATTAAAATAGGATGAGTTTATGTTATAGCGATAATTGAAAAGGAATGGAGATTCAATTTCGCGAGTAATAGAGAATTCAAGGGAGACAGACAGACAGAGAGGATTTCCAGCCTGGAAAGAATAAAATTTTTCTTTCCCCGAATCTGTACATGTAGATCTATTTAAAGTCCAATAATCACTCTACGGTTAAATGTACTAAATTGTCAGTTTTCGTTCATTTCGTTTTACGCCTCCTGTTACAGAACTTACACATTAATGCCAGTAGGAGAGGGGCAAATTTTATGGAACACATAGGCCTACACTAGACACCGACACATATTATGTGGGCCTCTCCTACCCTGAAGTCAGCAGAGCGTAATGGCCTCCACAGAGACACTGACGGAACAGAACATTAACGAAGGACATCAATCCATGACCAAGGCAGAATTCGAACCCATGAACCTTCGGACAGGGTCGGCAAAGAGGAGCGCGTCGTAGATCGCAAAGCCACCCGACCCGGCTTACAGAGGTTTGTTAGGAAAAAAGTGCTTCACATCACAACCTGTAATGTAATGGAATGAATTTCGGGAGGGGATACTACGACCCAGCACTGCGAACTTCGAAGATCTATTGCGCTAACCCTCTAGCTCAGCGTTTCTCAAACTTTTTTGAAGTGGGGACCACCTTTTTAAGTCAGAACAGTTCTACGGACCAACTTACTCTTGTTCTCTTCGAAAGCAAATGTATTATTTTTGTAGCATATTTTAATACCAGTATACCTAGGCCTATATTTTAAAATAGAGTTAATTAATTAAAATTAATTTATTTCAATTAATTTTATATTAGTGTTAACTAATTAAGTTAATGTTAATAGAAGAAAATTTATTTTCGTTTTTTTTTTTTTAATTCGAGGCTGTTAGAGTTTGGATAATCTTTAACTTATTAATTAACCAAATAAATGTTGGTACTCACATTAATAATTCTATAGGTTTACTTTTTACACTTGCGTGTTTCGTCTCTCAATGCCGTTTCAGTTTCGCGGGTTCCATACACTCGTTTGAAAGCACTTCGTAAGAAACAACGCACCGAGGTTTTGGTTCACTCTCATTGCCACACCAAGTAAATCCAAGTTCCAAATAACTCTTGTAATATTTACGAAAGTATTTTTTCTTTGAGCAGGACTAGTTATTTCTTTAATGGCACTAGAATCACTGGTATTAATATCTTCACACACAGCTTCCGAACTATTAGCACTGCCTAAATGAAGCGTATAATCACGTTACAATCTTTTCAAAGCTTCGGATCGAAGCCAGTTTTCCATTATGTATAATGGGCACTTTTTAACAGAGACATAGACAACTACTAGCGTGTACCACATAAGAACGATTTCAAACACATAACTGCTAAAAGGCAAGCTACGAATCAACAATGCACAGAGTTTGTTTTAAGTTACTTGTGATTGGCTACAAAAATATAATTAGAAAAAGTATTGTAATTTGAATTTCTGGATCTGATTCCTCCGGATTTTAAAACAGAAGGAGTCTAAAATTTCTTATATCGTCATCTGGAAAAGCAGAAATAAAAAGAATTAATGCAGAAACATGCCCGATTTTCAACAAGTAGATATGCAATTTGCCACGTTCTATTATTGGTGTACGACGTACAGTACGTGACCATTTCATTGTGCAGACTGGGTGTCGGCAAAACTATTAAGAAAGTCATAAATACATGAAAAGATTCGGTACTTTGGTCCTCTGTTATGAATTCGGATGGTCCCTGGCTGGGTTACAGACGCGGGATGTGCAGGGAATAGATGGCGAGAAACACCACGTTCATAGTTCTTTAAATCCCTCTTTTGTTGTTGAGAGTAGAGTGAGAATTCGGTAGACGAGTAGGGTAATAAATTTCATAAAATGTCAGTACTGGGAGAAAAAGTGAGAGGCGAATGCCATGTGTTATTTCCAAAGTCTGAGATTTTCAGCTATAGTGTGATAAGCAATTCGATTGAATTTTATTTTTTCTTCTGTCTTTTTTGAAGGACCACGAGGGCAGACCTCGAGGACCACAGGTGGTCCGCGGACCATAGTTTGAGAAACGCTGCCTAGCTAGACGCATTTACAAACCCACACTCTCTGACTACATTAAGGTTCGCCGCGTGCTCAGGTTTCGAGCAGGCTACCCAACTCGTCACTAGGCTAGCCCCCTTTGTGCGTCTCCAGCGCACAGTGTGCAAAAACGCAAATCTAGATGGACAAAATTAATAAATTCTCTGGATTTCAACGGATTCTTATGAAACTTTATACAGATCTTATAGGTAGCAATATTTTTGTGTACAAACTCTGATTACGTTTGAGTAATAGGAAGTACAGTTTTATAGGGGGTGATTTTAGACAAAATTAATAACTTCTCTCCTATCTAACAGATTTTTATGAAACATGGTACGGAAGTCACAGATAGCATATTCTTTTGTGTGTATAAACTATATTTACGTTCCATAAGACGATGAAGATAGTGGCAATAATAACGGTAGCAAAACGAAGGAAAATAATCCTTCTACAGTTACATTAGTTTTCAGTTGTTACAAACCTTTCCCTCAATGGGATATTTATTATTCTTTCTTTAACTTATTTTCACACTTTTCAAGAGTAAAATTCGAATGCAAAAAGTTTTGAACTATGTGCAGATTTATTTTAAGCGTCCTATATCTTTTCTCACCCTTAAAGAAAGGATGGGAGATATTTCGACGAGAATTTTCCCTTTGCACATAAAACTTTGAATCACTCATTTCCATGTGAGGTCGTAGTGTATCGTGCAAATGCACAACGGCAAAGAACAGCGTTCCAATTCATTTCGTTCTGATATTTTCTTTAGGATTTTGCAGTTTGCGTTCATATTAATTGAGGCTTTACATCACAGAAAGTTAACATGAAAACTTCCATTTCGTTCATGAACACTTTAGCAATTCCTTTTTGGTATAATGTACTTTTTCTTAATTTTCTACAGTTCAGAACATTTATTGGATTTTTTTTCTGCTTTAAATCTAGCCAAAGCTCTTGTTTTATTATTTTTTTTTTTCATATTTTCAAGTTGTGTATTGCAAGTGGGTTTGTAATTTGTAATTACTCATATATATATATATATATATATATATATATATATATATATATATATATATAGTGAAATTTCCCTTAACGGACACTTCTAAATACCCGACGCCTCTCAATAACGGACATCTAAAAATCCCCTGATTTTGCCTGAAGAAGATCTCGCAAGTAAGCGGTATCATTTAGTGGCAGTTTAAAGAAGTTTCGCTAGCCTACAGCAGAGACATTCTTGGTCGATAGAACACGTTGGGCGGTGATTTAGCGAAGAGTTGGCAAGCCTGAGCTGATACGCATACTCAGATAAACTGAACGCTCACTATTAGAATTAGAATATTTATTTCATTCGTCTTATATCTGTAAGACACATTGTTACAATATTATATTACACCACGTCTGTCTTATTTTACATTATTTTATAAGTTGTGTCATCTCCCAGTTACTCAAATCCCGCCTGACTGTGGTCACGCCTAAATATTTGATCCTCTCTATGACATACACCCGTACACATAATACAGAAAACTGCCTTTAACAATATTACTAAAGCTAATCTATTAAACAAACTTTATAAACGTAATAATTTTTAAATCTGATAGCCAATTGGATTTCAAATTCGTATCCCGAAGAAAATGGGAAAAAATTTTCTCAATGGTTCTATCCTCCTTCGCCATAATGTGACGTAAAAATTTTATTTCTCTTACTAGTATCAATGCTAACTATTGTAGGTAAAATTGAAATTCGCATATAGTCCAATAGGTTTTGGTGTTACTTAAGGGGTTAGGTACAGCTTACAGCAGTAAAATTGTGGATATATTAAACATTTTTTCCTCCATTACTATATCTTGTACAATAATCAAAATTAGTACGTGTAAAACACTGTCCTTCTGCTATATGAAAAAGAAAATATTTTTACGGTTTAATTTTTTTTTCTAAAAATTCAAAACGGTGGCTGTTCACTATGCAGTGATGAAGCATTTCCGTCATAATTAAAAAACTACCCAACATTATGTGATGAAATGTTTTGTGTGTATTTATGCATGTCATATCTACAATATGATGCAAAATCACTTCTCTACCTTTGATAGATTGTGTGATAAAAATAAATTTATTTTTCAAAATGGTCAAATATCAGTATTTTCTTCTAACACAAAATAAAAAAAAAATATATATATATACTGTTTATTAAGGAATGTAGTTGAAAGAGCACGATATTGTAAACGTGAGTTTCAGCAACAAAGTAAAAGAGAGAGAACATGAAAAAGTCAAAATGTTTATGAGTTATGAGTGAAACGCTTCGTCACTGTACAGTGAACTGCCACTGTTTTGAATTTTGAAAAAAAAAAATGAATATTTTTTATCGTAAAAATATTTTTTTCATATAGCAGAAGGACAGTGTTTTACACATACAAATTTTAATTATTGTACAAGACACAGTAATGAATGAAAAAATGTTGAATATTTCCGAATATTTTACTGCTGTAAGCTGTACCTAACCCCTTAACTAAACTGCTTATGTAAAAAAAAAATATTGTAGGACATATGAAGATAAAGATAAAAGGATAAAGATAGACAATTGTGTCCCGTGAAGTTTAATGACCTCCTCTTAGAGGTAACCTCTAACTTTTCTAAAGCAGTGAGCTAATCCGCGTTAAAAGTTGCAATTCACGTGGAGTTCTTTCAATTTACGACATATCTTCGACCCAGGAATGGTACATAGAAATAAGTAAACAGAATATTATTTTGGATTAAAATTGAGATTTTTCTGGTTGTAAATTTACACAGAATGATGACGTCGAACAACGGATCCTAACGTTATAAATATACACACCACGGTTTATTGGACCACTTACTTGTAAGGTACATATATACTGTTTATATAATATATATACAAAGTAGGCTTTATGTACAGTATATATGTATATGTTTATATCTCAACATGTAATATAAATGATGGTGCATATCAAGATAGCATGAGAATGATGCACTAGCATCGTAGCCGCGGGCTGTAATCTTTCAACGTCGTGAGACGCTGAAGACGTCAGGAACAATGAACCAATGCTTTTATGAGATCCTTTCTGGGAGATATAGGGCGCTCACCTTCGCTGTCAGAATACCCTCCGCACACAAGTGATGCGACAGACAAAAGATACATTTGATCTTGCTTTTCTCCAGTGATTATCAAGTTGTAACTCACAGGGACTTGTTACAAAAACTGAGCAAGAAAGCGTTTTCTCTGAAATAAATATGTAAAAACACATTAATAACGTACATTAAAAAGAACGCATGGTTATTTCTCAAAATCAAGAAATTAATTCGGAGAATGTGAGATAATGTATTGTTACAATTGCTGTGATTTCGCCACACAATTTGCCACATGCATAAGGCAATTCAAACATATTCAGTAGGTAATTAAGTTGTAGAATACTGCGAGATTTTCACTTAACTCGGATTGTGAAATATGAGAGCAGCAAATAGAGCATCAAGATTAGGGTAAATCTCTTGCCAAATCTACCATGAAAGTTGCTATTAAGTTGGTATAGTATATTGTATTGGAAATGAGTACACACTTTTGTAAGAAATTACAGAGTCCTCAAAATTATTTTGTGTACCGTCGAGAGATTTGGTAGTTATTTGCCGTGAAAAGAATGTCAATCAGCTCCCTCAGGCTATACTCGGAAGTGAAAATTTAAAAAGGAATTATATGTGAAAATCAGTAGAAACGCACCTTTGTAATGACACTGTTACCTTAAACTTTACAACATGGGAACAGCATTTTCCAGTAATAAACATGAAAATAAGAAACGAAATAGTGTGTTTATGTATATTCAGGCTTGTGTGTGTTCCTGCCTGTATGTATGTCTTGCTGTGTAGTATTGGCTGAACCAAATAATAATAATAATAATAATAATAATAATAATAATAATAATAATAATAAAATTATTATTTATTATTTATTGATTTATGTATATTCAGGCTTACGTGTGTTCCTGCCTGTATGTATTTTTGTGTAGTATTGGCTGAACCAAATAATAATAATATTAATAATAATAATAATAATAATACAATAATTATTATTTATTTATTTATTTATTTATTTATTCATTTAATTATTTATTTATTCTGGCAAAAATAAGGCCATCAGGCCCTCTCTTCCATTTCGCCAGAAACAAAAGAAGCTGATACAATTTGCAGTAATACAAGTTAATAATTACCGACTAATATTTAAAGAACACTAAAAAACTGATGTTATGCAAGCATAAGTTGAGTAAAATAATTCGAACATACTAAATAATATTTACTAAATAATGTAAGACTTAGAAGTTACACTCAATGAATATAGTGCTAAGTGAACCAATATTACAAATTACAATAATTACAAATTCAGACATAGATTAGGCTATAACTATACAACATTGAGGAATATTACATATACACATACATGCGCACAAGAGGAAGAAAGAAAACATATTTTCAGAAATATTCAATAAAATAAGTATTACTCGACAAAGGCGAGTGGAGTTGCGGGCATAATGTGAACTATTGCGATGCGGTATTACGAACGCAGGAGCAGTAGCGCCACGATTCTGGGCTGCAGGACTCCACTGGCCTTGGTCGAGTAATACTAACAATTTGTAGGATTAAAATGAAATTTATAATTTCGATATGACGAAGCAAACAAATTAGAATCGCTATCAACAAATTATTGAAAAAATAATGTATTAATTAGGATGAAGCCATAAAGTATGTGCAGGATAGTTACTGTAATAATTAATTTAACAATTACCAACTTCATCTGCTGATTTTGATACAGTGAACACCTACATATTGGAAGACTATAATATATTCATGGAACTGTCTTGAATAACATACTCACATTTATCTACCGATCAGCATTGTGTCGTGCTCTCAATTTGTATCTGCGGTGGCTGGCCAGACCCGAGGTCTGTCACGCTGCAGGTCCGGGTTCGAAGTGGATGTGAAGAATCTATTGTGACATTTGTGGCGACAATGCGTTTATTTTCCCCGGGATTCTAATGTTTCCCCAGTAAATAGGCATTTACTGAATCCCGTCAACTGTCCACTTAATTTTCATTACGTAGCTTTAGCCGATTGGCGACGCAAGGTACGGGCTGACCTAACGACATTTAAGCCTTGGTTTTTCTGAACCGACGCATGCGACGTGCGAGAAGCGAGGCCCGCCTCGCACAAATCCGGAGTGGTCTCTATCAGCGTATTCCGAATCTCACCGGTCCGGTGCCATCAATGACTTCACGTTGCAGCCAAATAAGGAACAAAACTGCTGGAAGGATCGATGGCTGTCATGGCGACTGTACAAGTTGTTGTCTGTGCTACGCTAGCAAAATTTTGCGAAATTTTCGTACTCCCATCTCGTTCAAAGAAAAGATAGTATAAACAATTTATTTCTTGAACCGGTCGGTAGTAATAACGGGTCCGTTGACATGTTCGCTCTTAAGCCATTAACATATTGAATTTACGTTGTGCTCATTACAAACAATACAGCAGAACTAAAGCAGAACACATCGCCATGACACAACAGTGCACGATGTTATTCGTCTAATTCCCGCCCTATACAAGAACCAATCAGATTCACTGATTACGGCTGATGGAGACTGCCACCACCTCTGCAAGTTGATGGCACCTGTGCGACACCGGTGGATCATCAATGACGTCATCGGTGGAATTTGGAACACCGTGATTCCATCGGATTGCTCACCGGTGAAATTCGGAATACGCTCTGTAACTGCGAGATGCGAGGTCCCTCCCCTACTCGCAGCTGTTTGTAAGTCGGATAAATGCAGAGGTTAATAACAGTACACTATGGCTAGGTTTGAATTAGTTTAATGAATTGAGGTTTTATAATTCTTCCTAAATGGGAAGACGTTAGACTTTCAGATTCCTCCTTTTGTACAGTCTTGATGTAAGTTATTCTGGACGAAAATGAATAACTAATATTGGATTTAGGACAAGTTACGAGAGACAAAGAGGAATTAAATTGTATCAACAAGAGGTGCGGCCGTACTGAAACAAAAATAGAAGTGAAGGGTACACGGATAAGAAGATCAGTGTCATATAAAGCACAGTTTTCAGGAGAGCAAACTGGAAGTTCGATCCTGAACATCCTCTGCCAGTGTTTAAATTTAAACTGCGTGTTTTTCGGAAGCTGTTCGTTTATGCTCACTTATCTGTAAAATTTAACATGATGATACATTCACATATTATTAACTATTAGTAATAGTAGTAATAACAATAAGTTTTCACATTCGGTGAACCATGATATTTGTTCTATATTGTTCAAATTTAAAGTCCATAGCTACATCTTCACAACTAACAGAGCCCATTTAATTATGAAACTTCAAGAATTTGCAAGTGTAGTGTTTGTGGTTTTGCTCATGAAAGAGGGGAAGAAATAAGAAATAATAAATGTACAGTACGATTATTTAGTTCTCACAGTCGCCAGCAATGTGCGCCTGGGTCAGGCGAGTCGATTAAGTTACGCCAAGGGGTGTTTAGGTTAGTCTCTCGCCTGCAGTCAGAGTGATCTGATGCAGTATAGCGTTGTGTTTGCAGTACAGTTAAGCTGTACTGCATTTCTTTACCGATCGCTCGCCCTTATCTCTACTCCGGAACTCTCCCCACTACTCTTATTACTTCCTCTCTTTCGTGTCGCTGAGCTGTCAGGACTAAATAATCGGTCTGTATCTCACTACAAAGAATCTAAATTCGTTAATAAATATTATCCATTAATAATATGTTAACATTTAATTGCTCATGTCAGAAAAATAAAAATTTGAAAATGAATGGCGAAGATTATGGAGGTGTTTTAAGAAAGTGGAAAATGTGAAATGTTCACATATTTCATGACCTTAAAGCATAAATTTATATTTCCATAACAACAATGACCAGAAATGAAACTTTATTATGGCAGGAGGGAATGAGGATTCACATTTTATCAAATACAGATAATAAACATTGTAACTCGTACTGTCTTCCCTTACTTTTGTGCGAAGTCCTTGATATGATTGTATATGGTTAGAAATGTCTTAATATTTTCGTCTTCAAGTTTTTAAGTTAATTTTCATTGTTTCAGTTACAGTTTAGCACCAAAGGTTAGACAAAACGCAAAATCTTTAAAGTATACAGTATTGTGTGAAAACTGATACATACGTACATATTTGAAATTCGAGTATTATCATTATCATCATCATCATCATCATCATCATCATAATCATCCACATGGTTTCTATAAGTTATTCAGGCCCATCTGGAATAAAGTGAAATTGTAGGCCATAGGCCTAATCATCTCATTGGAATTGGGTGCGTCTCTTATTTTCTATTTGTTCTGTATTGCCTTACCCGATGGTCTTTCGAAATGCGCAATATATCGCCAGGGAGTTCGGTTTCTTGCAAAAGCCTGAAGCTTTTTTTTTTATTATTTCCAAGGACTAGAATGAAAGGATTAAGAGTCCAATATTTGAAGGTATAAAGATAAAAATACTTATAATAATAATAATAATAATAATAATAATAATAATAATAATAATAATACCTTATTAACGTCTTCATGGTGAATGCAATGTTATATAATATTCTTTAGTATTTTATATCTACCTCAATTCTATTTTTGTTGAAAATTGATTTTTGTTAATTTCAACATGAGTATTTTACTTACAAACAAAATGATATTTTGATTATTACAGTAGGCCTACTATTAAAGTTTACTTATTATGAAATATTTAACAAGAGTTACAAAGTGACAAGAGTGATTATAAATAATAATAGTAATAATAATAATAGTAATAACAATAATAACCATAATAATAACACCTTATTAACTTCTTCATGGTGAATGCAATGTTATATAATATTCCTTAGTATTTTATATCTACCTCAGTTCTATTTCTGTTGGAAATTGATTTTTGTTAATTTCGACGTGAGTATTTTACTTACTAATAAAATGATATTTTGATTATTACAGTAGGCCTACTATTAAAGTTTACTTATGAAATATTTCATGAAGCACATGCAGACAGAGAGCCTTACTGATCTTTCTGCGCACTCTTGTATTTCATTCAGAAGCAAAATTAACAAATGAGAATCTCATGTTAACGTGGCGTATATTTGGTAGAACTGTCATGTCTGTTTGTTGATTGGCTTCATTCACATGATTCATCTGTTTAAACCAGAGCATCATCTTGGGTTTCCGCCCTCCGGTCGTGCACATAATACAGCCGCTTGCACACATGGTCTAGCTTCAGGAATGATTGTCTGTCTGCTCGTTTCTTTGATATGACTACAACTCGGGATTTGTCACAAGTAAGCTATTTCAAGTCGGTGTATATATTAACACGGAACGTGTGAAAATAAATTGAATTTCACGCTATAAATGAATTGTTTTTGAGGCTATAAAACGTGCATTCTCTTTTTCTTCTACACTGTGATCCTACCTACAGTGGGTGAAGGAATCTCGATCATGAAGGAAGAGGGAACATATTCATCTTGAAGGGAAAAGTATAATTAAAATATAATTAATCTGTTATATTTCCCAATTAAATTACAATTTTGACAGATATTATGCTATCACTGTTCACATTGATCTTCGTAGTTCTGGAGATGGATGACAGATTCAATAAAAAGCTGAAGAAACAAGGAAAGATAATTCATTAAGAAGAAAGGAAGGAAATTAAAATAAAAATTATAAAAGAATAAGAAAATTAAAAAGAGAAGAAAAGCAAGGGAAAGATAAAAAAACTGAATTTGGAGTAAGTGTTGAAAGTGAAAAATACATGAAAGAGACACAAAAGACTGAGTACTTGAAAAGGAAAAGAAAGGATAAGAAAAAAAATATTAAAAAGGCAAAAGAAAATTTTCGAAGAGAAGAAACAGAAGAAGTTAATTATAAGAGAAAATAAATTCGATGAAAAAAAGGAACTGACAGATTGAGAAGAAAAGGAAAAAAGTATTGTAGGAAATTAGAAGGCTAGTAATTGAAGCAAAAAAGGAAGAAAGAAGAAAATGGAAAATGAATTCAGAAAAAGAAAAACATTATGATAGTAACAGAAGAAGAAGATAGGCGAAACAAAACGATTAAATTAATACCTGAAAAGAAAAGTAGGATAATAAAAAATATTAAGAAGAGAAAGGGTTTCTAAACAACTAATTGCTTAAAAATGATGTGTGTTTTGCCGCTTCTATCGTGAGTAAAGTGTAGAAGCAATTCTCAGTATACAATTTGTTTTATCACGTGTTGCATTTATAGCCGTTTTGACTACAAGGCCATTTCAAGACTATCGACTGTCTGGAGTGATACATTTGTCCTTGATACACTGGATTGGCATCTATCGGCCAGTCCCTTTATCGGCTTAAAATCCAGAGGGTATATCAGTAGACTTGTCCACATATACCATTCTGGACAAAATTATTTCTCGGCTAGAATACTTCTAGGTCGAAGAATTAAGCATCTCACATGCCCAGCGTGAAATGTGTCTGTTCACATCTGCCAGCATACGACTTATCTGTTTGCTGAATAAAGCTTTCAAATTAAAGAGATGAGAATCAGGATGCAGCATGCGTGAAAGATTTCTTTATAATTTATGAAAATTAATTATTACAGTTCTTTTTCGTAAAAAGTTGTTCGAACATTAGAAAAGACTTCATGGTAAGTAACACAAAGCCTGTAGAGCAGGCCTGCACAAACGGCGCTCATTGAGCGCGGCCGCTTCGAGGCCGTCTAACAGCTCGCCGGAAAGGTACGTCCGAATGACGTAGGCCTGGTATAGGTAGAGGATAGTCCACGCACCTATTTGGTGTAGTGTGTATTATCAGTAGCTTTTTCACTTTGCCTATCTACGGCTACATAATGGAGAAATCTAAAAGACGGAAAAGTGATCATCAGGCAAATTCTTTCAATATCTCATGGGAAAATGCTTATTTTTTTCACAGCAGCTGGAATCCATATTTATCTGCCACAAAAGCTTGAAAGAAAGAAGAAAATATAATATAATGTGTTATTACTAGTCCAAGCATAGAGATACGATGGTTTTGTTGGTGAAGATCGCAGTAAACTTCAACAATTTAAATATCCCTCTTCAGGGAAAAGGCCAGCTCATTGTTGATATGTTGAATAAATTACGAGATTTCAGTCGTAAACTTACACTTTTCGTAAGTCAGTTTCGGGAAAGTAATATGGCTTACTTTCGAACGATAGAAACTGCTCGTGATGAAGCCATGTTAAACGATTATCTGCAAATATTGATTGAAATTCAAAATGAATTTAATTCTAGGTTCCAAGATCTTGCCTTAATTGGAAAGAAGTTTAAAGTTATATCATAATAAATTCCTTCAACACCAGTTGAAAGTGTCATACAATTTATAGGTCGGCCTGGTTACCGCAGATGGCATAGCGCTGACCTTCTATGCCCGAGGTTGCGGGTTCGATTCCGGATGGCATTTAATTGTGCTTAAATGCGACAGGCTCACGTCAGTAGATTTACTAGCATGTAAAAGAACTCCTGCGGGACAAAATTCCGGCACACGGGAGACGCTGATATAAACTCGGCAGTTGCGAGCGTCGTTAAATAAAACATAACATTTAACAATAGGTTTAGGATTGAATGGGGCCGTCTGATGCTTATCTACTAATATAGGCTATTATTAATATGTTACAATTTATTCATCATGAACCGTTTTAAAGCGGTTTATTGAAAATGTAACTAAGTGATTGACACTAATAACATTCACCTTGAATTTTACCAAGCATCATCTGCTAGTGCGTTTAATTTTTACATTTTGTTTTAGTTGTTTCATTTATTCAGTGTGTGTGTTTTAATTCATTACGAAGTGACAGTGTATAATAATAGCTGTATGAACACTGTAATCCATAAGTTCATTTAAATAGCATACAACGATTATGTCGCTTTTACTCATGTTTCACCATTGTGGCATATATTAAGCATGTATAAAGACAAAGTATAATATCTGAAGATGGGATAAATATGCCGAAAACGTTCATGATGAATAAATTGTAACATATTAATACTATATTAGTAGATAAGCATCAGACGGCCCCATTCAATCCTAAACCTATTGTACTCTGCTTATCGGTCAAAACCTCAACAAAATGAAATAACATTTAACGATTTACAGCTTGAACTTATTGATCTTCAATGTGACCTAAGGGCTAAAGACCGTTTGAATAATACTACTAGCCTGGTTGAGGTTTACAAGACTAAACCTTAGCAATAATATCCACGACTATACAGGATGTCTGTGAAATGATTGCTATGTTAGGCTCAACATTTATATTTGTGAGCAACTGTTTGCTATAATTAACTTTAATAAAGGCAGGCATCGAACATCTGTAATTGATGTTTCATTACGATCAGTATTGTTCCTTTCAGCTGCCAACAGCATAAAACCCCGTTTTCATGTGCTAATAAATAAAAATATAAAAAATGATATTGTACATTTAAATAGCCATAAAATTTCTATTATTTCTGTGAAATAAATATTTCTTTATTAATTAATAATAGTCCAATATAGTTTTGTAAACACTGAATGGGAATTCATTTCATGAGCACTCGTACTAGTACTTCCATTTGTGTACATTTTGTACGAGATCACCCTTTCTTCCATTCTACCCTTATACAGAGCGCAGCCAATATCTGAATTCCGCTCGTGAGCTGTGAGCCGACTCGGAGTGCGCAAACCTTGTGCAGGTCTGCTTTAGAGGTTAAAGGACATGACTGACAATGAATAGCCGAGTGGTTTGCTATGAGACAGCTCGTGTAAAATCTCAGGTTAGGATATTGGCGGGATTCCCTTATTTTCTTATTTAATTTGTTCTTTAGTTTAATTCGATGTAATTTTTTTGGTGTATTGCGACTGCATTTTAATCAATATTCCAAATATATTACTATAAGGCACGCAATCACGCGATTTAAGGCACACATATGAGAGATCCATGAATAGATTTAATTTTATTCGTTCTAGACAAACGAGATGTCGTATCACGTTCATAATTGGTTTGATGGAAACAAATCAGCTGATTCACTGTGCTTTAGAATGGCTGAGGTGAACGCTCTCTTTAAGAGTAATTTTATTGCTCTCGTTGACGCTAGCTGGAATGTTTCCGATGCAGGGCGCCATTATGGAGTTGATACATCCACGGCTAGAACGTTATAGAGTTAATGGAGAGAGATTGCGAAACAGCTAATCCCTGGTAGACCACGAGTTTCTTCAGGGAGACAAGACGCGGCCTTAATCAGAGCGGCGCGGGATAATCCTTTCTCAACCGCCCAGGAACTAAAGGAAGCGTCTCATTTCCCGGGTCTCGTCCAGAACAGCTCAAAGGCGATTAAGAAGCCGTGGAATTGGGTGTCGTCGTGTATTGACGAAAGAATCTTCGTCTGACGAGCAAGCCGTGGATCGGCTAGCGATTGGGAAGACGTAGACTGAAGGAAAGCAATGTTATTTTCTCCGTCGAGATCACAATCTCGACAGCAAAAAATGGTTCTATTCGTGTATATTGCACCATAGGACAACGATATAACTTGCGTTATGCGGGCACTCGTTCTAGAAGAGAGCGCACAAGTGTCCATTATTGGGGCAGGATATTTTATACACGCGCATGAACGTTAACGCATCCGCGGCAAGTTGAACGCAGCGTGCTATGAACTTTTTGTAGAAAACACAATTATTAGTTTCTTGAGCCCGGTTGTGTTGTCCTGAAGTAGTTGTATTTCAGCTGGTTATCCATCCAGTTAATAGACCCAGAAGACTCAGAGGTGGTCTCAGAGAAGGTATGATATTACACGCCCTCCATGGCCTTCAAGGTAACCAGATCTTAATCCTGTGGAAAACGTTTGGAGTATACTTAAAAAACACTGCTGTCAAATTGTTATGAACCACTTCTGACAACTAACTGTAGATGCTCTACGTCATGTAGCGTTTAATACTTGGGAGAGAATTGACAAGGACGAAGAAATTTCCCATAACCACTCTTTTTATTTTCATTTACCTATTCATCTATTTATTTGTTTATTCATTCACTTTTCCATTTTTTTCCAAAGAAGGCCAGAAAATTATACGCCTTCCACAAATCTACAGGGTGGAAGTGACATATCCTGCATATTGAATGGGACGATAGGATACACTTGAAGAATAGAAAACCTATATTACGATTCGTGATTAAATGCACGGTTAATTAGAAAATTAAGTTGAAAGTTTCAGCAGTTTGGCAACGTCGCCGCTAACGCAGTCTTCGTTCTTCTCGTAATGCAGATGTAAGAGGTCAACGAACTCAGGTTTGTTTTCGTACACTAACCTTTCTGGCTACAACGTTGCAATCTATTTGCATCGTTCAGTGTCTTTTAAATTAAATTTACACGATAACCGTCCACGATATTGAAGTACGCCAGAGGGATAAAGGATTTTTTTCACATTTTTTATCGATATGAACAAAAATCACGATCCTACTCGCATTAGTTACCGAGTAAGAGGGCGTTAAACAATAAAAAACAAACAAAAAAACATTTTTTAACTAAGAACTTTCCACCAATATGATATTATGCGCGCGGTTCGAGTCTTCATGGGGGAAGAAATTTTCTCATGAAATTTCGGCCAGTGTATGGGACTGGTACCTACCCAGCATCGTGATGCACTTGGAGAGCTACGATAGGTAGCGAAAATCCGATTTCGCAAACCAACTGTAACGGCTGGGGAAGGGATCATCGTGCTAACCACACGAAACCTCCATACTGGTTGGATGATCGTCCACCTCTGCTTCGGCATGTGGACGTGAGGCCAGCAGCCGGCTGATCGGTCTTAGCCCTTTAGGGCTGTAGCGCCATGGATTTTTATCAGAGACGAATGGAGGGTTGAGGGTTGGTTGAGTGTCCTTGACGCTTGCTTTCAGCGTGTTCCAAATAGACTAAAGTATAGAGCCCACGAACACTGTCATCTTCCAGTATTTGTAAAAAAAAAATGTTAAATGTAGGGAAAGCAAAATTGTACGCCATATACGTTTTCGGCATTTTAAAATTGTAATGCAAAACTGTTAAAAAAAACATGTTTTCAGACTTATGATTTACTACATTTATGACAATTTAAGTATGATTTCCAACAATTATTCTCAACCTCACCAGCATTTTAGACCTTTCCGATATTAACCCTTATATACAATGATTGTATTGTCTTGATTTTATAACACGCAATAATCTTGTACAAAACACGGAACGTGCTTGCTTGGACGTGTGTCAAATTCGCTTCCGCTGCCTGTACTTGAAACACGTCGACTACATTCTGTCCAGCATTGTATGTTCGCCTTCAAAAATTCAAATTATGGTTTATTTAACGACGATCGCAACTGCAGAGGTTATATCAGCGTTGCCGGTGTGCCGGAATTTTGTCCCGCAGGAGTTCTTTTACATGCCAGTAAATCTACTGACATGAGCCTGTCGCATTTAAACACACTTAAATGCCATCGACCTTGGCCGGGATCGAACTCGCAACCTCTAGCATAGAAGGCCAGCGCTATACTAACTGCGTTACCGAGAGAGACTTCACCTTCAATGTAATACAAATATATCCTACATAGCAATTATTGTCAGTAGGAGATTTTACGTTTTTCTCCTTTGACTTTATCTGACTGTGAGATGTTCGTATGTTATTTTGATTGTTAAAGCTGCACAATAAAAGGACACGAACAGGGAAACCCGTTATTTGTGAATATTTAGTGTTGGTTCATAATTGTCACAAGAGAGAAATACCGGGACATCACTTTATTTTTACTTGCATTTTTATTGTACCTGCGTTTCTGAATGTACTTGACTCCCACCCCTTTCACTAATGTCCTTGCTAGCGTCGCCACACAAACTTAAGGCCTGTTGCTAGCAGTGAAGTAAACAGTACAGAGTACAGTTTGTTTCAGAAATATGTTGCATTTTCTATAGAAGAAGGAGCTTATATTATTGAAGTTTATTTTTACACAGTTATGGTGTGTAGCATAACTGAATTTATCTGTGTGGACTGAGCAGAAGTGAAGATTAGAGTTACCGAAAGTACGGTACCCTACAATATGGTACGGTACTTAACAGCATTATTTAAACAAGTGTTTTGTTTTACTGTTTGTAGATATGAAGGACAATGATGGAAACTGGAATTACAATATAACCGAATGTGAACAACAGTTTTTTTACGCTTTCCTGATTATATAATTACGGAATATTTTCGTAGAAGTGTCATTAATCTGGTAATAATAATAATAATAATAATAATAATAATAATAAGAAGAATAATAATAATAATAATTTAATAATAATTTATTTATTTAATCTGGCAGAGCTAAGGCCAGTAGGCCTTCTCTTCCTCCCAGCCAGACTCTAATTCTAATTAAATACATTTGCTTACATAGTTATTACATTAATATCTAGACCATAAAACAATATGAAAGTAAATTATGAAAATTGGATAACTAATGTTAGTGTGACAATAATAAACACTGGTAAGAAATAGTTATAATAATAATGATAATAATAATAATAATAATAATAATAATAATAATGATAATATAAATTTAGAGCAACAGGATGCACAGAAAGGAAGAAAAGTGTAAGATTGCCAAAAAAGGTGACAGAAGATGCTGTAGAAGATGCTAGAGAAAGGGTGCAGCGAAGTCCTAATAAGTCGGTCAAGAAGCTAAATATAGAAATTGGAGTTTCTTACGGAAGTGCTCACAAAATTCTCACGAATAAATTAGGTTAGTAATATGCTGAATAAAGTAGACATTACATAATGAATATAACCGCCTGAAGAGTTGAGTTTATGAAAAAAAAAAATTACTACTCCACTATTTTTTTTATAAAATACCGTAAATGAAATGATCAAACTGAA
This sequence comes from Periplaneta americana, assembly GCF_040183065.1. NCBI lineage: Eukaryota > Metazoa > Arthropoda > Insecta > Blattodea > Blattidae > Periplaneta > Periplaneta americana. The sequence goes on along the minus strand of NC_091126.1, from coordinate 100,264,551 downwards.
AATCGTAATACTGTATTTCCCTATAACGTAAATGGATACACTACTTTTCTCTCCTCCTATAGCTAGTAAAATGATTTGTTTACATATTGCACTAGTAACACCAAACTCCTATAATGGAAGGGGAGTAACAGTGTTTCCGAGTATAGCCAGGCTAATGTTAAAAATGTTGGTAAAAATAAAGTGATGTCCCTGTAGAATAAAGCACACAGTTCAGTCCTCTAAAATAGAGATTAAATTGTCGTTATCTCAGTTCGATCAATTGATGTTTCACGATTCTCAATGACTACAGGGAGGACAATGAGTTAAATTCTGAAGTTTAGGTTGCCAACAAGAGTTTACTAAATTCGAAACGACTTTGCATTCCGGAGCAGCTGGAAGCCGTTGTGAACCACAGTGGAATACCTGTCTGCATTACTCGGCTAGAGTCCCAGTAAGGTTCTGCAAACTGAGCGCAGCGGCTACTCACAGAGGATAGAGAACGACTTGCATGTTCATCTTTGTATTCGGCATTGATCAGTTGAAAGAATACAATGGATTGTCAGCGAGAAAGAATAAAACAAAACTTCTTAAAAGAAATAAAACATAATTCGCATATAATTTATATATTTACTAAATTGCATAGCTTTGTCTTGAAACGTCATCGACTTCATAGAATTTAATTTCTGGAATGAATTATAGCGAGTTGTCTCGACTTGGTCGTAAGGACTGCTGCATTGCCTTATGAAGGGAAAGGTCGCCTGATAAATTCCTCACACTGCAAAGACGTCGAGTAGCCCAATGTGACCCCTTCCACCATGTTAGCTTATAGTCTTAGGTGCAGTATGATTTATGGACGAGAAAGCTATTCTTCTAGACGTGGTGTACATGGTCGTAAGGCATACTTATTGAAAAGGGTATGCTCAATTCCTATGTGTCATGGATCTTTGTGACGTTGATATTGTTGTCTATGTCGCAATCAAATTGGAGATCAGATTTGTGGGATTTTTTTTCGACAACTACTTAAAGGGTTCTGCGATGTGTCTCATTTCTTAAGCTGATGCAGACTCTGCTCTCTTGCAATTTTCATGTGATTCGTGTGTCAATTTTTGGATTACGTTGTTTCAGATTATTGCTTTTGTATCATTCATGATCAGCATTCCCTTCACCATATTCCTCTTTTTAAATTAATGGAAGAATTTCGTCGTAGAATAATTCCGTGATAAACCTCTGCAATGCTTGGGAAAAGTGGCATAAGTCAGTTTCCACAATTTTTTTATTCATTTATTGACAACTTACGGAACATCTGCTCGCTTGGGAAAAGAGACATAAGTATTTCTCCCATTAGAATAATTCATACGGAAGAAAATCAAACCGACATAAACCAGTGAGAAGACAGTTATTTCCTTCGCCTGTAAAATTAACATTTCTGACTTATGCCAATTTTTCCGAGCACTACAGAACTGTCCACCACCTCATTCTAGTGCCGAGGTCATGGAAAGCATGGAGCTCTACCTCCATGCCCCCCAAGTGCCTTCATGGCATGTTACGGGGATACCTTTACCTTTTTACCTTTACCTTTACTACAGAACTGTCTTCAGCTATTTTATCAGCTGCTTAGTTTCCTTTTATTTTCAAGTGTAATGATATCCTCGCCAGGTGAACTGATTTGAATTTGTGCACTCTGCTTAATTATGAACAAAATTTACGGAAGTGTTCTATCATAATTTATGTTGTGACCATTTTGTAGATGTAGACGCTTAAACTATATGTGTACAAGCCTAAATATTCTGCTATTACATGTACACACTTGCAGTTACTTCATGTTGATTTTAACAATGTAGTACTTCTGATTTGAAATTAGAGCAATATATTCGAAACTTTTTTCTTATTGTGTAATTTCTGTCAGCACTGCAGCTTTGCAGAATGTCTGCAGGTTAAGTAATATGGAAGAAAATTTTTAATGACATTTCCGCCAGCGCCAGTGTATAGGACAGGTGCTCAGGTTATATTGTGATGAATTTAGTGAGCTGCTGCGAGTAGCGTAATCCGTTTTCGCATGCCAACTACTATATAATTTTCGGGGATTGTCGCTTTAACCACACGTTCTATTCAATTCTTGAGGGGAAGGACACGGGCTGGTGACTGCTCTCGCACGTAGGCCGTTTGGGTGGGCCCATTATAGTTCCCGGAATAGAATGAGGTGCATTCCCTAAAACCCCCGTGTTAGAGATTCCACTACGGGCTGCCCTCGAACTCCTCTGCACCACGTGATTCCTCAACCCTCTGTCCCACGAGCTATCATGTGCTCTAGGGGTAGAGCTCGCGGTACATAGCACTACCACCAGCAACTAGTGAAGACAAACCAAGGAGTCAAATTTAAAGAATACAGTCACGAATTTCACTAGCAGTATTTCGATTCTCTTTTGATTCACATGGCTCAATTCCCGTAACTAGTGGCGAGCGTAGTCGGTCCGCAATATCCAGTTAATTGTTCCAGTATTTCTTAGAGCGGCGTCTTTTTTTACTCGTTGTTCAACGACGCTGTATCAACTACGAGGTTATTTACCGTCGATGGAATTGGTGATAGTGAGATATTTGGGGAGATTACATTAATAAATCTTTAAACCTGACATAGAGAGAATATCGTCGCTTCACAGCTTGTGAACTACACTTTTCATTTCTTTCAGTAACGCTCCCAACTTTTCGATACTTGCTCTCAAAGATTTCCAAATAAACTATATGTGAATTTCAATTCTAAGCTTAATTTATATCATTTATTAATATTAATGTTAATTTGTATTGACATACAGTAAGGAAATGCTTTCAGCATAAAAACTTCACAATGTCCTACTGTATGTAATTAATTGGAAGTATAATATTTTCTTCAACACTCCTGTACCAGTAATCCCAATAAATAATAATGATTGACGAACAATAAAAGAGTAGGGTCTATTACATTAAAATAATTAATACCTACTAGTAAAATGGAATACTTGTTCTTTTTTGTTGTTTCGAAATTACTGAAATATGTTTTCCTTCAAATACTATATAAAAATCATATTAATAAATTATGTTTTTCAAACCACTACTTTGTGAAGTATAACTGAATAAGCCTAAAGCTTCTTGTATTACAATTTTCAAATATAGACACTGATAATAACTGTTTTCTTTTACTTCTACTAAGTGTGTTTATAATGTCCAAATGCCTATTTAATCCAACCCTAGAAGCGCAGAATAGATTCTTGTACACCCCTCCAGCCAAGAACTGGTAAGAGCAACGCTTGAATGATGCAGTCTGCACAGACCGGCGATCCGCGCACATAACTGCACATCTAGGGTGCTAGTCATAGACAATTCGCTAGCCCGCGCTACGAGCGTGCTAAACTAGCTCCGGCTATCGACTGGTTACTTGTACAGGATTCATACCATATCTTATCGCTAACACTGGTTTATGAATATAAAAAACGATAGTTCGCTGATCATCCACTGGAAGCCCGCGCTAAGAATGTCTATGAATACGGCCCTTAGTGTCTAATTTCTGGCATGCCTGCCCTAAGTAAATGAAGGTGACCAATCGTTTCATTGTCTCATTTCAAATTTGCACATTTGTCTTCTTTATTTTTCTTTCGGTATTTATTATTATATTTTAAATACTGTACTGAGCCTCTGGCCAATTGCGTACGTCAAGTAGTGGACTTTATGTTTATAAAGTCTGTAAGGTACAAAATTGTTGCTTAAGACAGAACGAAACAAGCAGAAGGGAAGGATACACTTAGTCCATGTTAAAAAGTGATATATTTCTGCTTTCCTGGCAGAAGAAAAAACAGGAATGATAGAATTGTAGCCGTAACAATAATGATAGTATTAATAATATCATAAATACGATAATAGTATGAACTCAAGTCAATGATGCGGAAGGGTCAGACAACTTCGTGCAAAGGTGAACCGAACGATGGATTCGAAGAGAGCGAGGGAGACCGGCAATACAATTGTATGTACTCTCTAAGAGTTAATTGGTAGTCTGTTCTCACTAACGAAGGTATTCATAAGCAGAAACGTTAATTGTAAAGAAAAGACAACTGTAATTAGATATTAATTCATTATATGCGCAACATGTTTTCTATTCTTCTGCACTCATTCTTACAAGACCCATCAATCAATTCAATTAATTAATTCCCTATACGCTAATGATCGTTGATGAGGGCATTGTCGTTGAATGATTTTCAAATTTCGTTTGAGGAAAGGTGTTATAATGAGATTTTTCTTTGACATATATTATATAGAAGAATTTAGTGAGATGGAATTTACAGTAGAGTCTTATTAAGAGAGTATCGTCAATTATAATTTCTACAGATGACACTAGTTTCACTTTAGACTTGTCTTGGAAAAGCAATTTGTGCAGCTTCTATTTTTCATCCTGTTTCTTTTCAGAATTGAAATTTCGTGGTGATACATCCCTATCAGTTTTAGAATGACATGTACTTTTTAAAGTTTTTTTTTAAGGTTTGTATGTTCCTCAAACTTGATATTCATTATTTCAATGATTATTGTGCCGTCTTTCCTCATGACTATAATCACTGTTGACCTTACTTTGTTGTTAGTTTTGTCAGTTGTCACTATAACCTTTTGTCTTAATATTCTTGTTAACTTTAGTTAGCTTATAAGTTGCTATTTATTTTAAACATATATTTTATTGTCGACACCTGTGGAGTAACGGTCAGCGCGTCTGGCCGCGAAACCAGGTGGCCCGGGTTCGAATCCCGGTCGGGCAAGTTACCTGGTTGAGGATTTTTCCGTGGTTTTCCGTCAACCCAATACGAGCAAATGCTAGGTAACTTTCGGTGCTGGACCCCGGACTCATTTCACCGGCATTATTACCTTCATCTCATTCAGACACTAAATAACCTGAGATGTTGATACAGCGTCGTAAAATAACCTAATCAAATAAATAAAAAATACATTTTATTGCTTATTACTATTACGTTTTCATTTTAGGTATTGTACAGTCACGGAAGAAAAATCTGGCCGATGAGCAGCAAAACTCGTAATGTTACTTACGCCGGTTTTGCTGTAATTATCACAGTACAGAGTATCTAAGAGGGATACTGTTTACTCCCCCTGACGTTGCTGGTCTCGGAAGGAGAGGCTTTCCGACTGTTTCTGTTCACATTCCATAAGGTTGAAACTCTTGTGTTCTTGTCTAGGCCTACAAAAATTTTCTTAGTAAGCATTGTAGTAGTAATTTTCAGATAAGTCAATATACAGTACAATATAACATAAATATTTATTTGTTATTCAGCCTAAATGACTTATCAGTGTTTTAAAAAAAGATTAATAAAATGTATAAACATAAATATTCATTGAAGTTAAAGGTTAAAATAATGCTAACGTTTTCGCCTATTAGCATCTTTAGGCATTTGAGCAATATTTTATATTAGTTACTTACGATGCGCATATATTATAAAACGAATTGCATCATGAACAGCTCAACTTCCTGTTGAAAGTCATACCTGCATTCTACATTTCAACCATCTGAAATTATTTCGACGTCCGCTCAATATGAATTTTAATATTGGAATCAATAAGAACCATAAGATTATATCATTGTAATACATATAATTACATCAATAACAACGGCACATACAAGTAATTGGTAAAAATATACGACCAAATGTAAAAATTAATAAGACATTATAGAAGTAATCAATTTTTATTACAAGGTAATATTTATTTAATTTGAATCCATTTTAAATCTACAATTTAATATTTGTGTCCTATAGTTGTTTTAATTATTGTCGTAAATTTAAGTAGAGATGAGGATAATTAATTCAACTATCACACATATCAAAACAATAATTAACTCTACTATAGTTTATCATTTAATTTGCACAAATGATTTTAATATGTTAGTTCTAAGATTGATTAATGTATATATTCAACAGCCATGCCCTTTACTGTAAATTAATGTATCACATGATATTGTTGGCTCAAGTGCCTGAAGATGCCAATAGGCGCAAAACGTTAGCATTATTTTAACCTCAACTTCAATGAATATATATTTTATAAATTTTATTGATCTTCTTTAAAACACTTATAAGTCAATTAGACTGAATAAAAAATTAATATTTATGTCATATTATATTCTACAGAAATTTGTTATTTCATTGTTTTTACCATTGCGGGTATGAGGAATGTTACTGATTTCATTATCATCTCCTCTGTTCGTCTCTCTTTAGTCTATAGACCAGGGTGATCAACCCTTGAATACTGCGGGCCAATATTAAAAAATATATATATTATTGGAGGGCCATAGACATCGTCCAATAATAAATTATTTACATAAATGTCTTGCTAATTAGTGATACCGTAATTTATATTAATTAATAATACAAGTCTGTTCAAATATTTTTTTTTAATTTTAAGTTTGAAACTTTAGTATCGGGCACAGCTGCTATAGACATACTACGTTTATTTATGGATTATTCTTATTTTAATATCTTCCTGGCAAAACAGACTGCCAATATGACGAAGAGTAAACAAAATTGAGAAAGATACAATACATAGGAACTTCGTTCTAAGACGATAGAGAAGTAAACAGTCAGATAAAGCAGAATAAATATAAATTTATTGAGGTAATCCAATACAAATGGTATAAGTGAACATTAAAATAAATTGGAATAAATATATATAAATTAATTTAGGTAAACAATTAATAATAGTGACGAAAGAGGAACATAAATAGATTTGTTAATTAGAAATAATTTTTGTGCGATTTAAGGAAACGTTTGATTATATAAGCGGTTTACTATAACTCAATTATGTATTCTATTTTTAAACCTACAGTATTTACTTTAGTTCTGAAAATAAGGGAAAATATACATTCCTGAAGTAAAATAATTAATACTGAATGTTCTTTTTATCACAAATTAAAATGTTCTTCTTCCTATGTAGCTCTAGTGAAATACAATAGTTTCCTTCTGGACTTAATAATCTGTCCAGAAACCATTGGCATTGTTCACTGTATCCATTCTTCTACTTACAGAATTAGCAAGGTTGTGGCTATATATATATATATATATATATATATATATATATATATATATATATATATATATATAAGGGGGCTCATACACCAACCAGTGTCAAAAATTTTCGATTTTTTCTTTTTAGTCTCATATGAAAGAACACACCTTTCTGAACATAACCCTAAATTTTTATACTTAAATTCGGTCATATATTGGAGATATAGAAGTTTAAATGCCAGTATGTGCATCAGGTGGGCGTGGAGTTAGCTGTCAGAATCAGTAGTTTTTTGTTCTTAACATTTTATCAATTCTCTGCTATTATGAGAATGAAAATGGATGCTTGCCATGTTCTAGATGCCATGGAGATACTCTATTAACCATGGAATTGAAGTTCATAAGTTGGTATACTCTGTTTATGTTACTTTTGTTTGTATAAATTCCCACGTGCTTTAAAATTGTGTTATTGTGTGGTGTAAAATGGGCAAAAAGGGAAGCGTTGCACGACGTAAAAAGAGGCATTTCCAAGGAATTCAATTCACAATAAAGAAGAAAGAAGAAAATTCTATTCAGAATTCTGAATCCCTGTAAGTTCTTCTGCTGAGAAACTTCGATTGGACTTGGAGGTTATGTCAAATACAGATGCACAAGTTCATTCCGTAAATAATGTAGCTGCAGGTTATAGAATTATTCATATTCCTACACTTATAAGAGCAATTAGTGATAATGTGTCTTGTAAAATATGCCATGGTGAAGTAACATTAGTAGAAACTTCAGTTCAGGGTTTAGCCAGCACTTTTAAATTTGAATGCAGTGTTTATGTTGATAAACGACAATTCTATAGTAGTCCTAATAGAAACAATAATGTTTCTGAAATTAATAGAAGGATAGTGTATGCCATGAGATGTCTTGGACAAGGCTTGACTAGTATTCAGTTATTTTGTGGCCTCATGAACCTGCCTCCACCAGTCAAACAGACTACGTATGATCTCATTGTGAACAGAATTCTAAGCGCTTCTAAGTTAGTGGCAAAACAGTCAATGAAGAGGGCTGTAGAAGATGAAATTAAGCTTACATCAGAACCTGAAAAGCGTGAAATCTCCATCTCTGGAGATGGGTCATGGAAAACCCGTGGCCATTTGTCACGTTATGGTATTGTGTCTGTAATTGGGGCGGAGTCAGGGAAAGTAATCGATGTGAAGGTGAAGTCATCACATTGCAGAACTTGTAAGAAATGGAAAGATCCAAAGAAAGGTCCTCAGTATGAAGATTGGATGAAGAAACATGCCCCTCTGTGTACAGCAAATCACCAAGGTAGTGCTGCCAGTATGGAGTGTTGTGGATTGCAAGATATTTTCAATCGCTCCGAGAGAAAATATGATGTGAAGTATATTGAATACATAGGGGATGGTGATACAAAAAGTTTTAAAAAGCTGTACATGACTCCATGCCCTATGGACCACAAGTAGATATCCAGAAGGTGGAATGCGTGGGCCATGTACAGAAAAGAATGGGCACCAGACTTAGAAATTTAAAGAAAAAATTGCCAGGAAAAAATTAGCTGATGGGAAAGGTATTGGTGGTGCTGGTCGTCTCACTGATTCTGTTATAGATAAGCTGCAAGTTTATTATGGCAATGCCATAAGGGCAAATAAGGGGAATATTGAAGACATGAAGAAGTCAATATGGGCTATTTGGTACCACGAAGTATCAACGGATTCTGAACCTTTACATTCTATGTGCCCTTCAGGAAGAGAATCATGGTGTGGATATCGTCGAGCACAAGCAGAAGGTGCTGAAAAAACCTACAGACATCCCCATCCTATTCCAATGGGTGTCATGACAGAAATTAAGCCTATATTCAAAGATTTAGTAGCCACAGAACTTCTAAAAAGGTGTCTCAAAGGTCGTACGCAAAATCCAAATGAATCTTTTAACAATATAGTGTGGTCTATTTGCCCTAAAAACACAAACTGTGGGTACAAAGTGGTGAAAGTAGGTGCTGCTGATGCTGTGGCTACATTTAATGAAGGAAATGCCAGCAGATTACAAGTGCTTAAGCACTTGGATGTGACAGTGGAAAAGTTTGCAGAGACTGCTCTCAGACAACGTGACATCCTTCGTGTAAAATATGCTGAAAAGCGGCTTCGTGAATCCACTAAGGAGGCAAGAAGGACCAGGAGGAGGCTGATGCTTGAAGAACATGGCAAAAACATCACAAAGGAGGGTACAACATATGCTGCAGGAGCTTTTTAAACTTATATGTAAGTTGGAATGCATGTTGAATTTTCAAAGTCATTTTTCCATAACTTAATATTTTCGACACAAAAAACACAATATCTCTGAAAGTAATGGTCCAAACTGCATGAAATTTTGCACACACATAGTTTTTCGTGTGTTCTAGAGGATAAACCTAAATAGTCAGATGTATTTGCAACACAAGATCATTTCACTTGTGAACATGATGTGAAAAAATTAAAATAATTTTAAAATCCCTGAAAATGATATCAGGCCTATCACAATATTCATTGATGGTTTATCCTCTAGTTTATAGTGTCAGCTATGAATAAAAAAAGATTACACTAATGAGATTGACCCTTTGCAAGAAATCATGTTTCTTAGGACAACCGGCATGCTGAAAAATTAAAAATTTTAATTTTTTAATATCAACCTTCATATTTGTCATATTACAATAACTTTTATGCACATTTCAAGCCCCAAGTGTATACTTCTTATGTCCAAAATTTCATTTAGTTATTGCAAATAGTGTTGGAGATATTGAACTTATACTACAATGCATGCCCGATCATGGTCTCTTGGTGTATGAGCCCCCATAATCTGTCCAGAAACCATTGGCATTGTTCACTTTATCCATTCTTCTACTTACAGAATTAACAAGGTTGTGGATATATATATATATATATATATATATATATATATATATATATATGACAATGCAACATCATCCCAAGCATCTGAAACGAGATCCCACAATTCGTCTGTATTCCTAGGACGCCGACCCTGTAGTTGTTCATTAACATCGCGTTGCACTTCCGTCCCACATTTTCTATGGGATTTAAGTCAGGACTTTTTGGCACCCATGGAACCTCTACGACATCATCCCTGTGAATGTTGAACCACCGCTGCACGGCAACACATGTGTATACGGAAGAAAAGTCGTGTTGGAATTTTATTTTGTTTTCGGGCTGAAACACACGCACACTAGGTAGCATCACATTTTCCAGTATATTGGTGTACTGATGCCCATGAATCCTCCATAGCGCGCCGCCACCATAACCAGAAATCCATCCCCACACCGACATGGACAAACGACCAATGCGTTGCCTCTGGACAACATATTCAGGGTCAAATCTCTTGGATTGTTTCGGTCGATATACTTGCACTGGCCCTGTGCTGTGTTCATAAACACTTTCTCATTCGAAAAGATGACCTCTTGCCATGGATAGTTGTAATGCATTTGGCAAAATGCAACACGATCAATTCGATGGTCTTCAGTCAGAACTTTACCGCCACTCTTCTCGGCACAGTATTGGCACTATTGAGGCTTTTACGAGCCGTTCTCTTGGAAGCAGGAAATCCCATGTCGGCAACAAGCATTTTAGAAGTGTGAAATGGAAAGTGCCTCGAACGTTCTATTAACATAAGATCTTGTTGTGGTCTTGATGCCTTGGGTCTTCCGCTACAAGGTTCACGAGTTACGTATCTTCGCTCTTGATACTGCGCTCACCACCTGGACGCTGTTCTAGTCGCAACTCCATAGCGTTCTCCAGCTTGCGCCGCGCTAAATCCGCCTTCCTCGATCAGTGCAATTACTTTGGCTTTGACGTCCATAGCTATCGAACTGAAATACCAAAGATGATTTTCGAAGTGGTTGTGGCTATTTATAATAATAATAATAATAATAATAATAATAATAATAATAATAATGATTTATTTAACCTGGCAGAGTTAAGGCCATACGGCCTTCTCTAACACTCAACCAGGAAATCTGTTGGTAAAGATGGACAGGGTCACGTGTCTAGGACTCTAGAAAAACACGAAGTAGGCTATACAGTGGTCATAAATCATAAACGTAGTATGCCTGTAGAGTGAAGACAGACGAACATAGGGGATTAAAAATTACATTAACAACATTCTTCATATCCGCAATGGCAAAACCAATGGCAAAACAACTTTCTATATGTCGACTAAAACACAACAAACGTTGCAATTATACAAATACAGTATATTGTAGACTTTAAACAAAACTATTCCGAAAGTCAGTCTCTCGTAGCGTAACAGCTACGAGGGGAAGTCAATAGTGTCCCTATTAGACACTCTGAACAGAAACAGTCCGAAAGCCTCTCCTTCCTAGCCCAGGAACTTCGAAGGGAGGTAAACACTATCCCTCTTAGACACTCTGTACTGTGATAATCACAACAAAACCGGCATAAGTAACATTATGAGTTTTGCTGCTCATCGACCAGATTTTTCTTCCGTGACTGTACTGAACATCTATACGTTATTTACCAACTTTTACCTCACTTCAAAGCTGATCGTAAATGTGTAAAACTCTATTGTACTCCTATTCCAATTTGTCTGTAATTATAACGTATCAACTATTTATAGGAGACCAACGTTTCTGTACAATTATTGCATCTTTTTTATACTACATGTATCTGTGTATTGGCAAATAAAGTACCTCTTCACTTCTGCCTAGTTCGTGTATAGTATACATAGCGAACATTTTATAGGTCCGGGTGAATTGCCACAAAATCCGAACAAGTAAAGATAGTTATAACATCGAGATATGTTAATTGCCACAAAATTACCTGCGGTAAATTCTAGAGTTGGTATCTATGAGATATGTTAATTGCCACAAAACTACCTGCGGTAAATTCTAGAGTTTGTATCTACGAGATATGTTAATTGCCACAAAACTACCTGCGGTAAATTTTGTGGTTGGTACCTGTGTCGATCAAGTTGCTTATGTTTTCTTATCAGCGTCTGTTCTCATTCTCCTGTCCTTTTCGGTGAAGTGCGGATGAGGAGCAGCACTGCATTAGATTTAAGAAATACTACATTAGATTATTTTTCAACTTATTAAAATTTTAACAATATTGTTAGGAAATTTTAAGTATCCAAATACGTTCAATAGTATCAAGCACTACGTTATTCAACTAGGACCTTTTTTATATTGAATTTATGATACAGTAGTATTTTAAGTAGGCAGTAGTGTCGTTAAGCCGGAAGTGAAGTGAAGTGTCTGTTCTACCCTGCTTAGTGATGGCATTGCATTTGACTTACAGTGAAAAAAAAGTAAACGTTTAGTGATCAACAATTTTAAGTTTTATGTTCATTATATATCTAAAAATAACAAACATACATGGCGGTGTATCCAAAGAAGCTGCAGAGCGAAGGTTTACACAACAGGGTGAACTGAAGAAATATGACATGGGTAAGTGTGACTTTACTCATCATCATACGAGCATAGCCGAGGTAAAATTAAATCGACAAGAAATAAGCAATACTTGCAAAAGAAAATCAATAGAAAACTTATATTAAAAACCTTTAAAAATCATACGTATTGAATTGGCAAATGATGACAATGAACGTGAGTTGACAACGGCATATCTTAACCTTATTAGACGAAATATACATTTTGCCAGATCAGCTGTACATCCCGCATTGCCTAAAACAAGACGAGAGGTCCAAGAAGTGCTGGAATCAATGACCATAAAGACATATAGAGGCGGAGATTTCATTCTTGAAAACGACGTAGAAAGTGAATTAGTAATTATTTCGTGTACCACAAATGTATCAGCTCTGAAAAAAACAGAAGCAAAGCGAATACAGTGTCATTCTTCGAGTAGAGTTTATTATCATAAACTTTGAGATCAGCCTGAAACTTGTCACATATACTGAAAGCGTCACGGGGTGGATATCTAAATTACAAATCTTGTTATGTTAAATCTGGTGTTGAAAATATTTGTTTAGTATTCATAAGACATATCGGAACGACCTTGTCAAATATGCATTTCTTTACTGTTGGGATTGTCGGGAAGATATATGCGATCACTTTTTGATTGATCATAATAGCTTTCCTTCCCTTGAATGATTTAATGTGGTTCATTCATTCATTCATTCATTCATTCATTCATTCATTCATTCATTCATTCATTCATTCATTCATTCATTCATTCATTCATTCATTCATTCATTCACTCATTCATTCATTTTATTCCATAGATCTTACATGAGCAATGAAGCTTTAAGATGTGGAACAAGTCAACATTTTACAATATTACAATTACAATTTTTACAAATTTTTATGGTTTTACAATTTAGTAATTTTCCACAATTTTTACAATTTTGTGAAAATTTTCTACAATATTTTGGCGAGATGTAGTGAGTGGAGGTGAGGTCCGAGGATTCGCCAAAATATTACCCGGCATTTGCCTTTTGGTTGGGGAAACCTCGGAAAAACCCAACCAGGTAATTAAATCAAGGGGGGTAATCAAATCAAAGGGGTTGATGCCGAGGACTCGCCATAGACCATCCGGCTTCAGTCCCACGGCTGTGGAAAACCTCGGAAGAAACCAAAGACCAAAGGGGGCTCCAACCCAAACCCGAACACAGCTCCGGATCAGCAGCCCAGCGAGTTTGCCGACTGAGCTACATCGGTGGCTCTACTAAAAGTATACAATACATAGCCAATAAGATTATTAAATTTACAAACGCAAACGATCATTCATAAGTTGAGCTATATGTATCATACAAAACAAGTAAGTTAATTAAATTTAAGGCATAAACAATTCAATCAGTTCTGATGCACAGAAATTGATAATACATATCATGCAAACTACTTCAAATTACAAACACAAACAATTTATCAACAGAGCTATACAGATTACTATTCAATTTAAAGAATATAAAATTCATCGGCCAAAACTATACAAATATATGTGGTTGAGCACAGTTTCGAAGACATCGTCAGATTTTTTGTTGTGATGATTATGATGTTTTCCTCGTTGAACTTTAGGTGGCATACCTGTAGACTTGAAAGAGTTCTGTAGTACCTGACCGCGCTTGTGACAGATCCCATGCAAGGAAATGAATGCTTTCTAACACACTGGTATTTCATCCATCTCGTTAGATTTTGACATCCTTACCTTATAAGAATACGTCCTATAATGTAATTTAGCTGCCGCAATATTTCAGAAGTGTCCCTCATAAAAGGAAGTAAGCCTATAACTTCAACAGTTAATGCACTTTTGTTTCTATATGTGAATTAATTTCTTATGACTGTACCTAGTTTCTTCTTATTACATTATGCATTAATTGTGTCAAAGCACCTAAAGCATATTAACATTTTTCCTTAAGATTTTAGTCCACACCTGTGGAGTAACGGTTAGCGCGTCTGGCCGCGAAACCAAGTGGCCCGGGTTCGATTCCCGGTCGGGGCAAGTTACCTGGTTGAGGTTTTTTCCGGGGTTTTCCCTCAACGCAATATGAGCAAATGCTGGGTAACTTTCGGTGCTGGACCCCGGACTCATTTCACCGGCATTATCACCTTCATCTCATTCAGACGCTAAATAACCAATGATGTTGATAAAGCGTCGTAAAATAACCTACAAAATTAAAAAATTAAGAATTTATGCTCATTAAAGGCTTGATTTAAATATCTATTAGGCTATATTATGACAATTTATTTGGTTTTCTTCTTTCACCCGATCATTCATTCTCGTCTCTTATATTATATTGTCCTAGATCATGATCATATATACCCAGATAACTCGGCCTTATAGGCTTTGACGGTAACAACTTTTGTCAGGTTTACTATGCTGCCGTCGACCTGGTTGGCAAGTTGGTATAGCGCTGGGCTTCTATGCCCAAGGTTGCGGGTTCGATCCCGGGCCAGGTCGATGGCATTTAAGTGTGCTTAAATGCGACAGGCTCATGTCAGTAGATTTACTGGCATGTAAAATAACTCCTGCGGGACAAAATTCCGGCACATCCGGCGACGCTGATATAACCTCTGCAGTTGCGAGTGTCGTTAAATAAACCATAACATTTTTTACTATGCTGCCATCTAGTTGTTACATAAGGAGTCACGTCATAATTCCCATTTCAATTGCATTAGCGACCGTACTACCATCTCGTGTTAGTTTACAGCGGACGGGTGGCGATCCTGGCGGTTTTTCTTTTCAAAGTACTGCCGATTTTAACATAGGTATGAGTTAGCTGTTACATATATGATCTAGGATATTATATTACTCTAATAGTTATTAAGTTAATTAATAGCCTATAGTAAAATGTATGTATTAAATGACATAGACCCTATGACTGCATCATAACAAATTACTAATGCACTGCGAACTTTCTGCTGCGCGTTACTAGTAGAGTAGTAGGAGACAACTCCTTAGTTGCCGATCTTTCCTCCGCGCAAGAAAAGCACAAGGAACATCATGCGCTCGAATGCTTATTCATCCTTCTTGCCGTGTAGTCCTCATTTGTATACTGATTTATATATTACATTATCAACTTCTCGCTCCGACGAAAAAATCTAGTAGCAAAGAAAAGAACATTATTATGTAGGCATCATGAGTAACTCAATGACTTTATCAGTATAGATTTTTCCTCTGTCCCTCTAAAATGTAAATGTGAATAGAAACAACTCTAGCTTTCCAACGTCATTGTTTGAATGTTACTACTAAAATGTAGTGAATATAAAATCATATATAAAGAGAAGAATGTTATGTCGTCCATAATGGGACCAGATTGGAATTTATGAGATGGGGCCTTATGGCCTGCGCTGCGACCTGTTACGATCTATTGCAGGCATGTCAATTGATGCCCACAAGAGCAAGCGCGCGCTTTAGAGCCCAGGAGAGCCTGAGCGCTTTAGAGCGGAAAGGAAAGAGACAGACGAAAGAGGTGTTATATGCCGCTTGGTCGAGCTATATTCAGGGATGGCCAGCACTGATTCGATAGATAAAGGGAAGAGTACTTATTAAAACTATATCCATGTTAATTTTTAGATTAGCCTGAGAAGTATAAGTGCATTATAAGAATGTAAGTTTTAATTTTAATTTTCTTTTTTTCACAAGTTCGATTTTTTTTATTGAAAAGCAATATTTTCTGAACTTTTCGTATAGAAAAGTGAAATTGTTATGTATAGGCCTATTTATTTAATAGCCTTACAGATGTTTTCGTAAATCTAATGTACGGTATATACGTATTACTGAAGATAGTGTATTGAAAATTTTGAAAATATTCGCATTGGAATTGTTTGTAAGGAAATGAATTAACAAAGCAACTACTGTTACATCATAAGCAAAAGATACGTGCCTATGTGTTGTAAAAATGTCAGCTCTATAGCTTCAGCAGATTTCGAGAAAATAATTTAATATTCTGATGATAGGAAGTTGCTCACCAATATCACCTTAAAAGCATAATGCGATAAGAGTTTTGTTATGCAATATTGGTTACATTTAAAACAGATACAATACGTAGGTAACTTTGCTTTGTACTGTAATATTGTTTTGATTAGTTTATTGGTAACTTTTGTAAGGCTAAAGATATCATCAATAAAAAAATTCCAACTTACTGTATGTCATACTCAATCTCTTTCTTTGGAATATCACTTTCTTTATGAATGATGTGTTTCATCCACTTAATACAGTATAATATTATACTACTATGGAATTTAAGTGAATATTCCTTCTTAACTCTCTATTATGTCATTAAGATTTAAAACACATGTGCAACATTAAGAAATCAGTGTTAGTACTTTCGTTTTACAGACAATATAAATCATATTAGACAGAAAGAAGCCATATAAAAATAACGACATAAAATTTCACGTTCCGTTTGAAGTTTGTGCACCACTGTTTTCTTAATCCAACAGGTTGCTTATTCATATACACAACCCTTCCTCTTTCCATACTTAGCGCTTGCTGCCCGCGCACGACGTCAAGGTCAGAAAAATGCGCTTGCTTTGACATCACTGATCTATTGCGTTAACCCTCAAGCTAGACGCAATTCCCAAGCCCACACCGGCTGACTACACTAATAAGGGAACCTTCTTTCGTGGTGAATTGAAAAGGAGGAAATGCCGTATATTTTTGGGGAGAGGAGGCAAAAGTAAAACAGCAGGTGAAATTTTTCTGCCTGAGCTCCATAGAGACAAAAGTTATGGGACTGTAAATTTAACATGACAGTCTGTGGGAAGTGACTCAATGTGGACACTTAGGGTGATATTCCTAGACATATCGCAGCACGCGCTACGAGCGTGCTAAACTAGCCCCGGCTATCCACTGGTTACTTGTACAGAATTCAAATCATATCCTATCGCTAACACTGGTTTATGAATACGAAAAACGCTGATCATCCACCGGAAGCCCGCGCTAAGAATATCTATGAATACGGCCCTAGAAGGTTAAAATGAAGTTGTTTTTGAAGTCACTGCATTGGAAACGAAATATTACACCTGTTGTGCGTTTGAAATACTGCTTATTATCGCTAGGAAACGGTCACCTACTTCCATTTTACGGAAATCGTGTTTCGTGTCGAAGATAAAGCAGCTGTTCATCGATCGAGGCTTCACTCCTCGCCAGATTTTGAACATTGATCAAATTCGATTTGGAAAAGAGATTCACTCTGGGTGAACCTTGCGTTTCAAAGGAGGAAAGAAGATTTATGCCACAGTAGGATCAGAGGCTGATACGACGCACTCCTACATGATTATGCCAGTCATTTCCATGGACAGACAAATCTTCTCCCCAATGTAACTTCTGTCAGCCGAATCACAGAAATGTTTCCTAGAAATAAACCTGCTGAGCCACATAACAGCCAATCATATGCTTCTGGTTCAGCGAATATGGGAAGGCAGATATGAAGGAAATGTTTTCGCAGTATTTTTGCCCAACATTTCTTCATTGTGTGAAGATGATTTCTTTCTGTGCACGACCCGTGGGCAGCAAATAAGGACGAGACGCTCATCAAGTCGTCAATTTCTGACTCAGGACGTTTGAATAGCATTTGGTCCTCCCTGGCTGCAGTGGCTTCATCCAACCTCTTGATGTTTATTTCTTCCGTCCATAAAAAGCTTTTTTCAAGTATATCACGGATCCCATTATAACGACGACTGATTTCAACATCTGGCACCGAGACAACTTCATTCGATTGCAATCCTTTGCTCTGTGTCAGTTCTCCGCCCCTGTGTTTAAGAACTTGATTCGGTACATCTGGTATACAGCTGGCTACTTGGACGACGAGTCATAGCCTTTTCAAACGCGAAGTCAACACTGCTTCGACTCAGTAGGATAGCGGTCATCAGCACAGTGCACTCTTGGGCTAGTATATCTTACCAGCGGATAAGAAACTGCACTATTGTGCATCCGTGGCTGCTGGCGCGTATGGTCTCTCCTTCTTCCTGCTCCATGACGTGGCATATTACGATGCACTGCTTACCCGTTACCCATTTCAGCGAGTGCTGACGACCACTGCTGTAGGAGGTGATGAGTGCAGCATTTGTGCATCTTTTGCTTTCATGCAGTGTGCACATTGCACTAAAGGTTACTGTTTACATCATTCTGTGATCGATGTCCATAATGTTTGCAAATCAAACGCACAACAGCTGTAATATCTCGTTTGCAATGCAGGAACTTCAAAAACAACTTCATTTTAACCATTAAGGGGAGAGGACGGTATTTGTTTTTAACTTTTTCCTATTTGGTGTAAAATTTTAATTTTTTGTATGTAGAGAGTTCATGGCTATAGCAACTCAACCAATATAAATATTTTGAAAAAAAAAAAAAGAAATATTTTGGGCCCATATTTGAAAAAAAAAAAGATACTCAATGCAGGATTTTACTAAAACCGATATATCTAAGCCATTTTTTAAGATAAACTCAAACATTTTTTACATTTTACTTGTCAAAGCATGCTCTACAAATTGTCTCTAACAGAATTATGATATTAGTCCCTACATTTGTAAAATAAACAATTAAAATTGAAGAACGCTATTTCCTTTTTTGCAAACACACATATTTTTACAATGAAATCAATCTATATATAATTTCTGAACTATTAAAGATACATGCATGAAATTTAGAACACACATTCTCTAGACTATTAGGAAACACTTCCCTGTAACACAATTTTGCTGTTTGATTTTATTGTAAAAATATGTGTGTTTGCAAAAAAGGAAATAGCGTTCTTCAATTTTAATTGTTTATTTTACAAATGTAGGGACTAATATCATAATTCTGTTACAGACAATTTGTAGAGCATCCTTTGACAAGTAAAATGTAAAAAATGTTTGAATTTATCTTAAAAAATGGCTTAGATATATCGGTTTTAGTAAAATCCTGCATTGAGTATCTTTTTTTTTCAAATATGGGCCCAAAATATTTCTTTTTTTTTTTTTCAAAATATTTATATTGGTTGAGTTGCTATAGCCATGAACTCTCTACATACAAAAAATTAAAATTTTACACCAAATAGGAAAAAGTTAAAAACAAATACCGTCCTCTCCCCTTAATGGTTAAAATGAAGTTGTTTTTGAAGTTCCTGCATTGCAAACGAGATATTACAGCTGTTGTGCGTTTGATTTGCAAACATTATGGACATCGATCACAGAATGATGTAAACAGTAACCTTTAGTGCAATGTGCACACTGCATGAAAGCAAAAGATGCACAAATGCTGCACTCATCACCTCCTACAGCAGTGGTCGTCAGCACTCGCTGAAATGGGTAACGGGTAAGCAGTGCATCGTAATATGCCACGTCATGGAGCAGGAAGAAGGAGAGACCATACGCGCCAGCAGCCACGGATGCACAATAGTGCAGTTTCTTATCCGCTGGTAAGATATACTAGCCCAAGAGTGCACTGTGCTGATGACCGCTATCCTACTGAGTCGAAGCAGTGTTGACTTCGCGTTTGAAAAGGCTATGACTCGTCGTCCAAGTAGCCAGCTGTATACCAGATGTACCGAATCAAGTTCTTAAACACAGGGGCGGAGAACTGACACAGAGCAAAGGATTGCAATCGAATGAAGTTGTCTCGGTGCCAGATGTTGAAATCAGTCGTCGTTATAATGGGATCCGTGATATACTTGAAAAAAGCTTTTTATGGACGGAAGAAATAAACATCAAGAGGTTGGATGAAGCCACTGCAGCCAGGGAGGACCAAATGCTATTCAAACGTCCTGAGTCAGAAATTGACGACTTGATGAGCGTCTCGTCCTTATTTGCTGCCCACGGGTCGTGCACAGAAAGAAATCATCTTCACACAATGAAGAAATGTTGGGCAAAAATACTGCGAAAACATTTCCTTCATATCTGCCTTCCCATATTCGCTGAACCAGAAGCATATGATTGGCTGTTATGTGGCTTAGCAGGTTTATTTCTAGGAAACATTTCTGTGATTCGGCTGACAGAAGTTACATTGGGGAGAAGATTTGTCTGTCCATGGAAATGACTGGCATAATCATGTAGGAGTGCGTCGTATCAGCCTCTGATCCTACTGTGGCATAAATCTTCTTTCCTCCTTTGAAACGCAAGGTTCACCCAGAGTGAATCTCTTTTCCAAATCGAATTTGATCAATGTTCAAAAACTGGCGAGGAGTGAAGCCTCGATCGATGAACAGCTGCTTTATCTTCGACACGAAACTCGATTTCCGTAAAATGGAAGTAGGTGACCGTCTCCTAGCGATAATAAGCAGTATTTCAAACGCACAACAGGTGTAATATTTCGTTTCCAATGCAGTGACTTCAAAAACAACTTCATTTTAACCTTCTAGGGCCGTATTCATAGATATTCTTAGCGCGGGCTTCCGGTGGATGATCAGCGTTTTTCGTATTCATAAACCAGTGTTTTATATATATATATATATATATATATATATATATATATTGTTTGGCAGTATAGGGAAAAAATGAAGTTACCAGACACAACAATCAAAGGGGCATGTGATTTAAAAACCCAGAGTGCAGGAACTTTAAAAATGGTGTCTCAAGATCCGATAAAGGCATAAATACCCACAAAATGTAGTGCAATGTATTTCACATGTCGTACGCCGGACTCCTGGTCGTTTCGCTCTCCGACGTGTTGTCGAGGTGGGGAGGGGAAACGGGAGTGACGTGACAAGATGGCTGCAGCTGGTGGGTGGGGTGATGATAAGAAGCTGTGGTGAAGTTTAAAGGAAAGACTGTTTTTAAAGTAACATTGTTTATTACAGAAATAACAGTGAAAGTGTAACTATGGTTCCCTCCTAGTTCTGTGGTAGGGGTAACGGGGGAGTCGTGATAGAAATTGATGGTTTAGAAATTCGTCCTGAGGCTTCGATGCGGGGAGAGTTATGATGGGTGATAGTAAAGTGCGACTTGAGTGAGAGGAAGGTAGGAGTAACGGGAGTGCCTGGGGAAAATCGGCTTGCTCTCAGGTGTGTTGTGGGGGGGGTAGGATAACGAGAGAGATGGAATGAGGTAGAAGGTTAGTTCTCTAGTTCGAAGGATCAACACAGCGTGCTGTGCGACTTACCGACTTCGAGAACAAGCTCCTGGCATCGGAGGATCAACACAGCGTACTGTGCGACTTACCGACTTCAGGAGCGGGGAAGGGTGACCTCTATCATCGACGGATCAACAGAGCGCACTCGCGACTTACCGACTCTAGAGGGGGGGCTGAGGAGATGGTTGTGTTTAATCGAACAAGCCGGGATAAGAGCTGGGAGTCGAAGTCAGGATGGTGAGAGAAGGGTGATCAGGGGAGAGAAGTGTGCGGGTTGGAGGTGGTGATGAGGCTTGTAGCGAGACTAGAATAAAATAAGTTTAGATTACGTAAGAAGTGAGGCTAGTGTAGGAAAGAATACAGGAGACAGGGGCGCAGCTTGGCTCCCTGTTCCCGGAGTGGTGGCCGTGTGCAGACACGTCCGAACAAAAGACAACCATAGCGTAGGCCTGGTTGGGAGACTGCTGTCAGTGACGGAAGTCGCGCTAGAGCTACCTCTTTGCCATCTGACGAACGAGTGACTGAAGTCGCGGAGATGCGTTATATTTATACCCCTCGGAACAATGGTGGTTGAGGACGCCACTGACGTCACAGTGCCTGGGGGTATTTCTATTGCCAATGTGACTCGTCGCCGCGCGATCTTTGCTTTCTCCCTCACAAGAGGGAAAAAAGCGAGCCAACCTGCTTTCTGAGAGAGAGAAAGCAGCGACTCTAGTTTGCGCGGGTAGGTTTGAACCGTTTAAAGTAGGACGCACGGGCATCGAGAATTGATATACACAACAATCGCCCCTCCTGTTTTTGCCCGTGTGGTACTACTAGTAAGTTATCTAATATAACCCTTACAACAAGACAATTAAATACAATGAACAGAAGTGGAGCATCACAAAACAAAAGAATACACTGAACATGAGAAAATACACAATGAATGAATACAATAACTTGAAAGGCTAATGCTGCCTAGTCCGAGTGTTCATGTTTCTTAATCTATGGAGGTCTCGGCCCCCATTTGTACTTATCATATTTGGTCTGTATATTTGGATCATGGTTTGTGTACACCGATCGCGTGTCAACGATCTTGTTTCGTTTGCCTAGCGGTACCACTTCACTCGCATCAATAGCACGTTCGGTTTGATCACACCTCGCGAGCACGCACACGGCGATCTGATCAGGGTGGCCACCGCGTTTCCTTCTTTGTGAAGGCAACACCGGCAATGGTGCTGCAGCGTCTCTCCTAGCACCCTCCGGCCTCGTCTGGCATGGTGAGTTCGCAGGTCGGTCAGGCTTAGGTGGGGAAGATCCCGCCTCCTTGCAGGTGGTCACAGCAGGCCAACATCCTGGGCTGCTGAGTTCGGTGGTCATCCCTTTGGCCTCAGGAGGCCGGATGTTCCGAGGGGAGTCGGTGTTGCTAGTGACCTCGGAATATGGGCCATCTGATGTCGGGTTGCCGCCTCGGTGTTGATCCGGCATCCCTTCTGTAGCAGTAGGGACAGTAACCTTGTCCCTGGTGTCAGCGACGTCTTGGGCAACTGTCTGGGACCCGCCAGGGTCTCCCTTTTCAAGTGGGTCCTCCACCTGTGGTACCTCCTCAGAGCAACAGATCCCCTCAGCTGCAGTGGGGGCGTGGCTGTCGCTCGTGACTCCTATCTCCAACATGTGGAGCTCTAGTGGCCTAGACGCTAAAGGATCCTCCTTGCGTCCGCTCTGTGAGGGAGGGCCACTGACATGGCCGGAGAGATGCTGGTACCGTTCCTCCTCAGCGGGATCTCCGGGTACAGGCTTGACAGGTGGCGGTGGCTGTTGCCTTCCGCCAGGAGCGGCGTTCCTTTGTGGTTCTGGCTTGGTACCCTCTCCGGTTCTGGGATTGTTGATCAACGGTACTACTGCACCGTTTCCCAACCTCAGCTGTCCTTGTCGATAGTCTAGTTGCGCTGACATGTCTCGCAACCATGTATTCCCTAAAATCGCATCAGCACGCAGCTCTGGTGCGACGAGGAAGTTGATGGGCTTCGTTGTTCCCGCAAGTGTGACGGGTATCTCTGCTTCGCCCTGGGTTGCCATTGTCTGCTCGCGTTGGGCAAGATGAATGACATCCTGTCGGGCTCGTATGGTGCTGCCATTTGGAACTTTCGCAGCATTAATGATGTTTCTGGAGGCGGCACTGTCGACGACCGCTGTGGCTGCGAGGGTTCCTATTCGGATGTCAATCCTCGGGACCGTTTCCTCTTCATCGGGAGCTAGGGCCATCTGCGCGACGGGGCTGGAGATCGGGATGTGGCGAGCAGGATCGGTGCGTCTCTGCTGTCGGACCGGACAGTCCCGATTGTAGTGGTACCCCGGGCAGTAGTGGCACCGTGGAGCGTTTGATGATGAAGTGGAATGATGCTTGGCAGCGGTGTGCTTGATGTCGCCCTCCAGAGGAACAGCACGATGTATCAGTTCCATTGTAGTTGTCGGAACAGGATGTCTGAGAAACGGCCGAAGTTGTGGCCGCAGAAGTTCGATGATCACTGGAATGATCGTGTTGGGATCGGCATTAGGAAAAAGTCGCCGATAAAGGAAAATTTTTCCCGTGATGAACTGATCGGCAGCCTCGTTTTCTCGTTGGTGCTTCCCGTAGAGAGAAGCTTGGAGAGCAGCCCTTACAGCCGGGCTGTCGAAGCGGTGAGTCAGTCCTTGTTGCAGTTCCTTCCAGGAGAAAGGAATGCCACTGAAGAACAGTAGCCAGTCCCTGGCTGGTCCCTTCAGCTGCTGTTGAACGAGGCGTGACCACTGGGAGGGGTCTATGTGCGCCTCGGTAAGTAGGTCGCGGCATCTGGAGATGAAGCCGGCCGGATCTTCGTGCTCCAATCCATGGAACTCGGGGAGCACAAGTGGTTGTGGAACCTCGGCGGGGCGAAGACTGTGCATGAGTCTCCGCAGCATCTCGAGTTCCATCTTATCTTCATCCTTCTTCTTGCGACACCAGTCGCAAATGAACGGGTTGCTTTCTCGGAGCTGGGGCTCGTCCTCGAGCCCGAGGCACACTGCGTGGTAGAAGGTGGGGCAGGTGCCGCAGTCGGCGTAGTATTGCCCGCGTCCGGGGCAACCCCGTTGGCAGCACTGGTCTCTGGTGCGTGTAAACATGGTTGGGCGCCACCGAGAAAATTACTCCTCTCGGAAGAGTGAAGAGCTATGGGGTGTATGTGGATTCGTCTCAGTACCAACTGAGATAAGGCCCCACGTTGGGCGCCAATTGTCGTACGCCGGACTCCTGGTCGTTTCGCTCTCCGACGTGTTGTCGAGGTGGGGAGGGGAAACGGGAGTGACGTGACAAGATGGCTGCAGCTGGTGGGTGGGGTGATGATAAGAAGCTGTGGTGAAGTTTAAAGGAAAGACTGTTTTTAAAGTAACATTGTTTATTACAGAAATAACAGTGAAAGTGTAACTATGGTTCCCTCCTAGTTCTGTGGTAGGGGTAACGGGGGAGTCGTGATAGAAATTGATGGTTTAGAAATTCGTCCTGAGGCTTCGATGCGGGGAGAGTTATGATGGGTGATAGTAAAGTGCGACTTGAGTGAGAGGAAGGTAGGAGTAACGGGAGTGCCTGGGGAAAATCGGCTTGCTCTCAGGTGTGTTGTGGGGGGGGGTAGGATAACGAGAGAGATGGAATGAGGTAGAAGGTTAGTTCTCTAGTTCGAAGGATCAACACAGCGTGCTGTGCGACTTACCGACTTCGAGAACAAGCTCCTGGCATCGGAGGATCAACACAGCGTACTGTGCGACTTACCGACTTCAGGAGCGGGGAAGGGTGACCTCTATCATCGACGGATCAACAGAGCGCACTCGCGACTTACCGACTCTAGAGGGGGGGCTGAGGAGATGGTTGTGTTTAATCGAACAAGCCGGGATAAGAGCTGGGAGTCGAAGTCAGGATGGTGAGAGAAGGGTGATCAGGGGAGAGAAGTGTGCGGGTTGGAGGTGGTGATGAGGCTTGTAGCGAGACTAGAATAAAATAAGTTTAGATTACGTAAGAAGTGAGGCTAGTGTAGGAAAGAATACAGGAGACAGGGGCGCAGCTTGGCTCCCTGTTCCCGGAGTGGTGGCCGTGTGCAGACACGTCCGAACAAAAGACAACCATAGCGTAGGCCTGGTTGGGAGACTGCTGTCAGTGACGGAAGTCGCGCTAGAGCTACCTCTTTGCCATCTGACGAACGAGTGACTGAAGTCGCGGAGATGCGTTATATTTATACCCCTCGGAACAATGGTGGTTGAGGACGCCACTGACGTCACAGTGCCTGGGGGTATTTCTATTGCCAATGTGACTCGTCGCCGCGCGATCTTTGCTTTCTCCCTCACAAGAGGGAAAAAAGCGAGCCAACCTGCTTTCTGAGAGAGAGAAAGCAGCGACTCTAGTTTGCGCGGGTAGATTTGAACCGTTTAAAGTAGGACGCACGGGCATCGAGAATTGATATACACAACACACACATATCGCAGAGTATTTTAACAATTTTTTTATTTTACTCATTTTTTTGCCAAAAATACCGTCCTCCCCTTAAGTGTCCACTTTGAGTCACTTCCCACAGACTGTCATGTTAAATTTACAGTCTTATAACTTTTGTCTCTATGGAGCTCAGGCGCAAAAATTTCACCTGCTTACTTACTTTTGCCTTCTCTTTCCAAAAATATACGGTATTACCGCCTTTTCAATTCCCCATGAAAGAAGGTTCCCTTGTAAGTTTCGCTGCGTACCCAGGTTTCTAGCAGACAATCCCCCCTCTTCCCTAGGCCAACCTCCTCCTTGCGTCGCCAGCCGGCGATCGCGGAAAGCTATGGAATGATGACGAAATGGAGAAATGATGACGGAATGATGTAGACACCTAAAATGGCTAATATGGGGAAAAACGGGAGAATTCCAGGAAAAACTCCAATTGCGAACTTGTCCGTCACAACTGTCACTGTGATTGAAAAATCCTAAAGCTGACGGGGACTCGCACCCGAACCGCCTGCGTGACAGGTCGGAGGCCTGACCACTCAGCCACCGCAGGGGTTGAAATGTGGGAAATTTAACACAAAGATATTTAAAGCATTCGCTGTCTTTATCTAGAACTTTCACAAAATTCGTTTCATTAAACCTAATTTCACACGTTGCGGCATTTTATGAAACAACATTATTATTCTGTACTCTCTCGGAACAATTAGAACTGCTGACACAATTCACTTTTGCACGACAATAAGCAATATAAAATTGAACTTCCAAGTTTAAAACAACTACTATTAAAGTGCTGTAGGTTATCTCTAAAAGGATTTAAAAGTGTAGTCTCACAGGCTGGATTGCATTCCCTATAAATCCCTATACCTGACCCTCTGTCAATTAAGGAATGAAATAGCAAGGCTAGGCTTTACTCAATATACAGTGAATCCTCTCATTTATGGACATCGAAAGGACGTAATAATCTGTCCGCATCTGGGAGGTGTCCTCTATTGGGAGGGTGGCTTCCCAATCTAACAGCAATATATAACATGCATTATATATCCCTTCAGATGAGGAGACAAAGAGGAAGGCAGAAAATACGAAATACTGGAGAATGCTGGATTTGAAGTGAAAGACCTCCCCTTCGGCAGAACACTATGAATGAATGAATATATCCCTTCACGCTCTAAATGACATTTTATGACTCTTTTATATCCATCCGCTACCAGCTAACAAGGAGTAGCCGGCTGGGCTAGCGGTAGCCTGAGAGACTCTTGTCTTCTTTCATGTTAAGGAATTTCACCCTCATTCAACTAACGGTATTGGCTTCTTTCATGTTAAGGAATTTGTGTACAGTCCTCAAAAGTAAATTTTTCATTTTTGTAACAAAGTAGATCTTGAAATCCAAGTTCTGTCCGTAGTCAGGAGGTAAAGCAAGCTTTAGGACTGTCAAACAACTGTCCGTGTCTGTGTGTGTCCGTAAACGAGAGTTAAATTTATCATTATTTATAAAAATGTTATGTTTTATTTAACGACGCTCGCAACTACTGAGGTTATATCAGCGTCCCAGATGTGCCGGAATTTCGTCCCGCAGGAGTTCTTTTACATGCCAGTAAATCTACTGATATGAGCTTGTCGCATTTAAGCACACTTAAATGCCATCGACCTGGCCCGGATATTATTTCTATATTATTTCAGTTGGAACATAAAAATCTGTCCATATATGAGGAGTGTCCGTATTTTGGGGGTGTCCGTAAGGAGAGATTTCACCAGTGGCGGCTCGTGAACTTGTGGATTGGGAGAGCTGCAGTTGATTTCAGTACATACAAATTTCACTTTTTGGTACCATTACTAATAAGTATAGGACAAAAATAAATGCACTACATATCGAAAAACCAAAACTTTCTGATTTTGTTGGGAGATGTCTCAGGGACCATTTGCTAATCCCTAAGAAAAACTAATACCATCGATTTCAGTCTGAATTTCAGATCGGCAGACACTCAACTTACAATCTACCAGTTCATTCTGAATTGTCTTAGAATAACCTTAAACAGTGGCATGTTCCAAAATATTTTTGAGAGGCTCGTTTAGATTACTCACGAACTGTAGCAACCCACGAAACACATCAGGGTTCTTCGAATCGTTTTTTCATCATGTCCCCTAAGGGGAAGTTCATATTGGCCACAAAATTTGATACAATCAATATTTTTTTAAATAATTTCACGATTTTTTCTCACTTCTTGATTATGTTTGAGAATGTTTGTTCTGTTCGTTTCACTTAATTGCACAGCAGTATGAGTTGCGTATCATAGCCAATGAAACAACATTTTTCAGGTGAGACTGCGAAGATTCGTGCATTTTGCTTTTTAGGGGCAAATGTCCTAAATCTGTCACACCACTCCTAGTCCATGCAGCATCACCACCGAAGAGGAGGCAAGGTAAACAAAATACAGATTTTTTTGTTCACATCCACGTAACCACAAATGCTTAGCGTAAATTTTATTGTTATACTTCCTTACATATATGCACTATTTCGGCTGGATGAAGCTTAAGTAAGATTTAATTCGGGTAACGGACGACCCTTTAATTTCACTTCATTACATCAATATTCTCCGCAAGAGAAAGTTGAGAAAAATAAAATTAATATTTTGTAATTCACACACACTCATGCTTGCACATTTGCACTGGTTAAGTTACGGTATTAAGACGTCACACCAAAGCAACACTCAGATATACTGATGGTCAACAATTTTCTAAAACTGGAAAAGAACTCTTTTGTATTTTACGTGCTATATTAAAAGGATTCTACTCGTGCAATCATTTTGAGTTAAGGCAAATATTAGGTTGTGCTGGAGGCTGGATATATACGTAATAATAAGGCAAAAGAGAATATTAATTTCGTTATATTAACTCGATAAGATTCTGCAACAATAAGTATGTGAAAAGAAAATAAAAATTTTGTCATTAAGTTTCAAGGGAATAGAGAATCCATTTGACGCAGCATTACAATAGCGGTGTGGGAGGAGAGGAAAGATCCCTTGTGGCCTGGCTCTGCAAGCCACTGCAGCGAGATATGGGTTTCAAACAGCGGCAGTTTCCCTCTGCTTCCCTTCACCTCTCTACCCCCTGACCATGCAAGACACTCTCTATGAGCTGACCACCCTGCAGATCCCAGGACGACTTTGAATGCAGTGCCAATTCCAATACAGTCGACGCGCAAAAAGATTATGCATAAGATAATAGTACATATTCCCGGCCAGATGAAATATAAAACAATTTACCAATAAAAGCTGTAACAATTCTACTACAAATTAAAATAAATATTATTTTTATTTTCCTGTCAAAGCAGGGAGTGTTGCAGCTCTTATGGACGAGCCGTCCCTGGGTTTCACTGTAGAAGGAAGAATATTCTTTCACATTTTAAATAATAAAGTTGAAATTATAACCTGTCGTGATTTCCAAATAATTGTTTTTACAAATGTCAAGCGCAGAATGATGATGATGATGATGATGATAATAATAATAATAATAATAATAATAATAATAATAATAATAATAATTTACTACATTATGAAAAATATTATAAACATTTTTTTTAATTGTAAAAGGATCTGACGTGGTACACAAAAACGGACTTCATTTTTGTAATCAGCATGAAGTTCTGGTACAGAAACACTGTTTTTTTTTCAAAACAACAAATCCCATGCTGACCAATGTAATCATTAAACACGAGTTCTCCTTTATCCGACACTTGTGATACACACGAGGTGGCTGTTAAAGTGAACGTATCAGATCTAAAAATGCAATTTTTCACAAATGATAATGAATGGATGAAGTCTAGCATCACATGGTGAGTAGATCCATTCTGTTTGCTGCTCGGATTTGTAGCTTCGATTAAGAGCCAAGCCATAATGTGGAAAGAGTAGTTATTAACACCTCATCACGTCTCCACTCTTGACTAATTGAAGGTTTCAGAGCCATAGTGGGCCAAGCGCCATTTATTAAAAACGGAGAAAGCAAGGTTTAAAGTTAAGTGAATACCATAGTTTAATGAAGATTGACATATCATTTAGTTTTAATGTGTATACTTTATATTACTTGCTATAAGTTTGCATTGAATTATGGTAATAACTTCATTTTAACCCTTATTTTCTACGGTTTTGGTAAATGGCGCTTGGCCCACTATGGTTCTGAACCCTTCAATTGTGTGACTCCGTCATCTCTGTTAACTCTCATCACGTCATTATTAGTATAATGCATGGACACGAGGAATTGTCAATTATGTAACTAGCGATTTATTTAAATGTTTTAAGTTTGTGTGTCACATTTGAAAACAAGAAATTTAATACTGTGGATGTGGAAGCTACACAATTTGTCTGTCCTCCATCTGCATATAATAAATCGGAAACACAAATGGTCATGCATGTAGGAAATGCCTTCTTTCTTTTCAATCAAAATTTCTTCTCGGAGATAAGTGCTTACCGTCCTATATCATTGGCATTTTAAGGGCTACAAACATCCTTAGCACTTCAAGAACCCTGAGAGTATTCCATCTAAAATTTTCAAAATATTTCACTCCCACGTAAAAGTTGAATAATTCATGAAGTCGTCATGTTCTCTATCAGCCCACCATCGAGGATTACTAATCCTCCTTATAGTTGCGCCCATCTCAGAAATAATGTGCAAGTTGTAAAATTCTCAGCATGACTTTCTCGGTTGGAAATTAAATAGTATAGAAAAAACTTATCGTAATGACATTGCAACGTTAGCTCTCCACGCAGAATACTCGAATTCAAGTCCTTGCGGGTCCAAATGAGGTTTATGTTGCATTATAAGGCTTTTCAGTGAATCTTTCGCAGAGTATTTCTGTTTTCTCTACTGAAATTCCATTTCATTCCAATAATCTCCTATACTATAAAAATATAACATAGATACATCTCCCGTGTTGCATCAAAAGGAGTGACAAGATTCTGTGTGTTGTAGAGAGACACTCTTTCAGCTAAATGGATGAAAATCAAACAACCCTCAGATGAAAATATTTTTGGTACATATGAAACCTGTTGATAGATCAGGCCTGCATAACCCGTAAATAGGGGAAATAATCTGACGTCCGCCTTACTCCACTTCTATTGGGGATGATCGACTTCCGCGTACAGTTGTTTACATTCTCTGCCCGTGCAAAGGCCCATCAGTGGCGGCATGTAATTTTCTTAAGGATTGTGATAAATTCATTGTATTTATAATGCGTTATCTCGTTTTAGGTTTACAATTGTGCTAGATTTCCTATCTGTAGTTTCTTTGAGATTTCTTTGCACCTAACCTGCTTTAGATTTTCGAAAACTTTCCTCCTATCATCACCTACGGAAACATAAATTTATAGCATTTAAGTAATGAATCTTGAAAGTCAATATTAATTTCAATTCAAAATGAACACAACGAGTGACGTCCTTAATTTAAAAGTATATAAATAAATAATCAATATACAGTTCGTAATAATGAACTTACGCGAAAGTTTGTGAATTCCATAATTCTTAATTTGGCTTTATTGAAATGTGTTTTAATATTGAAATGACGAGTAGAAATAAATTGGATGGGGCACTGTAAACAAGCAATTTTTCGTCTTCAACAACAATATAATTATATTCCCATTTCCTTTGGAAGTAGTATTTCTTCACGGGTTTAGATTTTGCCATGTTCAAGTTCTCTTTAAACTGCAGTACGCGTATTGTGTATTTATTTATTTATTTATTTATTTATTTATTTATTTATTTATTTTTATATTTATTTATTTATTTATTTGTTTTGTTTGTTCAATTGTTTAATTAATTAATTATTTATTTATTTATTTAGCTGGAGTGCGTTACAATGTTGAATGACAGCATTGACATCCAGTCATATAGCTATCATTCACTTATCAACGTATAATTTATTTATCGTCCTATTACTAGTAAAACCAGCTAACGCCAGTAATGCAAGTTTTGTAAAAGCAGGAATTAAAACTTTATTAATGCACAAAAAATCATAATAAATTCTTCAAATAAAGTAATCGGTTTGTTGCCTGCATGCAACATTTCGGACTTGCTTTATTTTAGTAGAATACAGAGCACGGAAAGACAAGTCAGGGACTGTACTTAACTTACTTTACACAAAAAGTGGACTTAATCGGCTTTACTAGTAATAGGACGATATATACATACGTAGACCTTCTTATATTATATGCACACATACATTTTAAAATTTATTTTACATGTCTTTTAACTTATTTATTTCTCTCATTCATTTTCTATTACTTTCTAAATGTATGTTCCTAAGGATTTTATTATGTGTTCATTTGTGATTCTTGAGAGCGTATTGTATACCTGCCGCCGTGAGAATGAATGTTGATGCAGCCATGACCGCACTGGTAGAAAAGGTGGGTGGGGTAAGAAGGTGTAGTAAGGCAGTCTCTCTGAGGAGCTACAGTTCTGCAGGTCTGGTCTAGGAAAATGCCTATTTTATTTTAATGTTCATATTTAAAGGTTTTTAGTAAATGTGCACGAATCATGAGAAATGAAGCATTCTGATGAAATTTGATCTTGCCCTTTTTTGCCTTTATTTGTCGTTTACGCCTTTTTACTTTAATATGTACTTTTTGCCCTTATCTTGCTTTTATATGTACCTTTTTTGGCTTTTTCTTTATATGACTACTCACTCAACAATACTGCATTTATTTTTGCGTTCGAAACTAAGGAAATTGGATTTCTTATAGTAGCCAAAGATATGGGATACCTTGTTGCAATGCAGTGTTGTTGTTTCACTTACTCCGGAATCAACCTTGTCCGTACCCACTACTACTACCTGACTCCAGCACTAACCTACCCCATTAATTCCTGGTTTAGTTGCCTCATGAGTGATGCCTTATTGGTGTCACTTGTGAGGTTCAAACCTGTCTTCGTACAGGTGACTAAACAACAAACATCAGTTATTAGTCAAATACCGGTTTCGTACCTTGGTGAGTCCAACTATAATAATACAACTAATCATCGTCACACTGATTTTGTCCAATAAACGTGACAGAAGTTTGTGCGTTAATCTTGAAAAGTTGCTTGTTGTTTACTGTAACTCAAATTATGAACGTGAAGTTGTGGATAAATAAGTACAAGTGAAACAAGACTATATAACAGAGAATCTACTTTTCCAGTGCACTTTAAGCTACTTACAGTATGTCTTATGGATGATTACTCAATTAATTCTGGGTGATTCACTATAACTTCAGTGCCTTTTATTGCCCTATTCTTTGTTTTTAGAGCCTTTTTAGGCTCCTAAAATACCATTTTTATTGCCTTAACTTCCGATGTCTACGAATGACCCAGTACAGTCTCTGTTTCCCTTGATTCTCACTTGAACTAGTCGAAGTTCGAAAATGTTATTAAAAACTATGTTAGATTTTTACTAATATCACTCTCTTATATTTTATAATGAACAAAGTTATAAATGTGCAAGAATAGTGAAAGCAATTATGTAGAGGGAATCGGCAACTAAACCAACTCTAGAGATGCAGCAGCGAGCCGAAGTAACAAGTGAGAGCTGACAGCTTCTTGCTTACATGTATAGATAGATATTCATGGAATGGGAATGCGCGGTCGATGACCTCACAATTCCTTTACTAGTTATGATTAGTTACGGACTCCGTCGCTCAGAGAATCACTTGTTCTACCCCTGCCAATAAAGATCACTGAACTCAAAGGGATTGGCTAATGGCTTTATATACAATAGGCTCCGTACATTTAGAAAGTTTAGGCGGTTTCGATATTTTGAAAGAGAAAACGTTTTACATTAATCTCATTTGAAACACGGATCAGATCATAATGTAAATGAAGAATGGAAGTTTATAATGTTTCTCCATTGGTATTGTGGATAGAGGTGAACACTGAAGAAGCTGAAGGCTACAACGAAAATATGGAGAAAATTCTGAAACATCATAACTTAAAATAGGCTCCGTTTCTGACTTCTTGGTATCGGGCATGGAAAGTTGACACACTATAGTACGTCCGCTCAAATGAGAGCCACTTGGAACGTGCGATTGGACACACTTACCGCAGGGAGCAAGTAGGCACGCGACTCCGAATAGGTTTCATGTAAACAACGCTGCGTTGCCATCTCTCCCGTGTGAAAACTAAAGTGAACCTTCGTGTGCGTCTTATAATACAGAACTAAAACTCGAACACCTTCTATTCAGAGTCCGTTGAGTCACTATTTAAATCAATTACATAAGATTCCAAGCTAGCTTCTAAGGAGCGATAATCACTTTCTTTTGTTTTTACATGTTCGATATACTTTACCTAATGCTTTTTATTATTAATGTCATCCGTCACATTTGCTATTAAAGCACATACTTCTTCAACAGATTTATTTCCCAATGCATTTTCTGACCGGAGATTTCTCTTCAGTTCCGAACAAACGAATTCTATGGCATTGAGAAAACAATGCTCGGGGGGGGGGGAGTCGTAGTACAATATGGCCGTATTTTTATGATAGTTCGTCAATTACATCTTTTTCTATGACGGCTACGTTTTTTGTTGCACGAGTCACTTCTGTAGCGGCACTGGTACTTTTCAATGTTGTTCGGCACTTACCAGCATCGTCTTTAAAATACGTATAAATACTAATAATAATTAACACTGTTTGCTCTTGTACAATCTTACCTCGTCCTAATGGCGATTGTGTGGATTTACGTCTACGACTATTGTTATTATCCGTTTTCCAAAAACGCCACATTATAAATAGCCTACAATCATAATGTATGGAACACAAAAGCCACAATATACACTTACGGTCTTCTGCCTTGTTCTGAGCTAACTGTATTATACTTTCGTACTCGTCTGAAACCGAATAGTATATGAACTTGTTCTCGGAGCACCGACTTAGATCTGTCAACAGCGCTGGCGTACCAACAACCAGCTGCGTGCTTCAAGACTGAAACACCTGACGCCTCCCGCTCAAGGTAGGTGCAAGTGGCTCTCATTTGAGCGGACGTACTATACATCGTCCCATTATAGGCACAAGGGCCAATGTAACATTTTTTCATTAAATGAGTTGTGTTGACTATGTGATTCTGTACCATATGTTTCATCAACATGCAAAACAACTGACGTTTTTTCGCAATATTGTGGCCGTAAATGAGAAAATAATGTTGGCTATTGGGACCGATGTTAATGAGACATGATCACCAAAAGGGCCAAAGTCCTATGTTTACAGTATACAGAAAAACGTTCCGGTGAATTTCAATGTTGTGAAGGCCATAACTCGGAAATGAAGCATTTCCGGACACATGTTGTAATGAACTATTTTGATTGTCTACATGTGGGAAATACCTGAAGTTATGCCCCGTATTTTTAAACACCCTGTATAAGCGATGAAGTTATGTCATAAATACTTAGTGGTTTATCTTTTTAAATATCACAGAGAGGCCATGAAAACAAAAAATAGCTTCCAGAAACACAGTTCTTCATTTATAATGTTGTATATTGCGGTATTTCTTGTTTCAATAAATTTCTTTAATCTGCGAATGTTGGTTATCCAGCGTGCTTGATGAGCGAACTTCGCCAATGGAATTGTTTCTGTGTGAGTTATCTAATAAATTGCAATATGAATATTATTTATTACCACCGGATGTTTAAAATGTACAACAATAACAGGTAAGTTTGAATTTCATTCACTGTTTTGTGATGTAATAATATTATTAAGAAGCTTTGTAAATTCTTACGGTTCCAAAATTGAGGTTAAGGTCGTCGAACTTATAATTTTAGAATAAAGTATAAGGTTTCTCAAACTATTTTGCGAAAGGTATTATTTTCAACATTTCTGAAGCTAATTAAAATCTTCAATTTGAATTGAGTAAAAACTGTACTTTGAAATATCATGTTACAATTAGTTCAGTAATTAGAGTAAACGTACAAATAAAAAATGTTGGCGTTCTACCAGAAGGGCAGACGTCTCAGTTTTTACATTAACTTGCCAATTAAAAATAAACCCTTTTATCTATTTTGAAACCATTACAACACCTTGCAATACGGAGTTGTACCAGCGTTTTAAGATAGTTATTAAATAAATTATTAAAGTGGTAATTTTTTTAATGTTTTTTCTTTCTCCTGTAAAATCAACAAATTGTTACGTAATCCTTTATGCCTATAATGGGACGACATTATTCCACTGGTTGAGCGTCTCAATTTTATTGACGAAAACGATCGGATAATACAACTAATACAATCATAGTCATAATCGGTAACCGCCATTATTAGGGGTGTTCCCGTTCCTTTCTTCCTTCTGAAGATTTGGAACTAACTTTACACTTTATCATGTAGCAGTAGACTACTCATTCATCCTGTGATCAGAATTATACAAATTCACTTATCACCTACAAACGCCAAGAGAACCAACATGGTAACTCTAACTCAATCCGTAGTTGAGCGTCTCAATTTTATTGACGAAAACGATCTGATAATACAACTAATACAATCATAGTCATAATCGGTAACCGCCATTATTAGGGGTTTTCCCGTTCCTTTCTTCCTTCTGAAGATTTGGAACTAACTTTACACTTTATCATGTAGCAGTAGACTACTCATTCATCCTGTGATCAGAATTATACAAATTCACTTATCAGCTACAAACGCCAGGAGAACCAACATGGTAACTCTAACTCAATCCGTATGGAAAGATATACTGTAACGGTCTTACTAATAAAAACTCTATATGCAGACGTTTAAGTGTCTTATATTTATATAATGAGTAGCTCGTTTATAAGTCGTGTGTAAATTCCTTACTAATAATCACTACATACTACGTCATAGTTTCGTCATTACTTCTTTACGAAAGGTAATAAAATGTCTGAGGTTCTCTATTGCATCCGGTAGAGCACTCTAGTGTGCCATGTTATGTATCGATAGTACAAGCAGTAGCGGCTGGTGATCAAAATAATGAGTGTGCTACAATATCTATATCTGCCTACTATATACACTTATATGTAGCCTATTTATCTTAATTTGAGACTCGCCTAGTGACGAAATATCAAGTACATACGACGTTCCTCCCTACTGCAGAACTTCAATTACCCTGGTGTTAAACCCCTCCATCTTGGACATCATAATATTTTCTATTGACAGTATTGCAAGAGCAGTGAAACGATCCTGGGGCATAGTGTTCCTTAAAAACCGTTTTTATGCGTTTCAAGCAAGAAAAACATCTTTCTGGCTCAGCAGTGGCCATTGGTGTTGTAATCAAAATATTTAACAACTTCGGTACTTCACGGAATGGATCCTGTAAATTGTTGGAGACTATGTATTGCAACAATTGAACAGACATCTATATTTTGGAAGTCGGGTTTTCCGTATAGAACTCCAAGTTGTGTCTTTAACACTCTTTTGTTCAGTATAATATAGCTGTTGACAGCAACTTCAAGTTCGCGTTCACGAAAATTATATGAAAAATTCTAAAAAATTTTGCTGTTTAACAATTTTGTTGCGTCTAGATAGCTTAAGACTGGGAACGATGAGTAGTTTCCTGAATTATACAGTCACATACTTCCTTGGCTTAAATTTTCTGGGATTCCATTTTCCGTCGCTTGCTGGCTGATTCAGGGGGAACCTCGTAGCCCTACAGGTAGATGGCGGCAGCAGCAGTCTGATATTTGAATTACCAAATACATTGTAAATAGTTCCGAGTTCTTCCACAAACAAGCATTCTTTCGTTACGCTTTACTTTTGCAATCTCCAAGCTGTGTTGTGCTGAAGCTGACTACAGCACTTTCCCGCGTAAAGATAGTCAATCAGAGCAGTGATTTCAGCTTCGCACTTGCGCATAAATGTCTACATTCTCATATGAAGTTCAGAGTAGCACAACGAACCCCCTGAGGCACCGAAGAGCAAAGACTAAACACTCGATAATGCGTCATGAATATAACCACGGGAAATTGTTAAATGACAGATCAGATATTATGCAGGGGCGTATTTTGCGGGCTACCGGGGCTACCGGCGGTAGCCCAAGGAAATTACAAAAGAAAAAGTTTATAATATAACATAATGTAATAATTTTGTATTATTAGTTTTACCATAGTAATTAAAATTAAAGTAATTGTTAGATATATTTTGTGTAATAATAGGGTCAGCGGTAGCCCAAACCCTTTAACCAGTATACGCCCCTGATATTATGGTATTACAAATACATTATTTGAGCAAAAATTATCACTGTGCTGTAGCACTGTAGCACATAGGGACGGGCCGCCCCTGAGTACAAGTGGCTCTGATCTATGACCACACTATATTTTGGTCAAATATTACAAGCTACAGCAATATTATTCAATTATTCTCTGCTCTTTGGTTTGTTCTTCTGTGGTTACAAGGCAACCATCATCATAAAATGACAGTCGATACAAACAGCTGTTAGAGGGACGGCCATTTTTTCTCTATATACAACTCTTAAACAAGTGGTTTCGTGTATATAACTACTGCAAAGGAATTTCCATTGTATAGTTACAGACTGTTTATACATCCATCGCTTATACATGGTTTATTAGTAACGTTTTCAGTCCCAACTCTGCATAAGTCTGGTATAAAAACTATACACGGTTTATTAGTAAGACCGTAAATCTACTTATCTGCTACAAGCCTGGTCCGGGATCTGTCCAATTGTAGCAAAAACGTCTATGGCATTAATGTTTGTCTGTTAGTCTTGTGGCAGATCCACGTCGTATTCAACTCAGTTGACGTTTCATTCCAGTGGTTCAAGGTTTACAAAACACAAAAATGGATTGACGTACAGGTATGTGATTTAGATCAATAATATGAAAAATACTGAAAATATTTATACAAATGATATAATTATAATAATAACAATAATAAGTTTACAGAAGAATATTAAATGAAATGTAATATATTATATCTGATCTGGAGGCATTTACTAACAAAGCGTCATACTTCCAGAGACCACATTGATTTAGAGGACATTTCTCATAAGCACAATGATTTCTACAAAAAGAAAATAACAATTTTAATGTTGAAGAAAAAAATTAATTCTTGACCTCGTACACAAGGTGATGCAATGCATTTCTACATCGCATTCATCGATATGAAAGACATTTTCTAGCACTTGCTCTCTCCAACGAAGACTAACGATACTATATTAAATCGTGTACTGTAACAAATAAATATTACACGTAACTTCCTGAAACACTTTTAAAAATGTTGCCTACAATGATAAGAATGCGTAGGGGAAATAACGAGAGAATGTCACATTTTCATTATTCTGAGATATTTGAATTTTAAAGATTGAAGCTCTTTGTTATTCAAGCCAGAGACACATAAAGGCAATTCTTGTTATTGAAAAGAACATAAATACGCCAACAGTGTATTTGTAATGCTTCATACATTTCTGTTAAAAATAATGAGAATCAAGCCACCGGCGTAGCTCTGTCAGCTAAGGCGCTTAACTGACGATCCGGAGTTGAGTTCGGGCGCGGGTTCGATTCCCGCTTGGGCTGATTACTTGTTTGGGTATTTCCGAGGTTTTCCCCAACCATAAGACAAATGTCAGGTAATTTATGGCGAATCCTTGGCCTCATCTCGCCAAATACCATCGATGCTAAATAACCTCGTAGTTGATACAGCGTCGTTAAATAACAAAGTAAAAAATCATGAGTTTCTAATGCATAGACATAAATGGCAATAAAGAAGATACCATTTCGAATTCTAATTTTTCTAACTAAATATCTATTTATGTGTCTGCATAAGGTACGTACGTATGTGTGCTTGCGTATGGTATGTATGTATGTATAGTATAGTATACATGCATGCTTAGGACCAGCTTAGTTGCTGTCGTACATTGTGTGTAATAATAATAATAATAATAATTATTATTATTATTATTATTATTATTATTATTATTAGTAATAATATTAATATTTAATATTATATTAATAATTATAATATTAAATTATTATTATTATTATTATTATTATTATTATTATTATTATTATTATTATTGTTATTACTATTATTTTCTCTGGCAGAGTTAAGACCATCTGGCCTTCTCTTCCACTCAACCAGGATCAAACCACATAAAGAAAAGTATTAACTTAAAATAATAATAATAATAATAATAATAATAATAATAATAATAATAAATAAGATAAAAAAGAGAGATTGAATACATATGAATATAACCACAAATAGGAAAATACATTCTGGTATACAAGTATTAACTTAAAACAAAAGAATTAATACATATGAATATAATCATACAGCTATAGGAATAGTAGCCTACAATTCTGCAGTGCTTGGGAAAAGTGACATAAGTCAGTTTTCACAAAACTTTTTTGATAATTTATTGACAACTTACACTGGTTTATGTCGATTTGATTTTTTTCTGTACGAATTATTGTAATGGGAGGAATACCTATGTATTTTTTTTCCAAGCGAACAGATGTTCCGTAAGTTGTCAACAAATTATCAAAAAAGGTTTGTGGAAACTGACTTGTCACTTTTCCGAGCAATACAGAATTAGTGTAATCAGCTTGGGTTACATTGAGGCAGTAACAATTACCTAGATATTAGTATTGATGGAAAAAACAAAGTAATGACTGTTTAAAATAATAGTAATAGTAATAATAATAATAATAATAATAATAATAATAGTAATAATAATAATAGTAATAATAATAATAAATAAAAATTATATCTGAAAAAAACTAATTCTGTGCATTTAAAATATTTCAAAACAATCTAATTTTAAACGACTGAGGACTAAGACTACCTTCTACAAGCAATGTTTACAAGATGACTGCCCCACAGTAGCTATTAGTGTCCTGCAATGTTCGAACAAGAGAGAGGCAACCAAGACGTTACAAACATCGTCTTATTTCATGCGAACAAATAATGGCAAGTTCTGAACTAAAATTCTTGAACGGTTAAAGCATGAGGGAGTGGGAGTGGAGGACAGCGAATATTTTTATAACAATGAGGAACAAACACGACAGGCCTTCTGCAGAGCGACATCATGGACGAATATCGAACTTCACCATACTCGACAAACTCGAACCAAACATAGCGTCTGTAATGCACGACGCTAATAGTTATACTCTGGAAGTACGTAACTTTAGTCCTATGTTGTGGTACGGAAAGTGCCAGCCTCAGTGACGCATGTCCAAGTCCCACAGATGCCTGGGACCGGGTGGCATCCGTAAATCCGACGGTAATACATTAGACATCCTGTCTCAGCCATGTCAAAACTAGATCCCATTCTCAGAGGAGTACCTGATAATGATGAAACTCAGGGCTCGGCGCCAGGGCTAGTAGCGTCTGGTGGTCAAAATAATGAGTGTGCTACAATCTCTATATCGGCCTGCTGTATACATTTATATGTATTTATCTTAATTTGAGACTCGCCTAGTGAAGAAATATGAAGTCCATACGACGTTCCTTCCTACTGCAGAACTTTTCAATTTCCCTGGTGTTAAACCCCTCCATCTTAGACATCATACTCTTTTCTGTTGACAGTATTGCAAAAGCAGTGAGACGATCCTGGGACATAGTGTTCCTTCCGAACGTTTTTATGAGGTTCAAGCAAGAAAAACATTTTTCTGGCTCAGCAGTGGTCATTGGTGTTGTAACATATACTACCTGTATCTACTGTACAAAGTTTCATGAAAATCTGTTAGATTAGAAAGAAAGTTATTTATTTTGTACAAAATGCACCCTACCATAAAGCGTAGTTTCGCTTATATAGAAGTAATTATAGTTTGTATACAAAACAAATATATTACCTGCAACTACTGTACAAAGTTCCATAAAAATCTGTGATATAGGAGAAAAGTTATTAATTTTGTCCAGATAAATTCCCGAAATCGATCACTGGTTTTTTTTGGTTATTTTACGACGCTGTATCAACATCTAGGTTATTTAGCGTCTGAATGAAGTGAAGGTGATAATACCAGTGAAATGAGTCCGGGGTCCAGCACCGAAAGTTACCCAGCAATTGCTCGTATTGAGTTGAGGAAAAACCCCGGAAAACACCTCAACCAGGTAACTTGCCCCGACCGGGATTCGAACCCGGGCCACCTGGTTTAGCGGCCAGACGCGCTGACCGTTACTCCACAGTTGTGGACTCGATCACTGTTCACGGGGCAAAATAAATCTTTAGTTCTGAGAAAATATTGATTTATTTGACGGAGAGATCTTTCATAAATTTACATTAATTCCACAGGCCTGCACTAAGCAGTTTCCACATAGGCGTACTTGGATTTAAAATTTTAAACATACATTTCTTTCGCTTCCTATTACGTTTAAGGCAGCAATGGCTGTAGGGGAGGATAATGATGTTCTCACAGACACATGTGGACCTCCTCTAGTTGTCATTAGATCGTAGGACAGGGGCCTCCGCAGAGACACACAGAAGAACATAGGAACGAAGAACATCCTTCCATGTCTGTGGTGGGATTCGAACCCACGAACCTTCGGACCGCGCCGCCTAAGGGAGCACGCCTCAGACCGCGATTGATCATAGACTACATTTTAATGGGAAATGAAAGATGATCTGCACGTTTTACTCGGTTTACTTATCGCTTCAAGCAGGTCTCTTATCCAAAATCGATGACGGAGAAAATAATCAAGACATTAAATACAGTTATTTACCGATGTGGGTCACAACTCACAGTAGAGAGGTTCTTAGCATTAAAAGGTTAATAGGTCCAAGTCAGATCGTGTTTTCGCTGTACTGTAGATGATGCAAAAAAGATTATTATACATGTGTTCAAACGTCAACCGAAGCAAAATACGGTTCGACATCGTTGTTCTCAGTTCTACCTCTTCCATTTATCTTTAGAAGTGGATCATAAAGAAATGAGCAATAACAGTCATATTTGAAAGCAGTGAGGGGATATAAATCTCGAACAAAATCGTTCCGTGGTCAGTTCTTGTCTTGTCTTTTTAAAGTATAAAACGCAATTGAGGGGCTGGCTGGAAGAGAGTCTGTTATGTCCTTTTTCCTTAGATCGGTCATTACCACTCCTTACAGCGGGATTTATGACAGCGAAGTGAGAACCTTGAATCACCAACAGATGGCATTGCATGGCTTATTTTGTCAGAGCAGTGTATACTAGAGAGTACCGCATTCTCAGCGGCGGCAGCCATATTTACTCCTGGCTCGGCACAGAAGCATAAGCAGTAATGCTAGAACGATGGTGATTAACGGCGATATCATACATGTTGTTGTGGTTTATTAAATACAGGACACAAGGATTAATAAACATTATTGTCATAGTGAAATGACCCCTTAGAGATAACTCTTTATTTATTATGTTATGTCCATTTCGATAGGGATAACATCAGCAATTTTCTACTACAATTCTCATATCAACACTTCGACTGCCACATGTAGCAAATCGTTGTAGTACATATGCTATAACAGACAATTTTCTTAACAATAAATATATTCCAGTCCTAAAATACAGCGATAAGACTTTTTCAAATATATTATAACAAGTTGAGAACGTATGAGTTGAAGTGTTAATGAATAAAGACTTCAAATCCTTTAGTGTCAACTCATTTTCTACCAACGTTTCACATTTTTCTGCATTTAGAATTATATTAACACGAATTTACGAGGGTATACAAGTGACATTTCCTTGTATGACTTGAGAGTCACTAATGTGCTAATAAAATTTATAGTCATCTCTGTTATCAGTTATTAGAGATGAAAAAAGAGTTTTCACAAACACTATATGACTTAATTAACCTTTACTTTGAACAAAACTGATCCCAACAAATAGTAAAGAGCTTGTTGTTCACTCGAGTCAATATTTCTATTTTCAGTTAAATAACAATTTAGCCTATATCAATTTCCTTTTGCTCACACATATCTTCACTAGATCTTTCTGTTTCGAGTTTACTTACATCTGTACCTAGAAACTCAACTAATTGTTCAGAATCGCAAACTGCGTAATTTCCATGCTTCGTTTGTTTTTTTTTTTTTTAGAAAAACTGAAAAATCTTAATGCAGTTTCGAATTCTATTGCATCCGGGATTGGATTTAAGGAACGCACAGTATAAAATAAATTTTCTAACGCATCCTGCGTGCATCTATCTAGCATAAATATTTGAAGTTCGATTTATTAAGACAACTTTATTGAAAATCAAGAACTGTTTTTATTACTACTTTGCAATGGTTTCCAACGTCCGCTTTTGCCCACCTTGATATTTTCAATTATGGATATTATGTAATTATACTTACTTATGGCTTTTAAGGAACCCGGAGGTTCATTGCCGCTCACATAAGTCCGCCATCTGTCTCTGTCCTGAGCAAGATTAATCCAGTCTCTATCATCATGTCCCACCTACCTCAAATCCATTTTAATATTATCCTCCCATCTATGTCTCGGCCTCCCCAAAGGTCTTTCTCTCTCCGGGTTCCCAACTAACACTCTATATGCATTTCTGAATTCGCCCATACGTGCTACATACCCTGCCCATCTGAAACGTTTGGATTTAATGTTCCTAATTAAGTTAGATGAAGAATACAGTGCATAACTTTCTTCATTCTCCTGTAACTTCATCCCTTTTAGCCCCAAATATTTTCCTAATTATCTTATTCTCAAACACTCTTAATCTCTGTTCTCTCAAAGTGAGAGTCCAAGTTTCACAACCATACAGAATAACCGGTAATATAATTGTTTTATAAATCCAAATTTTCAG
This sequence comes from Periplaneta americana, assembly GCF_040183065.1. NCBI lineage: Eukaryota > Metazoa > Arthropoda > Insecta > Blattodea > Blattidae > Periplaneta > Periplaneta americana. The sequence goes on along the minus strand of NC_091126.1, from coordinate 100,219,859 downwards.
ATTTTTTGACAACAGACTAGATGACAAAATCTTCTTAACCGAATAATAACAGGCATTTCCCATATTTATTCTGCGTTTAATTTCCTCTCGAATGCCATTTATATTTTGTTACTGTTGCTCCAAGATATATTAATTTTTCCACCTTTTTGAAGGATACATTTCTAATTTTTATATGTTTATTTCGTATAATATTCTGGTCACGAGACATAATCATATACTTTGTCTTTTCGGGATTCACTTCCATACCTATCGCTTTGCTTGCTTCAAGTAAAATTCCCGTGTTTTCCCTAATCGTTTGTGTATTTTCTCCTAACATATTCACGTCATCCGCATAGACAAGAAGCTGATGTAACCCGTTCAATTCCAAACCCTCTGTGTTATCCTGAATTTTTCTAATGGAATATTCTAGACCACAGTTAAGAAATAAAGGTGACAGTGCATCTCCTTGCTTTATCCCGCAGTGAAAATATTGTCGTTGAGAAAATTAATCATTATTTGTGACTTAATGCTAATTTTGTACAACGACAATTGATTACACATTAATTAACTACACAACAACACGGCATTCTTCAAGATAACAATGAAATATAACACTAGAAACCTGTGTTCCTACGCAAGTCTTGCGGTGTACTGAGTCTCCGCAGGAGTAAATATGGCCGCCGCGTCGGCATTTGTCGGATCAAAAGAATGCGGTACTCTCCAATATACACTGCTCTGTATTTTGTGTTCTGCCCTTCTTCCAAATATTTCTCCCAAAATGCTCTGTCCTGAATGTTTGAAAGCTCTGAAAGACAGAACCCTGGCTACCAATGAATTATGCCTCGGTATGGGCCCGTTCACACGGTACGGGAATTTCTCGAAACGGGCATTTATTTAAATGGATTTCTTGTGGACAGCAGTGTACACACGGTTCGATTTTTCACGTGCATATGTAATTTAAGTTATATGGAAAAAAAAAAAAAAAAGAAAAAAAGAAACCGAACCGTGTGTAAACTGCTGTCCACACGAAATCGTTTCGAATAAATGTCCGTTTCGAGAAATTCCCGTACCGTGTGAACGGACATCGAGGCGTACACATTTAGATGTATATGTTCAGATGTTCACACGATAACGTTACGGAAAAAAAAAAATCTATTCGGTCGTTATATACGGTGCTTCGAGAAAACTTTCGACTCGGTAATGGTGTGTTACTACACATGACAATGTTCAGACGATACGGATTTATCCCGAGTGCCAATGCGTGGCAAAGCAACTTGCGACTGCATGACACAGTCGTCTGTCGTATGTTTGTAGGAATAATACGTAGCAGTGGCGTATACTGGTTTAAGGGTCTAGGCTACCACTGGCCCTGTTATTACACAAAATATATTCTAAAATCCCTATAATAAAATTCCTTACCTATTTATATGTGAATTCCAGACGTCTTGATTGGGACGAAAATACTTTGATGACTTCGTCATTGAAATTACAGTTGGGCCGCTTGCCAAGCCGGATAAACGTTCTTGTGTATGAGTTGATCTACAGTAGGATTTTATTCGCTTCAACGCAGAAAATGTTCTTTCTACGCATGCTGACGTAGCTGGTATTGTCACAATTAATGTTGCCAATTTAAGGACTTCAGGGATAACTTGGTTCAGCTGGTTTTCATATATGGCAGATAATATTTCATGGATAGGTTTGTTCGAAAAATCAAAGACTTCTGCTGAATATATTACGCTTAATTTATTTTTCAAACGTACTTGATCAAAGTGACTGTTATAGGACTGAAATAATTTGTTTAGTGCCTCATTCGGGAAGTTTTCTCTATAAGCAAAAAATTTTTGAGAATCTAGAAGATGTGTGAATTGAAGCTTTCCATAATCAGAAAATCTGTCAGTAATTTCCATGTGCATACGATCTAGTATGCTGTAGTACAGCTGCCTGTATTCAATTCATCATCTCCTTTTTTTCGCTTTAATGGTGGTTCCATTGTATTGGCTGAAGAATTTTCATTTTCCATATTACTCCATATGGACGGAAACCCACTACGTCTGAACTCGGATATAGTATTTTTTAACTTTGATACCTCTTGCAAGCAGTATGCTATGTCTAGACTTTTTGTCTGAAGAATATTGTAGAGCACATCTGTATGTGCGAACACTCTAGCATAGACTTCAAGAAGAAATGTATTCTGAAACTGTGTGAAAAAATACAAATATCCTTCAGCCTGCACAATTACATCATCATCCCAGTTTTCTTCAGAGTCATTACAAATGATATTTTCAAAGACAGCAGTCAGTTGTTCTCTGTATTCCTTTACTGTATTTACAAGCCGAGATGTAAAATTCCATCTAGTTGGTGCTATTTTTGGGAGTTTCTTTTTCATAAATTCCTTGAGTTTTTCTGATCTTTTAGGAGATGATGAGAAAAATGCATCTAAACCCGACAGTGTTTTGAAAAAATGCGGCATTCTGGAATGGATGAAGTAGTTTGTTGCAAAACTAAATCGAGAACATGGCTGTAACAATGGACAAATAGTGCTTGAGGATACTTTTCTTGAACTACTGTTTTTAAGCCATTAATATTTCCCGCCATAACTGAAGCACCATTGTATGTCTGTGCAATTAACTTATTGCCGACATTGTATTCTGCTATAACACCTTCCACATGCTGAAACAAAGCAGCAGCAGTTTTGTCCGAACTGACATTTGTGAATCCTATAAACCGTTCTTGAACATTGGCAGTACTATCGACGTATCTTAAAACAGTGGACAATTGACTCTGATCACTTGTCATCAAAGGACGGATCAGAGTGACTGTTCTTACAAGTTTACTTACCATTTACTATAGTCTGTTTATGTTGAAGCAGAGACGGTGACTCCAGAAGTACATAACGCGCGCTTACCTGCAATGTCCGTACAGTTGTTTCAAAAGAATGCGTACACTGTGCTGTACATGACGGCTGTTACTCCGTTATAAAACAACTACATGTACTTACTTGTAAAGTGAATACTACGTAGTCTGTGCATTGCAGTGGACAATAATCTACTGCGGAGATTGTCGAAAGTAAACGTTCTGCGTCTCTAACTTATACAAAAATTATATCATGAGAAACTCCTTTCGACACTGCAAGACGTAATAGGTGCATACGAATAATATACTATATCAGGAATATCAATATCAATGTCTGATATATTTCTTTAACTTTTTGATCTGGAGGGCTCTGTTTGTTTTTGCAGTAACACATCTCGCACACAACACATGACTGAAAAACGATTATTTTTTGCTAACACATTCTGAAGTTTCTCGTTCACTTTTTTTCGTAACTTCTCCGGCTTTGGTTTCCTTAAGTTTTACAGATACTTCTTCCACTATGTCCATTGCCTTTGGCATGTGTAAATCAGACGTTTGTAACAACGTTATGGCTTTCAGTAAGTGACAAAAATTCTTGAGTATAAAATCTAAACTGCTCGAAAGATGAACTGAAATTAGGAAGTTTGCTATTTCAATTGCATGTGCCTCTGTAGAATCTAAACTATTGATCACTTTCACAATTGAACATAATATGCGGCATAATAGAAGGCAGCGTCCAGCCAACTACCCCATCTTGTTATTATGGGGTTTGGTGGAAGGGGAACCCCGGGAGCGATTTCCTTCAATTTTTATATTCGGGAAGGTACTTTCAGAAAAATTTTCTTAACATTACCTATAAAGCTATCGACGTCACTATAAGAAGAGCAAATTACTTCCGCCAACTTATGGAGTCCATGTGCAAATTAAGTTAGGTGAACCAACTTAGGATACATTATTTTATGTCCTTGGGCGCCTTAACATATAGGGCGCAGGATGTGTGGCTAAACGAAATATACACCAGTATACACCTGATACCACTAGGCCACAAAATATCCATGGCATTAGAAAATACAGTTGCCATTGTTGTGTGGTTCACCTTTTCTATCGTCTCACACGTTGGTAAATATTTCTTTCGATTGGAGTTAGGTATAAATGTTCCTACAATTATATTTACGACGAACCTCCCTGTCACATCTGTTGTTTCATCCATACTAACATATATTTTGTTGCCACTACTTAATTTCTAATTTTGTTCACAAGGTCCTGGTACAAAGGGGGTGAGCAATTTTTCATAATGTTGAATCACTGGGAATATGTTGCTTTGTATATTTACGTAGGAAGTCTGGAAATTGTAGATTATCTAATTTTTAAATGGAATATTTGCACCGATCATCATAGCACACAAGTCGCTGCAAAATGTCGCATTTGAACTACATCCGATGTTGACGGATTCTCTTGTATGTATTCCCTGTGATGTCTGCTGTTGCAGTGTCTTTCTAATTGTCATTTTTTCGTAGCTCTTAACGTCACTTTCCATACTTTACACGTAATTATTTCTCCTTCACTGCTGAAGATATTACCTCCGAACTGGTGTACAAGACGATCACTTTTCTTACTTTGCACATGTTTTTCCTTAGGCATTCTGACAGTTTATAAGTAACAGCACCAATAGCACATGCTTATTCCTAACTGCTCTGTTTAACTGAAGGCCCACTACTATGCATAGCCTAGTTCATCGGATACCTCGTATTCCCACATAATAACTTCGCATTTGCTTTTACTAGTAGTAGCATACGCCACCTGTTTGCGAAGCGGAACATGTTGTTCCTACTACGGGTACATACTGTATAATTCTTTACCCACTGTCTGTACCTAGGGAACAGGTGCCGATACATTCTGCTCTCTGCATCAGTAACATGAAGTCACGGAACCTGGTCACTCTGATCCGCCCTCTGCTTATCATCAACAACAATGGCCACAAAAGGTGCTTCTTCTATTTCAGATGTTATGTTCTTTATCATAACCCCACTTATAGCAAGTATTAAATCATTCTGAATTGCGGGAGAAGTACCACGAAATACTGTTGAACTCTCAAGATGATTGGCCAGTAAATGGTCAAATTCACTTAAGGAACTTAAATATTCAATATAATTTCCTATATTGTCTGATTCCACACTCTCATTATGATCCCGAAAAGCCAATTCTTGTTTTCCTAGAAAGCAGACTGCGTTAATAAGACGCAGTAAAATCTCCAGATTTTTTTTTTTCACAAGAGCATTGTGTTGGTTGATGTGTAGAGCTTTGAGCTTATCTAGCTGTAAATCAATTCTTGTCTTTCCAAAGTTTGCAAAGTTCATGCTACTACAAATATGAGCTTTTGATTTGTCGTGTTTTAGGACTGCCGTTCGAAGGGAGTTCATATTAGAAAACCCCTCTTTGACCACACATTAGTTCCGCGGCTAAATAACAAACATGGCCAGCAAAATAGTTTAGACAGTTTAGAACTACCACACAATCAATTCCACTTACCATATGATGTTGAAGTGAAATGGCGTGTGTACTCACGCTGTTTTTTCTTTTACGTTCATGGACAAATTTAACTCAGGAGTTGGTCTTTCCATTTTCACAATTTCAATTTTCTCGTTGTATGTACGACGGTTAAAAGGCACTTTTAATAAACCTTCTATTACACAGCCATTTTCAACACAAACCTCTCCAGAAACTTGTTCTGCCATATTTTTCACAATATCACTTAATTGGGAAATTAAAAATTTAATAATTCACAATTAATATAACTCTTAGACACTCGAACAAATCACAACTTTAAATACTGAACTGCAAGAACACAATCACATTCATGAGCTAGCGTATTAAGCGTATTGTTGCTTCGCGCCTTCGAAGAAACCGATCACGAGAGCGGCAACTCACCCGGCCTATACACTGCACGATAGAAACAGAAGGGAGCGGGGGACGGGCAGTTTTGCGACAGGACAGCGTGAGCGGAACGGTCACAGGCTACCCCTCGTAGCAGCGGTTTCTCCAGCGATGCCGCCTTGACAACTTGTTTCTTTTCGAGAGCAGAGAGCGCATATAAATCTAACAATTACTTTAATTTTAATTACTGTGGTAAAACTAATAATACAAAATTATTACATTATGTTATATTATAAACTTTTTCTTTTGTAATTTCCTTGGGCTACCGCCGGTAGCCCCGGTAGTCCGCAAAATACGCCCCTGATACGTAGAGAACAATGGTGTATGTGAATCCCGAAACTTTGGTATGTTCAGTTGAAGAAATACCTGCTTTATGGGACGAAACAGAGGATATCTATGAGGGAAATTTTTTTAAAGCTTTCAGGGTGGAGGAAAATTTCCTATATTATAAAATATGAATTACAATAATTGGAGGAATTACGCAAATTTTACACGATCATATGAGGAGCTTGCTATCAAAGTTGGACAACTCCACTTTTGCTTCTTTTTTTTTTTCTTTTTTAAAGGAGAGGCGAAAAACTAGATCCTTGTAAACCAATGTCACCGCTATGCGTATATTTTCTTTAAACATTCTCATGGGTAATAGAAATATTTTTTCAGTCTCTAAATGCGATTAAAATTAGTATTCAGGTCGAAATTTAAGTTTAAAACGTGGAGTGTCCTTTGAAACTAAGTCATGGAGTTGTCTATTTTTGAAACTAAATGAAGCCATATTTAAAGTGGAGTTGTCTGTTTTGGAAACCAAACGAAGCCATATTTAAATTGAAATTGTCTACTTTTGAATCTAAGTCTCTTCTAACTCGGTTTCAAAGCAAATTTACATAAAACAGTAGGCCCTACTTATTCATCCACAAACCGATAATATAAACAGTCATTTTGGATTCGCGATGCGTGATGGGAAAAGGTGGCACGAATGTGGGCTTCTCATTGGCTACTGAAGGAATTGTCATAATTTGAAACCAAGCCACAGTGGAGTTGTCTACATTTTCATTCTAAAGCGCACAATTAAGTGCTATTTTCGCTCTGTTCTGTCCGTTTTTGAACCTAAACAGTTCCAGAATCGCATTCAGCAGAGAAAATTCTATGAGAAACAATCAATATCTCGAAATCGCAAAAAATGGAATTGTCTAACTTTGATACTATGCTCCTCATATACAGATGCCTACAATACAGATTAGAGCGTTGCAGTTGGTTTCAGGAAGCCAAAGTACAGTACGATTATTTAGTCCTGACAGTCAGCGGAGATGTGCGCCTGGGTCAGGCGAGTCCATTTAGTTACGCCAAGGGGTGTTTGGGTTAGTCACTCGCTTGCCTTCGGAGCTATCGAATGTCATGCGTGCGGTAGAGCAGTATGTTTCAGTACAATTAAGCTGTACTGCATTCCTTTACCGACCGATCGCCCTTATCTCTACTCCGGAGCTCTCCCACTGCTCCTATTACTTCCACTCTTTCCCGTCGCTGAGATGTCAGGACTAAATAATCGGTGTGTACTATCTCACCAATTCCAGCATCGACCCCATCACCATTATCACTAAGTACTCAAGGCTCATTACTAGTTTGCAGTAACTGACACAAAATCAACAGCAGTTAAATAATATGAATGTTCAGTTCTTAGCGATAGTTGTGATGGCGTAAATATTGGGATTGGTGAGACAGTATCTTGGCTTCCTGAAGACAACTGCCAAACTCCAGTCTGTATTGTTCCTGTATGTGGTTGTGTAAAATTTAAGTTATAAGAATAACTCCAGTCATTGTAACTCATCACATATGTTCTCAGGTCTCTTTCAGGTTGTAGTTGTGCAGAGAAGTTTTGAGAAAGTGTTTCTTTTCTTTTTTTTTATTTGTTGCATCAGCAGGGTGCGAATTAACGGGGGGATGGGGGGATTTCCCCCCCGTTGGAAAGTTATCCCCCTCTCATAAATTTATATTAACACCCTGCCAGGGATAACTTCTTTCCCCCCTCGCAAAATATAACTGTTTTAATATGAGTATACTTTATAAAGTATAAAGTACCAAGCAAAGAAAATAATATTAACGTATTATCATAACCGGCAACCTGACGATAATCAATAACTTGGAAATTACACATCTTAGATTAAGCTGCTCATGGATATAATTATTATTATGATCAAGATGCAAGACAAGCAATTCAGTGTGAACAAGTGTTGAGCCGTTCTATCTCCCCCTCATCAGAAATCTTAATTCGCACCCTGTTTATCAGTGACAGAACTCCACTCTGAAATTCTAAAATTTTATCGTCATTAAATGGTTCAACTGAAGGAATCAGACTTTTAGAAATGATGAATGACTGTTATCCTGGTCTTCATTTAATGTATGAATTCGTAGTCTATAAATGTAATCAATTTTGTATCAGATTCATTTATATATATCTACTTTTGAATTGACCTGCTCATATTGATTCAAATCACAAATTCTACACTTAACTAGACATGCTTCTCAATGTTTGTGATGCATGTACTTGTCTATTTTTATAAATGTCTGTAGCAGTTGCAACTGATTCAATTGCGTTGCCATCGATGCTCTTATGGGTAACATTAGCGTCTGTAATTTTATTCAAAAATATTATCTGCTGATGATGCCTACACATAATTATTGTCTTGAATGCTTGGTAGCACAACGTAACTTCTTTTGTTCCGTCTGTCATAGATTTTGTTCAAGTATCCTTAATATATCTATTTTTCAAGATACCTTTACCTGAAAAGACGAAATTTATACTTACAAATGGCTTTTAAGGAACCCGCAGGTTCATTGCCGCCCTCACATAAGCCCGCCATCGGCCCCTATCCTGTGCAAGATTAATCCAGTCACTATCATCATATCCCACCTCCCTCAAATCTATTTTAATATTATCCTCCCATCTACATCTCGGCCTCCTTAAAGGTCTTTTTCCCTCCGGCCTCCCAACTAATACTCTATATGCATTTCTGGATTCGCCCATACGTGCTATATGCCTTGCCCATCTCAAACATCTCGATTTAATATTTCTAATTACGTCAGGTGAAGAATACAATGCGTGCAGTTCTGCGTTGTGTAACTTTCTCCATTCTCCTGTAACTTCATCCCTTTTAGCTCCAAATATTTTCCTAAGAAACTTATTCTCAAACACCCTTACTATCTTTTCCTCTCTCAAAGTAAGAGCCCAAGTTTCACAATCATACAGAACAACCGGTAATATAACTGTTTTATAAATTCTAACTTTCAGATTTTTTGACAGCAGACTAGATAACAAAACTTCTCAACCGAATAATAACAAGCATTTCCCATATTTATTCTGCGTTTAATTTTCTCCCTAGTGTCATTTATATTTGTTACTGTTGGTCCAAGATATTTGAATTTTTCCACTTCTTCGAAGGATAAATCTCCAATTTTTATATTTCCATTTCATAGAATACTCTGATCACGAGACATAAACATATACTTCGTCTTTTCAGGGTTTACTTCCAAACCTATCGCTTTACTTGCTTCAAGTAAAATTTCCATGTTTTCCCTAATAGTTTGTGGATTTTCTCCTAACATATTCACGTCATCCGCCTAGACTAGAAGCTGATGTAACCCGTTCAATTTCAAACCCTCTCTGTTATCCGAAACTTTCCTAATGGCATATTCTAGAGCGAAGTTAAAAAGTAAAGGTACATAATGTATATTTTTAAAGATATTTAACATCTGAATGTTCTTTAAAAATACTTCATCACTCATATCGAGTAGGTGTTTCAACTATCATCAATGTAGATACAGAAGTAAATTAAAGGGTATGGATTAATCTGTGCAATGAATTTATAGCTTTACCATATTCAACAGATAAATGGGAGTAAATAACTAAAGATTTAAGAAAACGGAGAATTTTCCTCACTATATTGGCACGGTTCTGTGGACGGAAGCCATGTACAAATTGAGAAATTCTCTTTGTTCTTTCTTCTTGTGTATTATTTATCGAGTTCCTGAAATTATAGCTTATTCTTTAAGGAATTTTGTTAAATAGAGTTTTATGATAAATAAAGTAGGCCTACAATAGGCTGCTCAGTGCCCACATTGGACAACTTGCAAATCTTTCTTCAGGGGAAATACAAGTTCTAATATTCCTGTTTTCTCCTCTCGAGTATCTTTCAACTCTCCTTGAGAGAACATCAAAACTTATCATAGACATCCGAAAATAATTTAACTTCTCATTATCTCTTTTCAATTGACACATAAGCCCTGAGTGTTTGAAGCCTCTCAAAATCAAATCTATGTTTTACAATTGGATACCTTCTAGTTTTTCTATTATACTTACATTGATGATACAAATACAGAATAAGAAACATATTCACATCCATTGTCTAGGAGAAACTAAAATTATGCATGGGAATAATCGAACCGTGTGTACAGCTCATGTATTTTGTCAAGACACTCGCGATGTGCAGTACGGGAACAATGTTTTGTGGAGGGGATAGGAGTAGAAAGGAAGTTCGCGCGTGTGTCTACCGAGTTCAAGGCAAAAACTAACCCATCCCCCTATAATTCGTGAGTAGACTCATCCGATCTCGTGCGCAGCTCTGTAGGAAGAGTGGGGGAGTGTCTGGACATAATGCCTGCGCTGTGTATTGCTGTCCGCAAGAATTCGATTCGAATGAATGCCCGTTTCGAGGAATTCCTGTACCATGTGAATGGGCACTGACATGAGAAGGAATAAAATGTCATTACCTCACTTTATTTAAATCATAAACAAATTTATGCCACCATTGAGAAGAAGGTGGTGTAAATAAAATCTCCCTACAAAATCATAATAAGGCATCAAGGAACCAGGTTTCAAGAAATATGTGAAATAACGTTATGGTGTATTTTTAAAATGGGATTGCACAAATCCATAGTGAAGCGGATTTTAAGTGATAAGTTTTCTGAACGGGGAAAATCATAGGAGCATAAAAGAACCAATTGCATTGTCACAAACCATAGACACAAAAATTATTATTGTTTTTAAATACTTTTTTCTCTTAATCGTTACCTTCAATATTAGATTTTCTAAAATTGTTGATTAAGAAAAAATATTTCCTGAAGGAATGGGTAGAACATCCTAGACTATGTTGATGTAGGTCTTTAAAGCACTTCAGTAAATAATCATGCAGATATTTAATTAATTATGTATTTTATTATCTAAATGCTTTACGGTTGTAAAAAAACTTACGTAAATTTGATATTATTTTACAGGTAATTATTATTTTAATATTCTGAATAGGATTGTACAAATTGTACTGTATGTATATTAAGCATGAATAGTTTTGAAGTTTTGTTCATTTAGTTTTATAGTAGCTGAGATAAACAAAAAATGAATTTCACTAAATTTTTCCAGGCCAATGCTGTACATCCCCCTTGAAAGGATTAGATTATATAGATTTAAATGGAAATGGATTAAGATAGATTTGATTAGGATGGATTGTATTGCACTGGATATATATAGATTACACAGGTACACTTTTGTAGGCTATTGGCGTTAATAATAATAATAATAATAATAATAATAATAATAATAATAATAATAATAATAATAAGAGTAATAACATTATTATTATTATTACTATTATTATTTATTTATACTGGCAGAGTTAAGTCCATAGGGCCTTCTCTTACACTCTACCAGGCCACATTACATTCTACTACATCTGAAGTAATACTACTTGCTAGTAAAGTTATTATTTATATCTTTCATTCCAGTAATCTTTAAACTAATACAGTGTCGTCCTAATCGAATTATTTGTGCTATTCTTATTTCCTAAGATAACATTGGATTGCCCTGTACTTATTTTACACAAATAAATTTCTACTGTAATTATCTTATCTCTATCCCTATATATTATTATTATTATTATTATTATTATTATTATTATTATTATTATTATTATTATTATTATTTAAATAACCTCAGTCGGAATTGCATTGACTTTCATCACAACATTCCAAACTCCACAATTTTTTTCTTGTAAGTTTTCTCTTAGCGCTTTCCTGGGCTGTCATTTTCCACCTTCTGTTGTAATTTTTTTCTGAACTTATTCCGTCCCTTGTCTAGTTTCCTATATCCACATGTTACATGGTCTGCAGATTGCTCTGCTGTGTTACATGGGCATTCTGGACTACTTATAGCTTTGAATGGATAATAATAATTTATTATGATCTGAGTCTTCCGTGACCTGTGACGAGGACTAATGTTACAGACTGTGATAGTACTCGTACGGATATGTACAGTATGTAGTCTTTCTTTTACTGCAGGAAGGAATGACTTTGTAACTTCCCCCTTTGTAGCCATGCCGCCTCTTGTATTGGTTAGTACGTCAGGCCATGTTCTTGATCTGGAATTACTGTCCATGCCTAAAATCATTGCTTTCCCCCTTGGAAAATTATATAACGTTATCAATTTTCTTCTAACCTCTGTCTCATTTTGTATCTATGCCGAGAAACATGCAAATTGTGAAGAATGTGAGTCTAGCACGAGAGAGTTCCACAACGATAGCATATTCATCTGGCAGTTGATTTATTTATATGGAATCTATTTCATCGTTTGCGGTAGTTATGGCAAAACTTTTCTTCCCAATTCCACTGGTGAATGGTGAATATTTTTTATTTGTGTGATGTACCTGAAAGATTGTTCTGTTTCATATACGGTTTTTTGTGAGAACACAATGTCTGTTTCTTTCTTAGATTATTTGCATAAGATTGTAACAGATCTCGAATGTTGTAAGTTTATCGGGATGCATTTGGTAGTCACTTCTACATGTCGATGGCCCAGAACCAGACTGTTCCAAGCCTATTTTACTATTTTTCTTTTCAGGAGGGCTATTTTAAACTCCCGACATTCAAAGGTTCATGAAACAATTTCGAATAGCTTCATAGCGATCTTATGGAGAGGAATAATTACAATTTTATTCGATTCATATATGCGGACAAGAATTGAAACACAATGAAACACAGATTTCTTTCTTATAAAAATTTGGACTTGGAACAGTCTGGTTCTCAGCCATCGATGTGTAGACTTGTTACACGCACGTTTTTGTACTGCCATGTCTAGTAGTCTACGAAGTACGTTATACATAGACCTAATATGTCTTCTCGATACATCTTGGAGACAGGGACAATTTTTGTCCAGAGACAAATGATTTTCATGTACCTTTGAGGCAGCAATGTGTCGATTATATGTAATAAATTTAATAATTTGAAGAGCTTTTCTTTACAAGTTGCCACTCTTTCAATCTATGGGTGCGTGTGTATAAACACCCTATAGGCAAACTTGCTACATTCGAAACAGCATATTGGTACGAGATAATACAAATCCAGAAACAAATTTCAAGTGGCCCAAATTTTGTTTCTGAGTCTGTACAAAAGCTTACATGCCATCCTATTCTTGATTTCCTTTGCAATAATTGTTTCCTCGTTTCTGCACACATTTTAACAACTAAGTTGGTAATGTTCTTATTTGGATAAAGGAATGTTTTGCTTTATTTCAGTTTTTTAAGTTCAATTATGCAGTTTCTGTTATAAAGTTTTCGCCTTCGTGCTTAGATATTCCGCAAGGGAAATTCTAAATTACCGTGGTTGGATTTGTTGCTTTGGAATTGTTGACTCCATATATGTATTGACTCCATTTTATGTTAATTTCGCTATTGTTAGCTTAAGTTACATCTTCTTTACTTTCATAATCTATTATTAGTCTGATATCTTTCAAGTCTTTAACCCAGCATATAGACCCTGTCAACTTTCATCTCAGTTGAGTTGATAAAATATTTTCTTTTATTCTTCTCTTCAGAGTTACAGAGATTTCATTTCTATTTGATTTTACGAATAGTTTGAACTGAACAGGTTGCCTTACCTACAGATTATTACGTAACGTGTCAGAGTAGGCCTACAACATTCGTTTCTGTCCAGTAGAATATGTCTCACTGCAAAGTCTGCTGTGAACGGAATTTCTATGTGTACGAGAAGATGTCACTGCCTGGATCCTTCTGTTCTCGTTTCTTTCTCCTGCAACGTTTGTGTAATGGCGTTCGTTTCCTCAGCCTTCAGCTCCAGATCAGATATAATCCCATCAATCACTTTTACTTCTTTCCTTATGGGCACTGTTGACTTCCTCAATACACTTACGGGTTTTAGAAAGTCTTTCTTCAAATATTCCATACGTTTATCACTTTTTTCCGTCACAATCAGTAATATGTTCTGAGCGTTTTCCACCAACAATAAGTCTTCTTTGCAGTCCGCCAACTTGAGAGCTTCTCTAGATAGTATAGGTGGGTAAAAAATATCACAACAGTTATTTTGGAACTGTTCGATCTCGAAACTGTTGCAAAAGTGAACAGTACGTCGGAGTTCCAAGTTGCTCACTTGTCAGGCTGTTGCGGGCCCGCAGTACTGCTTTGCGCAAGTCATGTTCCGACTCCGAGACAACATTCGGAACTCGATCCGTTGAACCAATGACAGCTCTGGTTAGGCGGTTACACTGTTCTCGTTGTTCTTTATGCCGTACTTCGAACTTCATTGGAACTCGACTTGGGTATGGAGGTGGAGCATGGATATTAAAAAATCCTTGAAGTAGCGCGTATTTTAATATAAAGAATTGGAATAGCTGCGATAACCTGTAAGGTTGCTGTAAATCTGTAATTTTCATTTTTTTTTAATTTCACTTTCACCAATTCGTCATTGTTGTGTTTCAGTTGAATTATAAGTCATTAGATGCTTTATAATTTAGTAAAATAGAGTGGAATAGGAGTTAAAGGGATAGGTAGGCCTAAAGCTTACAATATTTAAAAATAGGCCATATTAAATATTTTTTCTCTGAGCCTATGTTATGCACAAAAGTGAATATTTGTGCAAGGAAAGCACTCTTTAGCAATTACTATGCAGGCCTATAAAAACTATATTTTTGAAATCAGTGTGAAAGTTGTTTCCACATTACTAGTTTGTAACTGTTATTTCGGAACTGTTATTTGGAACCGGAACTGTCGGAACTGTTGCGGGAAAAGAACAACTTCGCCCACCACTACTAGATTGATTCAACGTCACTGTTACACGTCGTTTGAAGGCTAGAAATGCCCACGCTTGACATGCTGACAAGGAGGGACCCGAAGGCATACACTGCAGCCTGAGACTGTGTTTACCACTCCTATTCTTGTGAATGATTGGGTAGCCGCGCTTTTGTAAAAGTACAGCACGCTGCACCGTGAACTTAAAGGTACGTTTTCCTCGGTGCGACTATTGCGATGATAGTTTAACGATTATTGTTGAACGATGAAACGTTGAACGATAATCGTTGGTTATCATTTTGCTCGGAGCGTCTACGAGTTGTTGATTTTTCACTAGTCGCGTGTTTTCATTTGCAATAGCATCGTTCTAGAGCAGCTGTTGCGAAAATGTGATCGTGCGCCGAGCCACTGTGAAATCTGCAACGTGCATAGCACCTATGGAGGGAGGCGGACACCCAAAGGGGAAGTGAAGCAACTGTCTGTCTTATTAACGGATTTTCATTTTCCTTACGTCAAGCACTCAAATATAATTTTATACAGTACAAGGCTACAAACTGATGTTTAGTACGTGTAACGAAGAAAGAAATTAATAAGAAAACATAGGACACATTATCACAACCTAAAATTGAATGTCTTCAGAATATCTCTGCGACAGAGTTTTAAAATCAGGAATTATGTCACTTACTGCCAGTCGTAGTTGATGACGAAGGTATTTGTCTGTCAGTCGTGATCTAAATTTGGTTTTTACTATTTTCATTGTTGAAAATAATTTTTTACAAACATAAGTTATAGCGAACGTGGCTTCAACAGAGCAAACGAATGAACGAAGCTTCGGATAAACTTAGAAAGCATGATGGAAATGTTCAGATTGTCAATTAATATAGATAAACACAATATAATATTTGTTACTCAGTCAAATGACAAATCAATGTAAAATAATGACTTATATTATATGGTCATTAAGTTTTATATACATGAATTACAAATTGCAAACGTTTTCGCCCATTCAGGCATCTTCAGGCACAATTATACAATATCTCAATATCAAACTGTGTAGCCATTACATTGGTGGTAGATATTGTGTTTATCTACGAAGCTTCGGATATTCATTTAATTTTTTTTTTTTTTGAAAAGAACAATTTTTCCCTCGAAATTATTCAAATCAACTTTACAGGGAGTTATACCTGAAATCTTCATTTGCAAGATTTGAAAAGTTTAACATTTTTCAAGTCCTTACTTATAACTTTCATTTAACATCACGTTGTAAATCTGTGAGTTTAAATTGAAGATCTAACCGTATTATTCGTACATCCGCTGAAAAAGGAATGACGTACAGAGGTAGCAATAATAATAATAATAATAATAATAATAATAATAATAATAACATTTAACCTTTTAATGTTTCATGAGTAACATGTAGTATAATGCCATTTTATATTACATAACCGTTTTCCTCGTAATACGTGTGAACAAATCATACATTTAATATTCTCATCATACTGGCAGCAAAAAAATGCGTCCTCCCATCCTACTTTTAAACTTTCGTTTTTGTAGAGGTACATGGTTTCGAGAGAGACACTGCGACGATACGCCACTCGCAGGTCAGAGACAAATACAAATGGAACGGAGTTTGACTCCAGTGAGTGCGAGGGTGGGGGATGGAGAAGGTAGGAAGCAAGAGAAATGTATAGCTATCATTGCGAGCCACAATGTGCTCGTGAGTCACATTTTCGCCACGGCTGTTCTAAAGGAAGATTGTGTTTAACAGAATGAGTTTAATGAGTAGACGTAAAAGATTACTTAAGTGCCTTTGATTGAGGAGATGGAAGACGACGAAAATTTCTCTATATGTATGGGATGAAAAGAGCCAAAAAAGAACACCGTCTGCTTCAGCTCAATAATGAAGAGAGACTGTATAAAAAATTTAAATAACTTAATTAATAACTTAATTTTCCAACTTTATTAACAAACTCATCCCATATATTGTCCTAGACCCTTTGTGGGACGCTTGCGACAGCTGCCACAGTGACGGATGGTTCGCCACTTCCTCGAGAAAAATTTCATCATCAGCGTCAGAAAACGAAGGAGCCACGATACAAGTCTTTCTCACAATAAACATTAGCGACTGACGATTATATTCAACCTTTTCCTGAACGACTATTCAAGACGTACGATCGTCGTCAACGAATCTAGCGGCAGTCGCTCGGAGGAAAACAGCTCCATAGGAAATACAAAGAAATAGTGCTCGACGATTATCGTTGCACGATCATCGTTGAACGATCATCGCAATAGTCGCACCGAGGAAAACGTACCATAACCCGGGCTATTGTATGGATGATGATGATGATGATGATGATGATGATGTCTGAACTAATGATGGCGAAATGAGTCCGAGGTCCAACGGTGAATATTACCCAGCAATTCTGCTTGAATTGGTTGAGTGAAACCCGGGAAAAAGACCCCAACCTGATAATTTGTCCCAAACAGGATTTGAACCCGGGCCCGATCGTTTCTTAGCCAGACGTGCTGACCATTACTTCACAGCGGTGGACGAATGGAAGTTTAAGTGGGTGGGTAGTATTTTGGACGAATGGACGAGGGATTTAGGGTTTGAGGTCGATCTTAAAGGCGAAAGAAATAGCAGAGAAATGCAGTATTATGGAGAATATATCCCAGAAATGTTACGAGCCTCCTTACAAATAAAGAGATGTGCATCCCTGAAAAAGGATCTAGAACCTAGTGGAATAGGCGCATATAAGAATACATGTATTCAATCTCAAGAAGAAATTTCTTCGAGTATAAATGAGTCTTCTAAGGAAAAATATATGAACTAAAATCTTTCACCCAAAATTTAAAGAGACGTGAGTCTATCATAACAAATGAAGTTACATTTCTCTCCTTATGTGGAAACAAATTGGAACCTTGGATGATGGCTAAAAAGTAGTGTTGTGGGATTTAATCGATTAATCGATCAATTTCTGTTTTAAGATTAATCGATAAAAATATTTAATCGAATAATCGAGTCGATTAAAATTAATCGGTTGTAGTTGATATTAATTATTATTTTGTTAATACAAACTCATACTAAAAATTCCGTTAATATTTCTCTCTTGGAAATTGCTTACTTAAAAGCACAATAGTACTGTTATTTTCTAACTGCAAAGCAGGTAACATAGGAAAAATCTTTGCACAAACACTTCAGAAAGAGATGGAGATATGAACACAGTGACCTAGCCTACCTCTATTGAAAGTTGATTGAAACTCAATGTGAAATCCTTATTAAGTTTTATGGTTTTGCAAGAAAACTTCCACCTTGTTGTCAGCTCATCTTCCTAGCATATGAAATACATACTTTTCTGGGAGTCGTCCCCTTCATTTCTTATAAAATAACCATGTCTACACTGTGTGCAAGCGAGAGCGTAACTATCTTCTTCTCTTTCTAAAATTTGGTAATTCAATTACAATAGGGGCAGTCTTCTGTTTCGACCGCTTTACTTTTACAGTTTCTGTACTGAGTTTGTATATGAAGGTTGTGTCTCTAGTTTGATAAGGGGGGGGAAATAAGTTTTCTGTGTTTTGTGAAAAGTGTAAAGTCCATTATGTCGTATGAGAATTTGAGAGGTAAACTCGGTGAAACGTTTGGATTTAAATTGAATGATCGTGGAGAAGTGCTGACAGAAAAAAGTTTTTTCGTGTTTAGTGATGCAGGAAACATTGTAACTAATTCGGAGTATATGAATGAACTCACATGTTTAAAATCACAATTGAAGTAGTATTAACTAGGTGAGTCTTCATACTTTTTGTTATTTGCGTTTGTCTCAAAAATTCCCAGAGAAATTGACACAATAAATTATAAGCCTCATAATAAATATGTTAACAAACAATTAAAATAGTTGTTTTGTAATATAACGATACAGTATATACAGATGCACAATATTTAATACTTATGCTTGTCACCGAACACAAGTTAAATTTAACAATAATTATGTATTGCAGTATATTAAAACATTAAAAAAATCGATTAATCGATTAAATTCAAATAGGTAATCGATTAAATATTTTGATCGATCAACAGCACTACTAAAAATAATTAGCTATAATGTCCCTTAACCACCTGAATGATAAAGAGAATATGGAAGAGTTATGAAAAAGGATTAACAAGAGCTGCGAAAAAGAGAATTGGATCTGAAAATAGAATATCTAAGGATCTTTTTTTTTTCATATTGTGAAACCCTTAACTCAGAGCATCCGGAATAACATTTACTGAGAGCAAGCAGAGCAAATCTACAAAACAACCATGCCACTGGCTTATCAGCTGTATCAGAAATTGCACAAAGTCAGATGTAAGTACGTACTGCAAATGCGTGGCATCAACTGTAAAGTAATAGTGAGCCTTCTTTGAAAACCTAATATTTTCATATTTCCTGTATGCTGGATTAGATCTAAATTTAGTTGGATATAGTTATAATATATAGAATTTGAAATAGGTTTTTGGTCTATTTGTAAGCTTTATTTCGACATGGGGTTATGCATTTCCAAGTCATTATTTATTAGGCTCAGTAGAATTAAATCTGTATCCTTTCTCAACTTGAATCTTGTAAAATCCTATTCATTTAAGAAATCGGGTCTGTGCTGTTTGTTCTCAAAGATATATTTTAAAGAAATTCATCACTGTCAGAAAAATTTGCGTCCAACTCTGCCGCCATTGTATAATTGATACTCGGCATAGGCCGTTAAAATGAGTGGAAGCGTGCATTATTTCTATTCCGCAGTTACAGATCGTCTTGATATGCACTATTCCGATATTTTCGACTTCATACAATACGTTTCATGGCAAACTATGGAATAGGCTTACATTTTAACAAGTCTTTATTTCGCATTCGTACAACAGGGACTAAGGGGACGAAAATGAGACATCCTCCACAATTCTGTGCCTGTGTGTTTTAGTAAGCCTATACGACATGCGTGCCAATCTTATTGCCATTTCGCCAAACATGCAGGTGTTATTCCTCCTAATTTTGATGTTAAGAATTTAAACGAAATTATGGGGTGTTTCCTCGGTCAAATTGAACTATATTTATATTTTTATGGGTTATATTTAAAAGCAGTTAAACCTATTTCGTTTGTACCGCAATTCCTCTCGCACTGCTTACAGGTTCCAATGAATCTTGTTGGTACTGACTTTATTTTATTCATTAGTGTAAATATATACAGGCCTGTATGCAGTGGCGGTTCCTCGGGGGAGGGAAGGGAGGAACGTCCTCCTCACATTTTTATTCTTTTGAA
The DNA here is from genome assembly GCF_040183065.1 of Periplaneta americana. Taxonomy (NCBI): domain Eukaryota; kingdom Metazoa; phylum Arthropoda; class Insecta; order Blattodea; family Blattidae; genus Periplaneta; species Periplaneta americana. The sequence goes on along the minus strand of NC_091126.1, from coordinate 100,199,745 downwards.
AGTAAATACCAAATAAAATATGTGCCTTAAAATTCATGGAAGATTCGATAATTTTTAAGTTCACAGCTATAAGAAAACCTCTGTTGATCGAGTTTTAAACGATGTGCGCTCATGTGCTGCTAGAAAGATGCGAGATTGTTTATGTGGAGGAAAGTCAATCCATTCCTCCTTTACTGCAGTTAGCACACATAGACAACAACGGACTAGCGGACAGAGAAAGAAGCAGAGTTTTAAAGCGAGTAAATGAACGGAGAGGGAGGAGATCCTCCTCTGAATCAGTGCATGGACGGAAAATAGAAACCGACTGGTCGTGCAACAAGCTCGCTACCGCTGCCATCTAACGATCTTGCATTCAACCAGACTGTAACACATCTATGAGGAGGCACAATAAAAACAGTTTTAACGCAACGCAATGAAAGACACCACATAAACTTTTTTTTTAAATTATAAACCAAAAATATTATTCATTCCACTTTATATAAGCTACTATTCATGGTTTGAAAGTTTCAAGGATATTTTAAAGTTAAAGTCCGGTTTATATAAAACAAAGAGGGAGTAGTTCTACGTTAGTATCGCAGATCTTTTTGGCCCCTGAAATTCACTTCCATTCATTGTGTACTAGACAGGGCAACAGCCAAGTTATCAGTTTTGTACAAATATATTTGAAATTGAAAGTAGTACTCCAAACTACATTATTTTTTAACATAAAAAATTAATTGGCCACCGGCAACTTTGAACAATAATGGTAGTATGACTTTACAAGAACTGACATTCTTCAAAAGCATGTGATACTGAACTTGTAAAATATACATGTGGCAACACAGACCACGTGGGTGGGTGCAGTGTTCTCGCTTTCCTCAGATTATTTCCCATTCCCATTTCCGTGGTTCTGATTACGTGTTATTAGCTATAGTCTCTTCGAACACGTGTGATGCTGTTGTTTGCTCGAAAAATGCTGCGAGGTGAATTTCCTTGTAATTGTTCATTTGTGCAATTATTCAACAATGAATGGAAGTGAAAACAACATATATTTTTGAAAATTTAAGAAACTCAGTTTACAAGAAGGGAAGCCCAACCCCAACACTGCCTGGTCTTACATGTATGCATGTTGGCTAATTTGTAGCATGTTTCATTCAAGAAAATGCAATTTCGTCCCGTTACCTTCTTTCCTCTTAAGAAATACGCAGGAGCCGCCAGTGCCTGTATGTAATAATTCTTCTCTGACATCATCGTTCATATTTCATTTACGAGTGTAAGTATATTTTACCACCCTTCTCAAGATCGTCAATTCTACCACCTCTGTTTTATCTTCACCTTTCGTAATTTCCAACAAACCAAAATTGTAACCATTGCCATCGCTTTACAGAATTTTACAAAGGTATTGTTGCATATTCTCCTTCAGGTCATTGCACTTAAAAATACAATTTCTTGATTATTTTACCAAAAATTTGTCTTTTCTCGTAGTTCTTAATATTACGTTTCTTTATTTTATCTTAAAAGAACTAGACAAAAATGTAATATATTTTATATTTCAGTTTCCTTTCGTCATATATGACTGAATTTGTCAGCAGTTGTTTTTTCTCTCGCCATGAGAAGTCGCTAGCTGTCAAGAAATTGAAGCAATCTTAAATGAAAAATGAGGTGCCCATTTCTCAGAACGGAGTGTAAAGCAACGCCCTCTCCCAACGGTAGTACTCGTTGAATATTCGGTTATTTGCTTTCTTTCGACAGTCCCACACGTCACACTCATTTTTCGACATTGGAGAGCACTTCACGCATGCTAATTATCCAGTAGACTTTGAGCCATTCCCGCCGTGTTTAGATTAGTATGATCTTGATCTCAATCATTATATGTACAATATTGTTTTCATTAACACTTGTGGAATCATAGTGACGGCGCCACGTTTCATGTCTATTGTTGTTATGGAGGCAGGTGGTTATTGAAGAAGTGGCTGGCTCACATCAGATCGAAAAGGAACTGGATACTAAATGACATATTTTCTCAGTTCACGCTCTGACCAGTAATTGAATAACCACTATATTCTGCAAAAGTTTGGCAAACTTGGAAGGTGATATCCGTCCCATCCCAGATCTAAAGGATAAACTTGCTTCTATGACCGGTAGCCGATACTTCAAAATATGTTATACAAATACAAATGAGGTACTGATAGTATCACTTCTTCCTCTATCTTCAGAACTGCAACGTTATATTATTTATGTAGAGAGCTATAAAATCTACAATTATTATTACCTTCAAGTATTGTCCAATTATATACATAATTGTGTGAATAAACAGGGTGATTCACAAGGATTTACCGTCCTTTACGGAGCTTATTTCTGAAGACTTTTGAGCAAAAAAGTCATATAAACATAGTTCCAATTCTCAATATTTCAGAGTTACACTAATTTAAATTTGTTTGTAAAATACGTTTTTTATTTAGTTTGAAGGTAAAAGAATAATACAAATCGAGAATGAACCATTCAGAAGTATCATTTCTTTAATTGGCAAGTATTATGAAGCTAAAAATGTGATGTGAACTCCTTAGTTGCTTCGTACAGACATCTTTGTCTATTTTTAACTAGGAAATTACATTATTCTTACGTACTTATCACAACAATTATTACAAATCACACCACTTCCACCGACTTAATTATTTGCACTTCAATTTTGCATCCTAATTTACAGTCATGAACAGTTTACAACACATTCTAAAAAATGTCGCCGTACGCTTGAGTATACTTGGCCGCATGCTTGTGAACGGCACTCGTCTCTCTACGTAACTGCATACGGCTATCTTTGATTTCCGTAGCGCTCGCGCACGCTGACCAAGACCACGCATTCACAGCAATGCATTCCATAACGAAACGTAGCTCTGTAAATATTGAGCATAGGACCCATGTTTATATGACATTTTTTGCTCAGAATGTCTTCGGAAATACGCTCCGTGAAGGACGGTAAATCCTCGTGAAAGACCTTGTATACATAATTGTGTGAATATATTATTCAATACAAACTTCTTAAAAATTTTCACTCTGCACTGCTTCATTTGTCCCCTTCCCTTATTTGATACGATATTAAAGAAGGAAATCGCTATAATTGACCGGATCAGTCCATTATTTCCTGTGTAGTTTCTTAAATGAAAAAAGCATAGGCTTATATTTTCTTAACTATAATATATTGCGTGTGAATTATTCCTGTGTGTGTTAATTCGCAGATACAAAATATTGACTTATTTCGTTCTGCAGTTAGAAAAACATGTCGTGCATGAAAGATGAATTTCTTTCAATATCTCGAAATCCATTTCTTGCGACATACGAATTATTTCATATTATTTTTTATTTTGTAATGAGGAGCGAGCTTATGATAAACTCCACTTTATAAATATGAAAAACCTCAATACATAAGATAGGAAAGGTTTATGTAATAACTGTAGCACAGGAAGGCAGGAAGAAAGAAAGAAAGAACAAAATATTGCTTTGATGACAGTGATTTTTGAATGAAAAATAAACTTATTTTTAGGCACTGTGAATCACAAGATTTAATTATTGAACTTACAATAAAACCGACGGGCATAAAAAGGACAGAGTAATAGTATGGAAACGAAATAAAATTGGATAAAAATAGCGAAGGAATGAAAAACAAAAGAGTAAGAAAATTACCGGCGGTATTTCTATCTGTATTGAACGACTAAAGAAACAAATTCTTTATCTATAATTGTATCTTTTCATCACAGCAGATGAGAACTAATATAAGAGACCCAATTTAAAAGCAATCAAGCACAAGACACGGTCAGAAAGGGTCTAATGAGGCCGACTTGATGAGAGAACACTCGAAACAATAGGATACACGTCACAGTTCTGTGGACAAAACAATGCTGACCAATAATTATCGAAACGTCATTTCAGAAATAAGTCTCAACTTTGTCTGCATGCAGAGAAGAGGTGAAAATTACTATATAGCCTTCATTCTGTTTCACTTCTTTGCTGCACACAGTCATGGAAACAACTGCCTTTGGTTGAAACGGTTTGATACGAATTAGAGATCGTAGCTTCAGGCGAGGTCAGTTGTGTACCTTACTGCGAGGATCCTTTCCCAGGAGTTGGTTTTTCTTACGATGTCCGCCGTCAGAGGGATGGAGATTTTATTTTTACGTGGAAAATTGCAGTCCTGTCGCGAAACAAAGACCTGTCGTAGTTAATATGACGGATTTATTATACTTTGGATGAACTGCCTCTTTAGGATTAGGAAACTCCCTGATTCTCTTTCCTCTATTTCCTGGATTACTTTACGATCAACTACAAGTTACAGCATGTATAGCAAATTACTAAATTAAAGATTAAAATCCATTTCAGAAAATTTCCTTCTCGAATGCCAAAGCGGATGTGGGAAAGAAAGAACATGTGTCGATAATGAGTTTATATTCATGTTATTAATAAAACAAGAAAGAAGATGAGGTAATGGAATTTAATTTTGAAACTAATATGATTATTTTAGATTTTAAAAAAGAATTTCATATAGTAAAAGTCTCTTAATGTGTAAAATACTAGTACAGTAGAACCCCGATTATCCGTCACCCTATTAACCGATTACCGGATTATCCGACTATCTTTCTCTCGCTCTTTTGTTTTTTTTTGTTTTTGTTTTGTTTGTTTGTTTTTTTTTTGCTACAGACATATAAGTTATATAGTCTATCTTCTTCATATTATGCATGAAGTACTACTAAGTTACATGTTATATTAATACCAGTACATATTCTTTCTAGAATCTATAGGATTATTACAAACCTTGACACTTACAAAATATGATCTGCTGTTCCAGTTACAGTACTGTATAACTTCTATATAAAATATATTCCATGAGTGTCAAAAGAAAACGTGTTGTGCTAAGTACCAAAAAAATAATAATAAAATAATGGATGGTTTGGGGAAAGAGAAACTGTGACTCATCTCGCATTACAGTACGAGACTGGTGTGACAACTGTGCGCGATTTAATAAAAATCAACAATAAAGTGTATAAAGCATGTAAATCTACAACACGAGATCTGTATTATTCCTATATTTCCGCCGACAGCATTACAAGGAATTTCCTTGCTCCTTGAAAACTCGTCGTTGACAATCAGACTTGAATGAGTGAACATGAGTGAACTTCTAATTCAGTACCTAGTGTGTTAAAGACAAGAGCACGGAGGAAATTAAGAAATGCAAGTATTATGTACTTAATTTACGAAAATATTTTACGGTACGGATTATCCGATTTTTTCGATTAATCGTTCAGTCAACCCCCTTCATTACTACGGATAATAGAGGTTCTACTGTACAGTAGTGGCAGAAAAAGCCGGACCGACCCTTGTAGCTGATTTCTGAGCTTTGTTAACTCCAGAGCACAATATACTAGTAACTAAGACTTTCGTGGTTCGAATCCTGTCTGGGAAGGAAACTTTTTTTTTTTTTGTTCCTTATTAAAATTTATTCCTAATACTTTTCGATTGCTGGTAAAATTCATATTCTGGGAATAATAAATTAATTAAGTAGTAAAATATCACTGCAATCGAAAAGTATTGGGAATAAATTTGAATAAGGAACAAAAAAAAGTTTCCTTCCCAGGCAGGATTCCAACCACGAAAGTCTTAGTTACCAGTCTATCGTGCTTTGGAGTGAACAAGGCTCTGAAATGAGCTGCAAGGGTCGGTCCGGTTTTTGACACTACTATACATAAACAAATTTCAAATTGAGGGCAATATGTCACTTTTAAACAAATCAATAAAGTACCACACAAAGTTATCCACTGTCATCAACAATGTATAATGTGTATATAAACGAAATAATTTCCGAATGGAAAAATATATAGGGTCATTTGGGAGATCTCGAAACTTTTAAGAAAAGTATCCAATTGCGAGCATTGTTCCCAGTGAGAAAAAAAAAACGAACTATTTGAGATCTGTGTTGATTGTGTTTTTAATCTCTGTGTAAGTGAATCTCGTGACTTTGTCCATCTGTTTTTCTAAGTTACACATAGATTGAGTTTTACATTCACAGAAGGCAATAAACACAATGAATATGAGTTAATTTTTTTTGGTTATGAAGTAATATATACCATCTTCAGTTTATTATATTTTGACTGGTTTTTCTTGATATTGGAGATGCACAAATTATTGTATACATATAAATTTTACAGGCGCCAAAGTTATTACCCTCAAACAATTATCTTTGTTCGAGTGTACTATTATCTTTTGGACGCAGGTGTATCTTGGGGAGATCTCGACATGTATCGAGGTCTCCCTGATTTCCCTTGTAGTCCTTCTGGGGGGATCTGTCTCTATTAAAATGTTTCTGTTTTTGTTATTAGGAGAGTTCGCAATCCTTCATAGACATTTTTAGGGTCACTTTGTCCGTCTATCTGTTTTTCTCTTTGTGTGTCTGTCTGCATGTATGAAACTACTCATCTTCCATTGAAACAATCTTAATTAAACTTCATATTTTAATTTTCGTTGATATGGGACAAATAGGAAAAGGCACAACTCTCGATAAAAACATGGAACATCTATTAGTTCGTCATATCTTTTGCCTCAATTCTAAAGGCAATATGAATTGACAGTTAATGACGTAAGAGAATTGACATTCTGACGCTCTAGAGGATAACATGTTGATAAATCTAAATAAGTTTTTTCTCTAACGTACACCGTTTTAGAGGAAATCGTTATGTTTCTATGAAGCATTTAAGAACGTCACGGCCACTGCAATAACCCTACAAAGCGTGCCCTGCACTTCTTGTCTTCCCTTCCCTCTCGGCTGTACTTAGTCGTTGACGCACGACAGTGCCCTGCGTTGCAAGATTTATTTTAACGATTTTGACAATTATTAAATTTAAATTCATAGCTACACGATTTGATATGCAACAAAGGATTTAAGACATTAATTATTCAGATTATTTTTACCTATCTGCTTGTATAGCAATCAGCCATTTCTCTAGGGGCCATTACCGCAATAGAGCGTTGCAAACATTAGGCACAGACTAATTCTTTCCTACTTAACATAGAAGGTAAAGTCTAATAAAAGTTTTGTTACATTTAACATATAGAATCACCTCTTAAATTTTGGTGCATCAGTCCCCTTCCACCATGTATATATGTGTATATGTTTGTGTGTGATTTTTTTGTAAATATATATATTTTTTAATGATTTTGTCATGGTATTCCATACAACCCTTCATATTCCATAAACCCATCCTTTTTTCTCTCTTCAGAAATTTTAAAATTTTGATTATTGCATGTTTTCTATGCTTATGATGTACTCAAGACTAATAAATGTACTATGCATTACCACAAAAAATGTATTTTCTTACAAATATTTTAGACGATAGGATTGAAAACAAAATGTTATTACATATCCCCCGTTCTTTCCCCTATATAAGTGCATAGCTAGGCATGTTTATGTGCATTTTTAGGGTTTTTAGTGCATATAATTTTCAACACTACTCATGACTAAAGTAATTTTAACATATAACACGTGATTGTGTATTAAGGCATAGTGAATGAACATTTTTATATTAATTGAAAAGAGCATGTCGTAGTTAATGAAATCAATGTCCACTATACACATAAACACAGGCATGGCTTTTTATTACATAGTTTTCTTTCAGCAAGCAGACACAAAAGTTGTATTGTTTGCCTCCTTATTTGTCCATGGACACAATGAGCCCGTTTTCATCCGCAGTGGTTCAGTATTTGCCAAGTTTGCCATGAGATCCGAGATTACCTGTTTCAAATCCAATTTAAAGCGACGGATTTGTAAACACGGTACAAATCCTCAAAATGACTCCCTTTGGACGGAAGTAAAACACTTGAAAGCACATCAGTAATAGGACTCTGGTTCGTTCCGTCTCATTAATTCGAGAATTTTGAGCTGTCACTAAAAGCCTAGATCATATATACCCATATTGCTCGGCCATATAGGCTTTGACAGTAACAACTTTTGTCAGGTTTACTATGCTGCCCTCTACTTGTTACATAAGGAGTCACGTTATAACTCCCATTTGAATTGCATTACCGACTGTACTGTCATCTCGTGCTCGTTTACGGTGGAAGGATGGCGATCCTGGCGCTTGTTCTCTTCAAAGTCCTGCCGATTTTAACATAGGGATGAGCAATCTGTTACATACATGATCTAGGCGGTGCTGGGCCCCGTACTCATTTCACCGGCATTATCACCTTCATCTCAAACAGACGATAAATAACCTAAGATGTTGATAAAGAATCGTAAAATAACCTACTAAAATAAAATAAAAATGATCTAGGCTAGAAGTAGCAAAACTCACTGCTCATCCCGACAAAATAGTGCAAGATGGTAGCACAAGCAAAGGACTACCATCTGGAAATATGATCCGAATTGGCTGGGTGTGTTGTAACTTGATCTGAAAGGAATACCTGTTACCGTTTTAGTCCATTATTATTATTATTATTATTATTATTATTATTATTATTATTATTATTATTATTATTATTACTATTATTATTATTACTATTATTATTATTACTATTATTATTATTACTATTATTACTAATTATTATTATTATTATTTTTATTATTATTATTATTACTACTACTACTACTACTACTACTACTACTACTACTATTATTATTATTGTCATCGTCATTGTTATTATTTTATTATTCCCAATATTATTATTATTATTATTATTATTATTATTATTATTATTATTATTATTATTATATGAAATTTTCTACCATTTTTCTACAAGAAAAGTGATGTAAGGCTTAATGATACGGATTTACATGAAATATCACAAATGATTCAGCATTTAGGAACGTCGGAAAATGTGACGTGTCTAAAATTATTGATTTTTGAAGCAGTGTTAACTTATGTTCCAGATGTAGAGATAGTAGCTGCTGGACTAATGTATTTTGTATGATGCCGTTGGTTGAGAATACTATCGGGTGTATGGTGACACGGGTGACCTTCCACATCTCCTTGACTTCTGCGGCTAATTCCTTGTACTGTTGACTTTTTGTGCATACATGTGATGTAGATTATGATATAGCAGGTACTTATGTCTATTATTGAAACTTTATATTGAGAAAGACCATGTCTGGTCTGTTGGCTTGGATCCTTTTTTTCTCCGTCCGATTTTTCTGTCCCAGAATATTAAAGTTTTCGATTGCTAGGACATCCTGTGGTTCATAATTGTAGCAAGGAGTCCATTCGTTGCTAAGTTTAGTTTTACTTGTTATTTCTTTGTGAATGATTTTGGCTACATTGTTGTTCCTTTGAAAGAATTCGATATTAGCTAACGTAGTGGGCCTATATACATTTATTATTATTATTATTATTATTATTATTATTTATTATTATTGTTATTATTATTACTTACTTACCTACAAATTGCTTTTAAGGAACCCGAAGGTGCATTGCCGCCCTCACATAAGCCCGCCATCGGTCCCTAGACAGTGCAAGATTAATCCAGTCTCTATCATCATATCCCACCTCCATCAAATCCATTTTAATATTAGCCTCCTATCTACGTCTCGGCCTCTCCAATGGTTCATTTCCCTCCGGTCTCCCGACTAGCATTCTATATGCAGTTCTGGATTCGCCCATAAATACGTGCTACATGTCCTGCCCATCTCAAAGGTTTGGATTTAATGTTCCTAATTATGTCAGATGAAGAATACAATGCGTGCAGTTCTGCCTTGTGTAACTTTCTCCATTCTCCTGTAACTTCATCCCTCTTAGCCCCAAATATTTTCCTAAGAATCTTATTCTCAAACACCCTTAATCTTTGTTCCTCTCTCGAAGTGAGAGTCCAAGTTTCACAACCATACAGAACAACCGGTAATATAACTGTTTTATAAATTCTAATTTTCAGATTTTTTGACAGCAGACTAGATGACAAAAGCTTCTCATTCGAATAATAACAGGCATTTCCCATATTTATTCTGCGTTTAATGTCCTTAGGAGTGTTATTTATATTTGTTACCGTTGCTCCAAGATATTTGAATTTTTTCACCTATTAGAAGGATAAATCTCCAATTTTTTTTATTTCCATTTCGTATTATTATTATTATTATTATTAGGCCTATTATTATTATTTATTATTTATTATTTATTATTTATTATTTATTATTTATTATTTATTATTATAGGCCTATACATTTTGTGTCTTCGTCCCTGAATATTCGTCAACAAGTAATGATGCTGACTCAGTTGTTATAGAAGTGCATTAAATCCGGGTTTTCCTATTTTTTCGGGTTCTTTATCACTTGAAACAGCGAAAAAAAAAAGGATTCCAGAATTGACCAAAGAAAATTTCTGTAAGTTATTGATGTAATCGAATATAGTAAATTGAGGCAGAACACTATGAAACATACGTACTATGAATGCGTAAAGAAAATAGTAAACTTTTGCAATAGAATGCGATATTAAAGATCAGAAATTGGCATTATCGAAGTCCCAGATTGAGCGGAGTGGTCAGAATTTCGCTTGCTGTCATAATCCGCTAGGTGAACGACGTTTGAGGCTTGGAAATACCTCTCATCAAAATCTCTCTTTCTTTATACGTCACCCAGCCGACATAGGAATGCACTTAACCCCAAACAACCGAAAAAGAAAAGTGAGAAAGGAAATAAAAACACACACGTTCGCGACAAAGCATGAAAATAAAAATACGTTTGGAGAGAAAATGATAGGACAGACTTGTATGAAGAATACAAGGAGACGTGAGCAACAGTGAAATTTTTCTGTCTTTCTGGGCCCCATTCAGACCTCTCACAATTCAACTCTTCCTAATAGCTATTATTTTTAATGGTGACAGTAATTAACCCCATAAGCGTTTCAACCTACGGTACATTCAGATGTGAACAGAATGGAACAGGTGTCAATATTGTGACATGGAACTATCCGGCTTTCTACTTAGTAATAATGAATTGCCTTCCAATTATAATTTCAAAATTTTCATTCATAGACTACAACTTCAACCGGCGCGTTATCACCCGAAATACTTATATCTTTTTTCACATAATTATATTAGTGCAGAAATTTTATCTCTTGTCTTATGGCTACCATGCTTCTCAGCAGATGTGAAATTCATGGGTTCGAAACTGACAGAGTGCCAAGAATTTTAAAGAAAAATAACCATTAGCATGATTTCTTACGGCACAAACGGTAAATCAGGTTTTTTTTATTTGGATATTTAACTTATACCAGGTATTCCTTGGGTATATATCAATTGAGCACGAAAGAATTAAAAATGCAGAAGTTGAGCTCGGGGTTATTTTTGTATGTGTATGTATTTATTAACATTGCAAATGGGTATATGCCCGGTGGCAGTGATAACTAATTACACCCAATAATGACAATAATAAACGCAATTAATAAAAATACAATTAATAATAAATTAATAATACTAATAATAGTTAATAATAATAAATAATAATGATGGGAGCATCCTAAATTAAATGAAGCACGATCACTTAAAAAATATCAATAAAATTAAATCTAATTTGTATGTTAACCCTGAGTTCGAAATAAAACCCACGAGTATGATATGTTCACACCTTCACAAGTACCTTTCAGCACTACACTCATTTCGCCGACAACTCACTACGAGCAAATGCTGGGTAACTTTCGGTGCTGGACCCCGGACTCATTTCACCGGCATTATCACCTTCATATCATTCAGACGCTAAATAACCTAGATGTTGATACAGCGTCGTAAAATAACCCAATAAAAAACAACTCACTTACTGCACTGTAACTACGACACATTTCACTGATTCTATCCTGATTTCACTAACGCTTCAAAAACATTTCACTGTTCAAATAGGCTACTTTGCACTGCCACTATAAACTATAAAACTTCACTGACAGACACACTTCTCTTACACAACACTCTTCACTGATACAACACACTTACAATTCAGAGACACAACACACTTCTTCACTGATACAACACATCAAATAACAAAATACCCTTAAATAGTATGTATAATATACTACCGTCTATTAGTAAGTCCTTAAGCCTATTTTAAATACATTTTTGGTTATTGAAAGCCTTTAGTAAGTCTGCAGGTAAAGTATTCCAGTCCCTGATAGTACGACTGAGAAAATAAAACTTTCCAGTGTCCGTCCTCTGCCTTCTTTCCCTCACTTTATACGAGTGGTCGTTCCTTGAAGAGTAATTTGGTGGCTGCAACTTATTTTTTATTTCTCTCCAGGCAGGCTCACCTCTGTATGTTTTGAACATTGCGCATAATCGAATTCGCGTTCTCCTGTCCGTGAGTGTGTCCCATTTTGGTGGTGAATTATTGCGACAACGCTTGAGAGCCCGTTTTTTAATATTTTTCAATATTTTTTCCAATGATAACAGAGATAACTGAATTAATAATAATATAAATATTGATAACATAAATGCAATATATTTTAATTAAAATAAATTTTACCTCTGTGCAAAAATAAGAAAATCACTTTCAAACTTTTTCTAAATATTCTGTCTTGTTAGGCCTACACATTTTCACTCTTACAGTGATCATAAAGAGAACTGAATTAATAATACAAAAACACTAGAAAACCTAAATAGAATATATATATAAATGAAAAGTGAGTTCATAACCATCAGCCGTGCAAGTGCAAGCTCTCAGGCCACTTACACAAGGAGATTTCGTACGCAAAAAAGTGGAGGAAACCATTACATATCCCTATGTGAAGGATAAAATTTATAACTTTAATGAGAGTTAGTATTGCTTTGTTATGGAAACGAAAAAATTGTAAGCAAACTATGTATATGCGTGATAATCGGAAGCGAGAAAGACGAGACAACAATGAAAGTAAAAATGGTGAATTAGTAGAACCAAAATTTGCTGAAAAGTGTGTAAAAAGTGTGATAAAATAAAAATGTACGAAAATAAATTTTCCAAGAATAAATAATAATGCATCTGCATCAATAAAATTTTAAATGTGTAAACTACAAATGTGACCATTATCAAAGGAAGGCAATGTGATAAAAGGCATTTTAATAAACATTTTATTAAGAATGAGTTTTGTTACATTCGTAATGTGGGTGAGAGGCTGTGGCACAAACAATACCTTAACTCGTGGACTTAGTAACATGCGAAGAATAAAGACGTTTAATGCAATCGAAGGGATTTAATAAATTTCAAGTCACATTTTACTTACAGACATAGCCTATAGGAAGTGATTATCCTCTGGCACTCTTTTCCAAATAAATCATAACGTTCATTTTCTATTAGAAGATGGTAATATATAAATAATGCAGAAATTATGCGATAATAATGAGTGGAAAAAGAACAGTAGGCTGAAGAAAATTATCTCGAAGCCCTTTCTTCGAAGCATGTGTTCAGCGTAAATCAATCAGTCAACTATTTTTATTATAATACACTGCACTAAAATTTTTTATGGGATTTACTTCATTCAATGCATGTTGTGATGAAATAGGAAAATATTTTGTTCTAAGCGACTCAGTGCCAAACTACAGTATAGCCAAAATTAAATACACTGTGTCCCGTAGAATCACTACCACAAATAAATATAAATATCTCGTCAATCAGTGAATTTAGAAATGTACTTCTCATCTTGTCTTATTTATTTTTTTATTTAGTATTTATTTATTTAACCTGGTAGAGATAAGGCCATCAGGCCGTCTCTGCCCCTCTACCAGGGGATTACAACTATAATATGAACAATAAAATTACAATTAAAATTAAATCTACAATTACAATTGCAATAAAAATTAAAGTACGACAAGATTACCTGATTAATGAAAGCTAGACATTTTATCATAGAAGTTAAGAACAAAGAATATTTTTTTATTTACTGAATTATAAATTAAACCTACAATAACAAAATTCTATAGTGATGAAATTACCGGATATTGAAATATTTTGTGATAGATTAAGAGAACTATTTACAAGAAACCATGTCTGAACGAGTCTCAATTACTGACCAAGTGCCTAGTAAGTTTGGGTTTGAATTCAATTTTATTTCGACAGTCCCTGACGCTAGCAGGTAACGAATTCCAGAGTCTTGGCAAGGCTATTGTGAAAGAGGATGAGTATGAGGAGGTGCGATGGATGGTATTGTTAGTATTGTTTTATGGCGAGAGCGTGTGTTCAGATTGTGGTGGGAAGAAAGGTAAGTGAAGCAAGACGACAGGTACGAAGGAACAGAAGAGTTCAGATTTCGAAGAGAAGAAGTGAATGTAAATTTATTTTCTTATCTAGTTTAAGCCTACCTATTGTTTCCAGGGGTGGGGTAATATGATCATATTTACGAACATTGCTTACAAAACGTACACACAAATTATGAGCACGTTGAAGTTTCGTTTTGTTGTCGCTGGAAATGTCAGTCAGTAAAATGTCAGCATAGTCAAAATAGGGAAATACAAGCGTCTGCACAAGGGACTTTTTTAAGCAAGAGGGAAGATGAACATTTATCCTTTTTAGCACATGGATAATAGAGTATACTTTTCTGCAGGTTTCTGTGATTTGCATGTCCCAGTTGAGATTATTACACCGTTCTGCATGGATTTTGTTGTTTTGAAATAAATGAGCGTTTCTGATTCACAATTTCACACTGATTGCAAAAATGAAATCCGTTTTCGCGTACCACGTCAGAATTTTTTACAATTCAGAATTTTATGTTTTCAATATTTTTCGTAATATAGTAATATTACAATGTGATTGTCGTTTGTTAAAAACGCACGACAGCTTATAATTTAAACTTTATTACTTAAAATGTATCATAATATATGTTATTATGTTTGTATTTGATATTTATTAAAAATCTACTGACTGTATCCGCCCTTAGGGGATGTACAAAATTGTACCCTTCCCCTTCAAATGAACCGAGGTTAAGACATCCGTTTTTTATTGTTGGACATTTTTATCTATCTGCACCCAACGTTATCTATAAACAGGAAGTTGAAATTTTTAGTGTCTCAGGTCATAAAAATTATGAAGGAAATATTTACTTTTAGAGATTGTTATTAAAAGTAACAATGAATTAGAGAAATTACATAGGATCCCTGTATATATATTTATTTATGGAAGTGCAATCCAGCTTATGAGGCTACAGATTTCCTTACTGAGATAATAAACCTATCCCCTTTTAAAAGTTGTTTTAAAATTAGAGGTTCAGTTTTGTGTTGTTGGTTGTCGTGTAAAAGTGAAGTGTGTAAGTTCTCATTTTTTCTGCGAGAATACAACATAATAGTGTTGTTTCATTGAAATGTCGAAACGTGGTTGTGTAATTGATCCAAATTTGTTTTGCTATATATGTGGGTCATATACGTTAGTAAAACAGAGACAGAATATAACAACTTTTGTAAAGAATACTTACTTTCAATATTTTGGCATTAAATTAGGAGACCAGAACAAATCCTGGTGCCCCCATAAAGTATGTCGTAGTTGTGTTGAAGAGTTGAGGAGTTGGAAAAATGGAAAAAGGAAGTCATTGCCCTTTGGTATCTCTATGATTTGGAGGGAAACTACAAATTATGGAGAAAATTGTTATTTTTGTACAGTTAAGGTAGCTGGATATACTGCTAAAAACAAGAAATATATTCTATATCCTAAAATTCCCCCTGCCATTCGGGCCGTACCTCATGGTCCTGATATTCCCGTCCCGCTACCCCCTGAATCAGATACATTGCCATCTGGATCCAGAAGCACTGAAACTGAATCTCCAGTGGATCATACTTATGAACCAGGCAATACCGGTGATGATAGATGTTTCAATCAAAGTGAGCTTAATGATTTAGTGAGGGATTTAAATTTGCCTAAGGAATCAGCTGAACTATTAGGTTCTAGGCTAAAAGAAAAGAAAGTATTGGCTGAAGGTAAATATTTTTCATGGTACAGACATCGTCAGAAGGAACTTGTCCCTTTTTTTGCTGAAGAAGAAAATTTAGTGTATTTCCAAGACATCCTTGTCGTCTTAAAATTTTACAACATAAACTATAATTCCAAAGAGTGGAGGTTCTTCATAGATTCTTCTGAGAAAAGTCTTAAACGTGTTTTGCTTCAAAATGAAAACATCGCGGACTATTGCTGGATGTTAAAAAGGGACTGCTCTGAACAACATGCAAGGAGGTCAAGGAGGACAAAATTTGAAGTGCAATATTGAGGTAAGCTTATGAAAGTGCTTATAATTATTAATTAATATTAATTAATGATTAATTAGTGACAAATAACAAATTGTGGCCTAGTTTTTCTCACAAAATTCTTGTTGAAAATAATTTTTATGACGTTTCACAAAGCTATAAATTCATTTCTAGTTATACATGAATTGTCAGAAATCCTGACGTGATGGGGAAAAATGAAGATTATTTTCGAATTCAGCACAAAAAAATCCGTTTGGAATCGCCTATTAGATTGAAAACAACAGAAAATAAGTTCTGAAATGCAGAACGGTGTTATCCATGTGAATGCCAAGATTTTCTACCGAAGAACTGAAAGGGATATGCACTGTACTTACTTTAACGGGGGAAATGTCGAGGTACTTTACAGCGTCGGTTTGCCGTTTGTGTCCTAATATAATTGCTTGTGTCTTTCCAGGATTTATATTAAGATGGAATTTCTTTGTCCATGTCACAATCGAGTCAATGTCTTCGTTCAATTTATCCATAGCGTCATTTATTCGATCCAAGCGGGAAGAGATGTAGCATTGTCTTATGTAGAAACTCTCCAAGTTTGGTAACAATGAAAATTATGACTAGTGCGCATGCGCGGGGTATGACAATATATAGAGTTAAAATGGTGGATTTCACGTTACAGCAGAAATTGAAATGTTATTGGTTAGCCGAATTGAAGTTCCCAATTGCAGTGCAAAGACGATTTAGGTAGAAAAATGGTGCAAATGCTCCAGAGCGTCATACCATTGTGAAATGGTATAATCAGCTGTTAGAAACAGGCTCTGTGTTAAGAAAGAAGGGAAGCGGCAAAAAGCATTATCCGCAGCTAAAGTTGAAGATGTTAGGCAAGCATTTCAGGGCAGCCCAAGGAAATCAATTCGACGGGCCAGTTCAGAGCTGGGTATTCCGAAGTCGACTGTTCACAACATTGTCCATAAAAGATTGCGACTTACAGCATACAAAATCCAACTTGTTCAAAAGCTGCAGCTTATTCTTCCGTCACGCCTGTAATGCTGCGGAACACATGGAGGGAGATAGAATACCATCTTGATATTGCCACCAGGGGCGCACATGTTGAGATCTATTGAAACTTGGCGAGTTTTTCTAACATAAAATCTAAGTCCGGTTATTCTGTCACAATTAGTATAGAAGATATTCCGGTTTCTTTGTGGTAATGATTCTACGGGACGCACTGTATATTGATTGGTCTCTTCCAGATTTTAAATACTCGAAATTTATAAAATCTAATGAATTTAGTTTGTTTCGTGTCCAAGTAGCGTCATGCAATTTGTGCCAGCAACCGCTTGCGCCAGGCGAAAATTGTTGGGGAAAAACAAGGACATAAATATCATTAATTGAAATTTCTTCAACACTGTATCAAACAGCAATGCACAGAGTAGGCCTAACTGAAACTTTCAGATGCAAATTGTGGGAATCCAGAGAAATGTAGATTGTCTTTTCATATTCGCTGTCCATAAATATATATGCTCGTTATCACAATCGTATTTCGCGGTTCCAAACATCGAAGAAGAGAATAAAATTCTATGACGTAGCTCCCTTCAAAAGGAAATAAGGCCTAACTTATGTGATACGTAAGAAAAACTAATAGCTCAACTGAATTTTTTCAGCAATTTCTGTGAGTTTTATACCAGTTAAAACCATTGTTCCAGAATGGACTAATCCCGTTGAAAATTAGGAACATGTATCTCTCGGTAGTTAATTCATTACAACCAGATCTCTATTTGCAGACATGTGAGACATGAAGATCTCCGATCGTCTTAACAGAAAATATACTTACAAAATAAGCCTTGACGCAAAAGTTGTGAAAACTTCTGTGAAATCGTCGGAACTTATGGGGTTAGATACAGCCCTAGATCATATATATATATATATATATATAGCCTTATAGACTTTGACGTTAACAACTTTGTCAGGTTTACTACGCTGCCATCTAGTTGTTACATAACGAGTCACGTCATAATTTCCATTTGAATTGCATTAGCGACTGTACTGCCATCTTGTGTTGGTTTACGGCGGTCGGGTGGAGATCCTGGCGGTTGTTCTCTTCAAAGTGCTACCGATTTTAACTTAGTGATGACCTGTCTGTTACATATATGATCTAGGGTACAGCTTATAGCAGTAAAATTTTGGAAATATTCAACATTTTTTTCCTCCATTACTTTATCTTGTACAATAATGAAAATTAGTATGTGTAAAACACTGTCCTTCTGCTATATGAACAAAATATTTTTACGATTTAAAAAAGTTATCGACATCTATTTTTTTCAAAATTCATTTCACTGTGCAGTGATGAAGCATTTCCCACATAACTCAAAAAGTATCCAACATTCTTTGATGAAATTTTTTGTGTGTATTTATGCATGTCATATCTACAATATGATGCAAGATCACTCCTCTACCTTTGATAGATTGATAAAACATAAATTCATTTTTAAAAACGGTCAAATATCAGCATTTTCTTCTAACAATAAAAATATTATTTATTAAACAATGTAGTTGAAAGAACATGATATTGTACACATGACTTTCAGCAATAAAATGAAAGAAAAAGAACATGAAAAAGTTCACAAGTTTTTGAGTTATAAGGGAAAAGCTTCATGACTGCACAGTAAACTGCCGCCATTTTGAATTTTGAAAAAAAAATATATATATATATTTTTAAATCGCAAAAATATTTTTATCGTATAGCAGAAGGACAGTGTTTTGCACATACCAGTTTTCATTATTGTACAAGATACAGTAATGGAGGAAAAAATTGTTCAATATTTCCAAAAATTTTACTGCTGTAGGCTGTACCTAACCCCTTAAGAAAAGGAACAGAACTGTTAGATATTATTAGGTATGCCGGTATACAAAAAGCCAAAAGCGCCCTGGATTAAACGAATTATTTATACATTTCCACAAATAACTCGGAATATTATATATTGACAAGGAATTTTAATAAGAGGTAGTCTTTCATTTTCCATTCATTGTATCAATCAACTACGAGGTTATTTAGTGTCGATGGAATTGGTCATAGCTAGCGAGATGATATTTGATGAGGTGAGGCCGAGGATTCGCCATATACCTGATATTTGCCTTACGGTTAGGGAAAACCTCGAAAAAAACCCAACCAGATAAGCAGTCCAAACGGGAATCGAACCCACGCCAGAGCGCAACTTCGGATCGACAGGCAAGCGGCTTAGCTTACTGAGCTACGCCGGTGGCTCATCTCGTTCTGAATAGTAATAATTTAATAATAATATTTACGATTATTCTCATACAATCTTTGGACTGGATTCACCCAGACGTGAACTCATGCTCTAAAATATTGACAGTGTTTTAACGGTGTGAGTGGATTTATTTATAAAAGTGCTGGAAATATGGCGTCTACTTTATTTGAGTAGGATACTAGAATCCTCACACGTTAGGCCCATTTATCAGTCGAAATCACGAGACAGCAAAATGTTAGTTATATTTTAGGAGTCGCATCCGTTGTAATTCTGAAGGAAGCTTTTAGCAGCAGAAGTTCAAAGACGCCGGCAGTGAGTAGTTAGTTAATCATCACGGCGACTGCGAACCATATGTCGCCGCATCACCTCAGAATCATTAATGGGAGATCCGTGACACACAAAGTACAGGGAGAAGCTGGCATAACTACTCTGGTTCCCTATGAAAGCTGGGGACCGTCACTGCTACCATGACCAAAGACTGAAAGCCTCTGGAAGAAAATAAAATAACTCGTGCTGTATTTTGTCACAAAGGAAACTATCACTGTCTAAATATTACCAGATGTAGAAGGAAATATCCTCCAGAGACAATGATTACTATTTACGTATTTCTTCATCATCATTATCATCGTCTTGGTTATCATCAACAGCATCAATAATGGATTTAGTCTTTATGACTCGTTCAGGCTCAATCATACTGTCAATAACTGCCATAAGCTACCTCATTCTCGTCCACACGTAACCTTCCTCGGTGTAGGTATAGAATATAAAATCTATTTCATCTATTGTTCTCGATTAATTTCTTTCTGTAATTAGTTTAGGATAACACAGAGGGTTTAGAATTGAACGGATTACATCAGCTTCTTGTCTATGCGGATTACACGGAAATTTTACTTGAAGCAAGTAAAGCGATAAGTTTGGAAGTAAATCGCGAAAAGACAAAGTATGTGATTATGACTCGTGGCCAGAATATTGTACGAAATCGAAATATAAAAATTGGAGATTTATCCTTCGAAAATATTCAGATAACTTGGAGCAACAGTAACAGATGTAAATGACACTCGGGAGGAAATTAAACGCAGAATAAATATGGGAAATGCCTGTTACTATTCGGTTGAGACGTTTTGTCATCTAGTCGGCTGTCAAAAAATCTGAAAGTTAGAATTTATAAAACAGTTATATTACCGGTTGTTCTGTATGGTTGTGAGACTTGGACTCTCACTTTGAGAAACAGAGATTAAGGGTGTTTGAGAATAAGGTTCTTAGGAAAATATTTGAGACTAAGAGGGATGAAGTTACAGAAGAATGGGGAAAGTTACACAACGCAGAACTGCACGCATTGTAGGCTATTCTTCACCTGACATAATTAGAAACATTAAATCCAGACGTTTGAGATGGGCATGGCATGCAGCACGTATGGGCGAATCCAGAAATGCTTATAGAGTGTTAGTTGGGAGGCCGGAAGGAAAAAGACCTTTGGGGAGGCCGAGACATAGTTTGGAGGATAATGTTAAAATGGATTTGAAGGAGGTAGGATTTGATAATAGAGACTGGATTAATCTTGCACAGGATAGGGACCAATGGCGGGCTTATGTGAGGGCGGCAATGAACCTGCGGGTTCCTTAAAAGCCATTTGTAAGTAAGTGAGTAAATTACTATAATCAATCATCATTTAATATAAACTGTATTTTTATCTCAAATAGATTACTAGGGAATTCGAAAAGTGATGTCAACATAGTTACTGTTTCACACTAAATTTATTTAGGTTACTTTCGGCATTACATACTTCAAATATAGTCCCCTACCATGTCAGCAATACGTTACCAAATCCTTGAGGGATGACGGACTTCATCTGCAGCATCATTTCTGTATGTCTCTCTCACAGACTGATCTAAAGCTCTTTGGTTGTCAACTCTTGATTGAAAGTGAATGCCTCGCTTCTTCCCATCTTGCAATAGTTCATTCTGATAGGACTTCTCTCTCATAAGCTTCCCTTAATACCCTAAAGCACAGAGTTCCACTTTTTCCTCTTGCAATTTTTTTTTTTTTTATGAAGCATCATTAATACCTACTGAACAAACATTTTTAGGACGATATTACTTAATACAAATCAGAAATAGTCCTTGTATTCACAAAATATGGTTACTTAAAAACTTCTAATATTCCACATTTATGCAACATTCGCTCCTCTAATAAGTACTAAAGCCACCTGCGTGGCTCAGTCGATTAAGGCGCTTTCCTGCCGGTCTGAAGTTGCGCTCGGGCGCGGGTTCGATCCCCGCTTGGGCTGATTATCTAGTTGGTTTTTTTTCGAGGTTTTTCCCAACCGTAAAGTGAATTCCAGGTAATCTATGACGAATCCTCGGCCTTATCACGCCAAATACCATCTCGCTATCACCGATCTTATCGACGCTAAATAACCTAATAGTTGATACAGCGTCGTTAAATAACCAACTAAAAAAATATGTACTAAAACATTCCGATGCTCACCGCTAGGAGCGCTAGTTTACAGTATTACTTATTGAATGCTGTAGTAGCTATCTATGTGAACATTTTTAATATTCTTACTTCTTATTGTATCTGTAATTTTGAGACCAACGATAGAACCAGGTGCTGTACCGCATTTCAGAAAGTAGTATTCCCATCCAATCATCTTTCCTCATCCATAATAATCAACTAAATACATCTGCTCGGATTGCCATAGTTTTATGACATTGGAGTTGAGTTTCATTCCTTCCCAATGAATTACTTTATTGCTCATTTTATGAAACTGTAAATTGAATTGAATTTACTTCTCTGTCATTTTCAAATCGCCTATTAAAAATATATTGAATCTCAAGTAGTATAAATTTGAAACTTCTTATGTTAATACTTCATTTATCACGCAATTATTGCAGAATTTCTTCATATTTATTGTTCTTTCCGTAAATGTCATTATTTCCTTCATTTACACACCTATTTGACGAAACTTCGTAACTATAGTTACCAGAAATCTTTAGAGCACACATTTTCCGATCGGGATATACATAAATGTTTCATAAGATGCACACTTGATGCCATCTTACAATAAATAACTTCACGTACGTACTTAATAAGTCAGAACACAGAGTCTGGAAAAGTAAATAAAAACTAAATATATTTCCATTTCTTGGTAAGTGAGTGATGGTCACAATTTTCATAAGAGTTTTATTCATCTCTTTCAAAATGGAACTTCAATAGTAATGTTCTGCATTTTGAAAATTGTCGTTTCTTAAACAGCCGTTTAAAGTAACTTACTCGGGTTGTTAAAATGTCCTATATTTGTGATCAAGACCATTGAATTAATTACGTTTTTTACAAGTAAGTCAAACAAAGTTTCTATTGCAAGTAGATCACAAAGCAGACTCCTTGTGCTTCATTGATATAAGGATAAAGATGTTTACAATGACGGCGAATTGAGCCCGATGATGATTCGCCTACAAAATTTTCTTTGAGCGGATTTGGGGAAAAGAGTGTGCACAAATCGCAAGCAGACACCTTGTCTGCACCCTAGTTTCGTAGTCACACACGATGACCGCTACTCCAGATTGGTAGATACACCTACGTGGAAATTAATTGCAGTCGAAAATTGTGACGAAGATTAACATAATTGGCAAATATTTATATCATATAAGTTCTTTCATCAAAATAGAAACTTTTGGGCAATTCCTTATAACACACCATAACTGACAACAGGACTTTTGAATGAATAAAAATCACTCAATGTTTTCAAAACAATGAAAATTATATGTCAAGTTAATACCTTAACTCCTGATATGTTCCAATCTGAAAACTATTTCATTTCTTTGCAATTAAACCAATTCTACTGCCACCACTTCCCTTTTATAAATCTGCACTCAATACCCATATTTCACTTTCAAATTCAAATACATTAATGTATTCGTATTGTAATATCTACTATTTATTTGTATCTAATGTCTTTTTTATGTCGTATGTTTGAAACATCCATGTAATATGTCAGTTTTGTGATAAATATGTATGTAATTTGTATGTAATATATAGCGGGTGCTCCTGTAAAGGGGGTTAAGCCAAATTGTAAAATATGCAACCTTCTCTTTAGGTAGTGAACTTAACCCATTTTTCACAAAATACGAAGCACTGTAGCTGCATCATAGATGTAAGAATGACTTAATCCTTTTAACACATGGAAGAAGTAACCTTCGAGAGTTAAAATCTGTACTTATTCCATTTTAGCCAATTCATACTTAACCCTTCTACACGAACACCCGCCATATTTTTGTATGTCATATGTGTGTAATTTTTATGTAGGGCTACTATGTATTTTTTTCTGTCGTGTGTACATTATCTATGTACTCGTGATATGTCTGTTCTTATGCAATATGTTTATTTTTGTGTCTGTAATTTCTGTGTAACATTCTTTATTATTATTATTATTATTATTATTGTTGTTGTTGTTGTTGTTGTTGTTATTATTATTATTATTATTATTATTATTATTATTATTATTATTATTATTATTATTAAATATGTACCTCTTTATACATAATGTTTTATGTCATATGTATGTTTCTGTGTGTAATATATTCTACATATTTACATATGTATTTGCGTGTGATATAATTGTTTGCCTGTTATAAGTTATATGTATTCGTCAGTAACGTATCTGAAATGTATTTAATTATAACCCTAATATACCTTATGGTAAAATAGAGTTCAAATAAATTTGGACATTCAAAAAAAAGTTACTCTCTATAGGTGTCATGGGGATATGGAGTTGGAACCACGCTCCGACTGCATTTTTTGCCCCCGGGAAGGACCCGGTATCCAATTTAACAAGAGGCACTCCGGACCCCGGAGCCATCCTGGAAGTTTGACAGCGAGAAAATCCCGCCACCACCGGGAGAGAACCCTAGACCTCCCAACCCGTAGCAGTTGCGCCATGAACTGAACTATCCGGCCTCTATATGGAACAAACGTAATAGTGAATAGATGTTTAACATGACGGAAATACAAAATCATCATGAAAATGGAACATATTCAATAGTCTCAACCGTAATTTTTATGGATGTTTTGTAGCCTAATAATTGGTATTTTCGTACTTTTCCAGTAATCTATGTAGTATGGCTAACGGAAAACTTTCACACCCATCGAATTTTAAGTAACTCAGTTAATTTTTGAGAGGGAAGTAGCAGAGGGGTTGATATTTGCCTGACTTGGATTAACAAGCACGGCAGGTAGAAGCCTTTCAAACATGTAATTCGAGAACCTGCACAAGGATTGGCCAGTCACCTCAAAAGAGAAATGATGATTCCAGGAGCCAATCAGATACTAGCATTCCAGGAAGGAATACAACATCGTCATCCAATCAGTATTTGTTAAACTATTAGAAGAAATTACCATGGCAACAAAAAAAATTTTTCTGTTGTATTTGATGACAAACTGATGTCTGTATACACATGTTGTGGTGTCGGATTGCTGTTTGAGTTATGGCAGTCTTCTCACTTCCTCTTTTCCATGCGCCCGCTCTCTCTCTCTCTTAGATGCTACTCTTTCCTTAAATCTTGTTTTCGCCCATACTAGAATACGTCATTGGTCAGTAAGTGTATACTTCTTACATTCGTTCTCTTCAATATATATTATACCGGATCTGAGAGTTGAAAATCAATTAGATTTAAGTACCAGTAGAAAACTGGTTATTTTAAAACAGAGAGAAGTGTAGATCGATGTGTTCACGTCCACTTCATATGCTGTCTCTAAGTATAGTCTCTTTTAATCGGTTACAAATATACGTCAGCGATTCGGAATTAAATAATAATGCAGTTTTTATATCTTTAGTTAACTTAATGGTAAGCTAATATGGATTGTCACCAACTATGCCTTTTGTCATTTGTTTGTTGTATTTCAATTGCACTTCTGACCACATACCCAGCTACTTGTACACATCTAAATAAATGTATAGTATGTATTAAAGTTTGATCCTGATTTAAAAAGTAGTTGGGTTTGCAGTATTTCTCTCCGTAACGCTACAAAGCCGAAAGGTCGCGTGTTCGATTCCCGATGGGGTCATGGATTTTTCCATTGACATCCCTACTGCCATTAAATGCGATTATGTGCAAAGGTCGCTGGCCTTCTATGCCCACGGTTGCGGGTTCGCTCCCGGGCCAGGTCGATGGCATTTAAGTGTGCTTAAATGCGACATGCTCATGTCAGTAGATTTACTGACATGTAAAAGAACTCCTGCGGGACAAAATTCCGGCACATCCGGCGACGCTGATGTAACCTCTGCAGTTACGAGTGTCGTTAAATAAAACAAAACATCTGTAAAGGTGGAAGACTTAACTTCTCGCGACCCTTTGGGCCGATTTGGCCTGTCATGAGGTTGACTTTACCTTTAAGTATTTCTCTCTCCAGATGGTCAGATGAAACTGTTTCTTTCGAAAGACATTTTGAAGAGTATAAAGGAAAAAAGGGATGTTCGTTTCTTTGTAAAGATGGGCTGCTTCAGTAAATAATCGTCGTAATATGTAAACATGCTCTTGGATTACTTTTAAAATGTTTTCGTATTAATCTCATTTCATCTGTATTGGACATCTGGTTAATAAGTTCGAGAGCATAATTCAAAATGCATATTTATTTAACAAATATTATAGTGCAGAAGAAATAATGTAGGCCTACACAGCAACGAACTCCATAGACGTTTTTGAAGATGTTGCTGGAAGCAAAATTTCTCATGGGATCTGATCCTTAAGATAATTGTAAAATATGACATGGCTTTGTTTACGAGCAAAGACTAAAATGCGTTGTAATTTTACAAATGACCGATATGATTAAAATGGAAATCGTCGTTGTTATGTAAACAAGTTTGAAAAAAATGTTTATGGCTTCAAAATACATAGACACATACGGTACATGATATTTCATCAAGCTGTTTTTAGTACCTCCCTAAACGCTAAACATGTCCAATTCAGGGGCGGCCCGTCCTTATGTGCTACAGTGCTACAGCACAATGATAATTTTGGCTCAAATAATGTATTTGTAATACCACCATAGTATTTGATCTGTCATTTGACAATTTCCCGTGGTTATGTTCATGACGCGTTATAAAGTGTTTAGTCTTCGCTCTTCGCTCTTTGGTGCCTCAGAGGGTTCGTTGTGCTACTCAAAGCTCCACATGAAAAATGTAGACAGTTATGCGCATGTGCGAAGCTGAAATCACTGCTCTGATTGGCTATTTTTACGCGGGAAAGTGCTGTAGTCAGCTTCAGCATAACACAGCTTGGAGATTGCAAAAGTAAAGCGTAACGAAAGATTGCTTGTTTGTGAAAGAACTCGGAACTATGTACAATGTGTTTGGTAATTCAAGTGTCCGACTGCTGCTGCCATCTACCAGTTAAAGTTGCTGTCAACAGCTATACTATACTGAACAGAAGAGTATTCCAGATACAAGTTGGATTTCTATACGGAAGACCTGACTTCCGAAATATAGATGGCTGTTCAATCGTCACAATACATAGTATGCAACAATTTACAGGATCAATTCTGTGAAGTATCGAAGTTGTTAAATATTTTGGTTACAACACCAATGACCACTGCTGAGCCAGAAATATGTTTTTCTTCCTTGAAACGCATAAAAACGTTTTTAAGGAACACTATGTCCCAGGATCGTCTCACTGCTCTTGCAATACTGTCAATAGAAAAGTGTATGATGTCCAAGATGGAGTGGTTTAACACCAAATGACAAGTTCTGCATTACGAAAGAACGTCGTATGGACTTCATATTTCATTACTAGACGAGACTCCAAATTAAGATAAATACATAAGTGTAGGCCTCTACAGTAGGCCGATATAGAGATTGTAGCACACTCATTATTTTGACCACCACTGGTCCAATTCCTATGTGTCTGTATAACAGACATGCTCTGTTCTTCCGAAGTACTAATACTAATTAGCCAAAATCTATTACTCTATATTTATATAAATAACTCTTTATTCTGTTTGTGTATTTTACCATGAAGATAATTAAATAATATTTAGAATGACTATTACACTTTTACTACGTCACACTACTTTTGACCAATAAAACGGTACGAAAGGACGTCTTTCAACTAATCATGGCTGCTTATCGCACAATTTTATTGCGTCCCTAGCATTTGTTTAATTTTATCGCTTCCCTAGCATTTGTTTATTTTTATCATTACCCTAGCATTTGTTTATTTGTTTGCCAACATTTCAAACTGCACTGTCTGGACGTAAAAAAACAAAAACAGAAAACTACAAACCACTCTAGTCGATGCACAGCAGTTTCAAATAGGACTCGCATTGCCATTGAAGAACAAGAATTAATAAAGGTCACTGGTCATAGCTATGCATCTTCCCTGAAATCCTATTTACAAATAAATGAAGAACATCATCCGGAAATCCTGAATAAGTTGAGTAATACACCATGTGTATTAACGAGTTCACTTCTTTTACGCACACGTCCAATATAACGTCAATTGAACCACCAACCACTAAAACATTCAAATTTGAAAATTGTACTTTCAATAATTGTTTCTTTTAAAATTATTCCTATTTATTTTTTATTTCATCATCGTTAATTAAAACGTTTCTTGTTTATTTCATCATCTCTAATTAAAACTTTCCTAACACTTGTTTATATTATTTAGGTTATGTTATAGTTTCTGCTATATGATACTATGGATAGTCACGTATCAGAGATTGTTTAATACTAAGATTTATTGAAAATCATCTGTCAAGTGACGTTGATTACTGGGATCCGGATGATTGAAGTGGAATGCAAATGTTTTAATAAAAATGAAACTGAATCAACAAAGCCTTCTTGACTAGTAACCGTCCACAGAGTTCAATGAAGATTCCATATTTGGCACAACTGATAAGAAGAAAACAGCTAATCATAACACACTACTGCCACCTAGCGTAATGTTTAGATGGTACAATAATACATTTGAAGACAGTTGTATTTTCGTAAGTTAATTAATATTTTATTGCATTGGACAACTTTATTACTTCTAATCTTTTTATACGTTCTTCTAATCGTGTAATAGTCAATTAAATCCCACTCGAGCTTCGATTTTCTCTAGATAAATCAAAACCTCTAGCGAGATTACTGTTGATAAAAATATAGCAAATTCGGTCACAGATGAGTATATTCTTCATTTCGCTATATAATCTGCATTTATGTGATATGTACCGGGTCATCATTTTGTTTTTACAAACATTTCTAATATTTACCTGGCTATATTTTAGGATTAAGGGTTGAGAACCGCAAACATTATGTTACCCCCTTCCACCACCGGAGTTTGATGATACTAGAGTAAAATACAATCAAATCACTTTGCTAGGTATAGGAAGGAAGAAAAGTAGTGCATCCATTTACGTAAAGTAGGAATTGTTACGTTTTTCAGTTTGATAATTTTCGTTAGGTTTTTATTTACTCAAAATACAGTACAGTATTAATAAGTCTTTTTACTCCCTAACTGAACTATTCAGGCGGACGTATTCATTATTCAGTGTATAAGGTACTGTCTACAGCATATTATCATACAATATGGAGAGTGAATTTAAATTGAAAAATAATCGAAACATAGATATTTAAAGAAATTGTTGGAAATGATGGCCGTTCATTTCGATACAGGCTTCAGTTCTTTTGTGTACATATTATCGAAAACGTTTTTAAGCATATCTTCTCAAATTGAAAGTATTGTTTCTGGAATGTAATTCTTTTACTGTTGTAGAAAGTTTAACAAGCAGAATTGTTTTTAAATAATGCAAAGCATCATTCGACATGGGGGACCATAATTCTGTGCCTCTTGAAATAATTCTGTACATATTCTATAACAGAGTAACTTACGTAGGCTATTGTAAATTCAGTCTTCACTTCTGCTCGATTCTCACACAGATAAATTTTACTTAGATTGCTGTCTACCGTCCGTCCAAGTAGTTATGTCGCACGGTCGCAGAAAGGTGGAAAATTACGTGACAGTTACTTAACGAGGCCTTACTTAACAAGGCCCTTTTATTTAAACTATTTTATACAGTTGTATAATATTACGTAGACATCCAATTCCTGACAGCAAATGTTTTCAGAAAAGAGCTTGACAGCCCAGCCACTAGACTTTACAGAGGGGGGCCAGCAGAAACGTGTGGGGGAAACCGGGAAGCGACGTAACCAAACGGACAGGTACCTGTGCGAAAATATGATTAATTAATGAATGCACTTTATTCACTGGAAAATACGACCATATTTCTGGAACGTACTATAGGGTAAACATTGGTAATTTCGTGATAATTTCATGAAAATTAATTTATAATGCAAATGTGTAAATATATCCTTATTCCGATTTTTTCATCTAAAAGACGACAATTTGCTGTACAAATCTGGAGACATAAAAGATTGGAGACGTTCTTGAACAAGTGCCAAAAACCACTTTTACAACTTAAGCTAAAAGGTTGGTTATTTCGTGATAACCTTGGTAATTTCGTGATATTACATTGATAATTTCGTGAGGGGTAGAAGAACTGTGTAAAAATTCATAAAAGTCAAATAAGATTCTCATTTATTGTTACAAGACTTCAAACATAGTAATTCCGTCTAATATTCATAGCAAGAAAGCATAGAAATACATACCAACACATAATAAGAATGAAATCAAAGCAAAAATTGAAATTGAAAAGGCATCTTCTTTGTCCTGAAAGGGTGAACACTTTTATTACGGACTTTACTATAGCCTATATTACTAGGTAACTCCAAAAGTAATGCATAACAATTGTTTAAACATTATATTTTTATCCTACAGCTTTGCTATTTTCACAGAATGTAGATGCATCCTTTAGGCACAAAATGACACTTTTCCACATAATCGCCGTCCCTTTCAACTGCCTTACGTAACCTAGGAACGAGGGCCTGTAGACCAGCACGGTAAAAATCTGGACCAACACGTCTGAGCCACTCTTTAGCAGCGTGCATAAGGGAGTCATCTTCTAACTTCGTTCCGCGAAGGGATCTTTCCGTTTACCAAAGAGATGGTAATCGTAAGGTGCCAGCTCAGGACTGTAAGGCCGATGTTTCAGTGTTGTCTATCCGAATTTTCTGATCTGGTCTGTGGTCTTGTGACTGACATATTATGGCTGTGCGTTGTCGTGCAATAGCAGAACATCTTGCTTCTCCCGATGTCGTCGAACACGACTCAGTCGAGCTTGAAGTTTCTTGAGAGTTGCAACATACCCGTCAGAATTAATGGTGGTTCCGTGTGGCATGATGTCCACAAGCAAGAGTCCTTCTGAATCGAAAAACACAGTAACCATAATTTTTCCTTCTGAAGGTGCACTTTTGAATTTGTATTTCTTTGGTGAATTTGTATGATGCCACTCCATTGTCTGCCTCTGTCTCCGGTCCAAAATGATGGAGCCATGTTTCATCTTCTGTCACAATTCTTGCAAGTAAGTCATCTAGCACTTATCATTGGCATTTAGCATGATAACAAATCAAAGACAAGCTACACTGAACCAATTGCGTCCCCTTTTTCTTTTTTGTTATCACATCTTATCTTCAGATTTCTAAAATTCGTATTGCAATGCAATTTTTAAAATAGTATAAAATGTAACGCTTAATACTCAACAAAATTTCGCCTCAAACAGCTAAGATTTCTATCAGTAAAGCTAAGCGTATATGGCGACTACAGCTGTATCTAAAATTCCAAAAACATTTCCTAAAATTTCATTACGATATAATAAATCTTTGTACCAAATATCATATAATTACCTTTAGTAATAAGCCTGTAATGTAATTACAAACATGCACAAAATTTGTACGCCTGAGAAGTCGACGCTAACTTGCTCTCTCCAAACATAAATGCTCCCTGAAGCGCGTACAATAGTGACATAAAGCGTAGTTGTATGTTTCTGGAAACTGGACAACATATGCAATCCCTTGGCGGAAATTTGAATCTCGTAATACCATTGGTTAGTTTACGAAAGAGCAAAGAAAAAGTATCACGAAATAACCACTGCCACGAAATTACCAATGTTTACCCTACTCTCAGTGATGTATACTGTGACCGTAAATTCTTGGTTTTTCTGAACCGACGCATGCGACGTGAGAGGTGCGAGGCCCGCCTCGCACAAATCCAGACTATACGAGAGATAGTGATTGGTTTCTATGGCTGCGAGGTGTGCAGACCTCGCATCTCGCAGTTACAGAAACTACTCACTGTCTCTCGTGTAGACCGGATTTGTGCGAGGTGTGTCTCGCAAGTCACATGCATCGGTTCAGAAAAATCAAGGATTTAGACGACTTCCATATGCGGCTTGGTTCTGTGTGGTGTATGGGTGGAAGTTTGCTAGTAGAAGGGAATGGGAGGGAAGTACATTCTAAAACTCAGTTACAATAAAAATTGAAGTAAAAATAAAATGTTGTCGCTGTGGATCTATAGCAATTACATGAACATTTGAAATAGGCGCAGATCTAAACAGGCAATATGAGCGTTCAAGAAAATGTAATTGCTTTTCGTCAATGTTAGATAACTTACGACTCAAACTAATACACTGCCACTAAGTAGCTCCTAATTCTTCACACAGTGAGCGCTATCACGATACGCATCCTGAGATTGAGTTGGAATGGCCTCTGGCAGTAGGAGCTGCACCTACTCCAATCATGATTTTGCACTCTTACGTGACTTGATCTCGTGATCCGAGCCCAAGTACTGCCACCACAACGAATAAAAATTACTTGTCATTAGATCCCAACTGGTCAGGTCGTTTGCTTACAAATTACCTGAGTTCAACCTACACAAGCAAATGTCGACTTAGTTTATCCTCTCACAAACATTTGCAACTCTAGTACGTTACGGAGTTAGTGAAGTGAAGCACATTAAATAACGGATATATTTTCAAAAAGCGTCCTTTCCACTTTCAATACACCCAATCATTATCATCACGTACTAATTATTGTCAAATGTATAAAAAGCTTCAAAGATCTTGTCCACTGACGATTGTCTAGCCTCTAGTCGATGGTCAAATCTGTAACAAAGTATTGCGCAGTTTTTCATGTTGGATATCCACATATGTGGCTCAAAGTGCTCGTGCGATGGTCATTCCACCAACACACTCTATCTCCCCATATATCACCTATTAGCTTCAATAATAAAAATAGGTGGGATGAAGTTTTGGAACTAGTAGAGGTATCTGACAATGATGATTTAGGAAGGAATTGGGACTCCAGGTCCTTGGGCCTTGTGTGGGGATGCGATCCGGCTCCATGAGGGACTGAGACAGGATGGTCCACATGTCAGCGTCGTATTCATGAATGCCATCTAGGCCATCTGTGGGACTTGGACAATCATCGCAAGTAAGAGCGCACAATGGGCCAAAACATGTATAATTTTACGGACCCGTCCCGGGTCGAGACATCCTACAGCCAAGCCAAAGCCAAAGCTTTCTTGGATATACCAGATGACGCTTACAGGATGAGAGGTCCACAGACACAATTTCTGCTTTTCATATAGTCCACGGAGAATTATGTACAGAAGTGGCAAAAAAATCCGGACCGACCCTTGTAGTTGATTTCAGAGCCTTGTTTACTCCAGAGCACGATAGACTGGTAACTAAGACTTTCGTGGTTCGAATCCTGCCTGGGAAGGAAACTTTTTTTGTTCCTTATTCAAATTTATTCCCAATACTTTTCGATTGCAGCGATATTTTACAACTTAATTAACTTATTATTCCCAGAACATGAATTTTACCAGCAATCGAAAAGTATTGAGAATAAATTTGAATAAGGAACAAAAAAAGTTTCCTTCCCAAGCAGGATTCGAACCACGAAAGTGCTCTGGAGAGAACAAGGCTCTGAAGTCAGCTGCAAGGGTCGGTCCAGTTTTTTTGTCACTTCTGTATATAAAAATTCAAAAGTCCTAAAGTCAAAACCCCATCAGTACTCGCGATTACCGTCTTATAAGCATTTTACCTACCCTGTTGAAGGTACTGGAACGAATCACTCACAAGCAACTATTTTGTTTTTCTGAACTATAAAATCTTCTGGATCCTTATCAATCTGGCATCCATGGAGAATATAGTACTGCTACTGCCATTGTCAAAGTAACTGGAGATATTCGTGAACCAATGGACAATATTAAGGTAACTGTGATGACACTTCTGGATTTTACGAATGCATTGGGTTCCGTGAATATAGACCTGCTCGTCTGCAAACTCAGAGCCCTGCACCTCTCCGACAACGCGGTTAACTGGTTCTCCTCCTGTCTTTATGACACACCAGCAGTGTGAAATTAATAACTAATATCCAACATGACGGGCAGTAAAGGAGGGGGTACCATAGGGATCCATGTTGGGGCCTTTTCTATTTGCAATCTACACAAATGTCATATCTGAGACTCTAAAACACAGAAAATATATGCTCTATGCTGATGATGCCGTTATACATGCATATACGCGACCTGAAACTCTAAATGACACAACAGACCAATTGAACAGTGACTTGAACTCAATATTAGCATGGTCTACAAAATTCGACTTAAATTTAAATCGAAATAAGTGGCAGGCAGTTCTAATAGGGCAACAACTGCTCTTACGTATTTTAAAATTCGCTATTATAAATTCTGTAAAATTAAATGAATCCCATTCAGTCCCTCTGTTAAATATCTAAGTGTGTAGATGGATGAAGGCGTCAAGTGCAATGTCGAAGTCACCACATACATGCAATACCATCTTCTCCATTCTACATTCATTAAATCGCTTGAAAAATTTTACACCCTTTCAATTAAAACGAATTCTCATACAAACATTGGTGATGCCACAGTTTAACTATTGCGAAATTCTACTAACAGATTCGTTACAATAATTTATTCTCTATTCCTGTGAAGTTATTTATAGGCTAGTAAACTGACGAGATGGTCATAATTATACATGATCGAAATGATGGTCATATTCGAAAATATTTCACCCTCTACATTTTGTCTACCATCTTTCAATACACACAAAATAATGCAGATGGTTGCACCTTGACTGATTATAAGCTTTGGTTGATAGCGAGGGTGCATCACTAGTGTGGCCTCAAGTACGTAAAATGTACATGATAAGGTAACACCAAGTGTGATTTCTGCGTTAAAAAGGGAGGATAGATGTAAAAAATGTATGAGAATTTTACACTTTCAAATAACAATAGCCCTGTGTCTTAGAGCCCTGCGTTTGGTTACTTTGAATACAAGTTAGATGTACATCGATCATACTATCTCCGCTTGGTACGGAGAGCAAGTTGCCAGTCAACAGTTCACGATACAGTTCAGCAGTCTGTTTATTCATGTGCGTGTGCATGTGTGTGAAAGTCGGTGAAGAACATACATAGTACGTACATAATACTAATTGGATTTATTTTAATAAAACAATAACAAAGTATTCATTTAAAGGCAGATTATGAAATAAAATATAACTTTTACCAGGGATAGACAAAGCTAAAAATTTTCAGGAACCTCCACATTTTGTCGTTATAGGGCATTTGGTAAACTACGTTTCGTCCGCATTTTCTTTTGTTCACCAACACATTTGTCCATTTTCATGCTTCGTCCATTATGTTTTCGTCCACTGATTATTTCGTCCACTATGGCAAAAGAAATATGACATGAAATATATTTCATTTGGTGAAAATGTAATTTCTTTAAATTTATGTGTTGTTGATGTACATGTTTGTATTATAAACATGATTAGTCCTCATTTTCTTCTTCCTGAAGAACTTCATCAGGGTTAATTAATTTTTAATCTATATGAAATTACTCTCAGATATGTTTCCAGCCGGCCGTCGTTCTTCTAGTCTTCATACCGTATAACCATTTCCCTGATCCGTTCATGATTATTGACATATGGTTGACCTAATGGTGCACGGGCTCGCATGTGTCCTCCCAACAATTGAGTATTATAATGTAACACTGGTTGCCTCTGACGTGTATATACAAACTCTGCCATAATTTTTAATATCCAAAATTGGAAAGATATACAGTATATTCATCATTTTTAATATCCAATGGAAAATGAAACGTATCTAAGAAACAGACGACATTGATGACAGCACAATATCTTCTGTTGTAATTTATTGTAAGTGGGAAACACAAATATGTAATCTAAGATAGACGAAAGGTTATGGACATAAAAGGTGTGGATGCACGTAAATTGTATGGACCAATCGGTTGTTGACAAAAGAACGTGGACAAAAGGTAATGGACGAAACAAATTGTGAACAAACGATAGTAGACGAAAGGCTCGCAAACACATATTGTCCACATATGCAATGAGAAAGCCATTCGAACTAAGATAAAATTACATTTACTGAAATATATTAAATTATATTAAATATATACGCAATGCAAACACACGCTCTCAGAGACGCTCTGAATGTATGTAAGACAATATCTTGAGATGTACAACAAATGTAACGATATTAATTTAGAAACCACATTCGAATTTAGTCCTAGAACCACTTTTGTTAACATTATGTATTAGTCCTAGTGACATAAAAGAAATCGAATTATTACAAATTTTGAACTGAATAAAAAAAAAAAATTCAGGCAGCTCATAAAAATTGTTAGTCGCCATGGGTAACTGGCGCCCGGAATTTGTCTACCTCTGATTTTTATAAGTAAAACACATCTAGATATGTTAGATGTAATTAAAGTTAGGAATTAACAAATGAAAGAAACATATTTGTCAACACAAATTTAAAATGAAAAAAGAAATTATGAGTGCTTGCTTTATGAGTCTACATATTGCAATCAATGCCTGTAGACATTTTAAGTGTTTCAAATAAAAAAAAATATCTCCTTCTCTCTGATAAAATAAAATATTTTCCTCTTTTCTGATAATGTGTTCGCTACCAAATTCTTCTATTGGAGCACTCATTTCCATTGTTTTGTTTTCGTTTGTTGCGGTATGCTTGGAGGCTTTAGGTAATCAAACGTGTGAATCTAATTGTGATAAATTGATCATTCATATTTAAACGGCACTCCCTGCGCTTTTTAATGTAGGCCTAATATCTACCACATTGAAAAAGTGCCTCATCACAGAATCTAATGTAAACATATCTCTTACAAATATATGATTTACCATATTTATTTGCTTTAACATTATAAAATTCACTATCGTTTTATCACTTCACATGTACCGTCATTTCCCATAAGTATGGTTCTGGAACCCAACTATAGTCCACGATACAACCATTCAAATTTTCTACTCCATGACGTAGTACCCAGAACTGTCATGGTATTTTTTTTTCTTGACCATACGCCACACTCTTTATTTTTCTCCCTTGAAATATATTTTACTTTCTCTATCTCTCTACCTCTCTGACAATCGTTTAATGGTCACTTTAATATATATATTTTACAACGCTTCATCAACTGCGATGGCTGCATTTGCTGTTAATGGGTTTGTGGAAAAACCTCGGAAGACACCACAACCAGGTAATTTATCCCAACTAGGAGTTGAACTCAGCCCCGCTTGTTTCAAAGTCAGACTTGCTAACCATTACTTAGAATATTTTAATGTAAAAGAAATAATGAATTATTGTTTTGATTTACATTTTCATGATTACAAAATAAGCGTGATTTAAAGAATATCCCATGAAGCCCTCACAGTAAATGCGCACGTGTCTTGATTAATTTTGGAGCATTTCGGTGTTTTTTCAATTATACAGTTATGGTTCTGGATTCCAGCGCTGTAGCGATGGACCTTTTATGATCATAAATATCAAGTAATATAACTATACTAGGAACAGTGAGTGAGAATTTAAGATCAATAGAGATTTCCGCGTAAAAACATAGATCTCCATGTAGGCCTACAAAACTTAGGCACGCATACGCCGTATGGCTCCGTATAGGCAGAAATTTCTCTTCCCCATAAGATTTATTACAAAATTGTAGATTCCCATACAACGTATGGTCCCGTAGTACCTCGTTTATCTATATTTTTGCTGTACTGTAGTTTGAAGTCAAGTTACTGCAACTGTCTACAAATGGTCTACGTTACTTCTACAGGGATATCATTTTATTTCTACTTCAATTTTATTGTGCCTGAGTTTTTTAATCTACTTCACTCCCACCCCTTCTACTAGTTAACTTCGAAACGTCCTCCACACAGAACCAAGGCAGCATATGGAGTCGAAGTCGCCAAACAGTACTGAGTTAGTGAGTGTAGTACGTTCCAAAAATATGTTCGCGTTTTCCAATGACGAAAGAGATTTCAATATTGAATCATATTTTCGCACAGGTACTGTCTTTCGTTTGCCTGCGTTACATCCCGGTTTCCCCCACCCTCTTCTGCTCGCCCCTTTGTAAAGACTAGTGGCTGGACTGTCTTAGTTTTTTCTGAAAACATTAATTTCTGTTAGGAATTAAGTAATTAACTGTCAAGTGATTTCCCCTCTTTCTACGACCCCACGACGTAACCATTTGGACAGACAGTATATAGCATGTCTGAGTAATTTTATATTTTCGGATCGGGCAGAAGTGAAGATTGAATTTACAGTACGTAAGGTACTCTTTTATAGACTAGGTACAGAATTATTTCAACATGAGTTACTAGTACGAAGGACGCAACTAGTAACTGGAATTAGGTACAGTTTCCCTAGAAAAGGATGAGACGATTGAATATTCCTAAGTCTCAGATGTAACACACTGCGAATGATCAGAGACCAGAGCACTGATACACAAGATAACGAATATTGAGTTATTTAAATTCAGGCTATTTGGTTTGTTACTAGCATCGTTCCGAAATTCACTTCAAAAACTGCAAAAAATATGATAATATTACGTAAATTTAAGATAAATATATACATAAATCGTGTAGTTAAATCGACAATGGACCTTCATGACTAGATCGACACTCCGCACAGAAAGGAAAGCTTTCTTGTCGTTTCAATAGCTCAGACGCTAAGACTTCTGCGTGTTGTGTAGAAGAGTGCCAGTTCGATTCCTAGTCTACACAACGATTTTTTTTGTCTAAATAACTTTGAAATAGCTAAATAACGTTGAAAAAGAGTTTTAAAAAGTCATCAGATTAAGTGTTAATGATCACAGACAATACAAAATTACAAGTTATAATATTATAAACGTTAATCTAATGAATGCATTTATACATACACACATACAATGTAAATGCATATATAGGCTATTAAAAACTAGCAATTAAAATGAAATTAAAAAATATTCCTAAGCCACACAGGCACACTTTTATAAATGTTTAGAGTCCTTAGGCTATGTCATTTGTTGAGTAATTATTACAATATTTTATTAGTAGCTTTACCATATGTGTAAGAAATGCACTCGCACAAAAACAATTTTTGTTAAAAGTGTGGCTTTGGATTATTTCATTCTCACCCCTTCAGTTGATTTGAACTATTTTATCTACGTGTTTGCAATAGTGTTTAATTTAATGTGCATTCAATTTTATTCATGTTTATGATTGAATGAAAAAGCACTTTTGCAGTTATTGACTAATTACATATATTAATATTAATTATTAAATGCATATGTTAAGTTACCAATTGCAGTATCTTTTGCAAAATCTTGAATGTTTAATTTGTCAATAATATTTCTTTACTATATACTTTAAGACGGTAAAAGAATTTGCAATAGATTTGGGATCCTCTACTTTATAATCACTGGTTTTAATGAAAAAATATTTTCTTTCTTAGGATATCTACAAGTTTAACTTTAATAATATTCCGAATAGCTTTAATTGCATTATCTGCATTTTGTAATTTTCTATTCAAATGTATTCTATTTCCCTCTTTTATAATTTTTAATAAATTACACTGTACTTCTTGCGGTATTTAAGAACATGAGGATCATTACATTGCAACTCATTACATATAGATTCTTCTTTTTAATACATGAGACTTTTAAGTCCCTGCGTTATCTACATGTTTTTACTATTGAAATTTTTTACAATATTGAGTGGAGAACATCCACTGAAGTGATTCTGAAATTGAGTGAAAAATACAATACATTTACTCTCAATATCAGTAGTACCAGTACGTTTTCCCAACATTCATTTCATAGACATAAATGTAAATAATCACTACATAGGCTACAGCATTTACGACCCTTTTTCAGTTTTTAAATTAATATTTTGAAATTGTTCAGTGACATTGGAAACACTTAGGATTTGTTTATCATGTTCAGACAAGCCATTGATTATAGGTTCTGTCGAATAGGAATTCAGTCTAATTCTGTGTACAAAACTTTTATCAATGGCTGTGCTACTTCAGCTTGTATGCTGTGGGAAAATGACTCTACGACTAAGGTTTCCAGTTTCAAGGAGTGAATTTAATTAACTTTTACGGAAAAGTTCCGAGAGATAATCTATGTTTATGTCACTACAGATCACAAATTCCATATGAGATTTCTAAAGTCTTTTCTTTACAAATGCAATGATGGCTATAAATATTAATAAATACTGTAAGAAACATGAATGTAGTTAGAAGTCTGATTTACATTATAAAAAGCAAGAAGTTATATTCCTCGGCAAGATTCGAACTTTCGATGTTTGGTTTTGTCGTCCAACGCATAAGCACGGACCTATTCAATGCTTATGTTAATAACCTACAATTTAGCTGTAGCAATGTGGTGTCATAATTTGGGATTTGTTTACTTAATGTGATTAGATTTAATTTGATTAGTTTCGCAACAATTAGACTTCCTGTTATATCCTGTTATTTAAATATTTTATTTAGCGTTGATTTATTAACTCTTACTATGCAAGATGGCCCTTATTTCAATAATTCTATATCACGTTAAATAGTCATGTCTACAGTAAAGTATTATCGTCATCCCTCATTTCTCATCTTAATGGCGAACCGATGTGACATGAGACAGGGAGTTATAGCTCTAGTTGAGGCTGGATATAGGGCTAGAGCTGCTGGTCGTTTGGTCGGTGTTCCTGGAAGTATAGCCGCGAGAGGATTCATCGTTACCAAAATTCAGGGGAGGTCGAAAATCGCCCTATTCCTGGGCGTCCGCGGATTTCTTCATTGGAAGAGGATGCTCTCTTATTCGAGACAGTTCGACAGGACCCCTTTCGGACTGCTAACGTTTCTTCACAGACTGTGATCAGCAGGTTGAGGAACCGCGGTATTAGGAGCCGGAGGGCTGCGCAAATGGAAATATAGGGGGAAGCACAAGCTGTCGACCGTGTTGCCTTCGCTACCAATCGAGTGGATTTCGATTGGAGAAATGTAATTTTCTCCGACGAAACAACCATCTCGAGTGATTACGAAGGTCCTGTCCGTGTCTATCGTGAGGATGGTCTCCGACATGATCAGCGCTATGTGCACCGACGTGAAAGATCGGGGCGCTTTAGCATATCGTGTTGGGGGTGGATGTCTTACGATGGACCTGGCGTTATAGAACGCATCGATGGCCGGTTTAATGCGGGAACTTACGAGCACATTCTGGAAAATATATTCCTTCCTTCCGTCCGAGAACGTTTTTCCGAAGTAACATTGTTGTTCCAGCAGGGTAACCATCCCGTGCGCTATGCCGCAAGCATTCAAAGATGGTTTCAAAGGAGACCCGAGATCTAAATCATTAATTGGCCTCCGAAGTCACCTGATTTGAATGTCATTGAAAATTTATGGGCGGAATTGAAAAAGAGAAGGATAGCCACCTATGCCCACCGACGCCCTCGAAATCGAGACGAATTGTGGGATCAAGTTGTTGACACTTGGGAAGATCTCGCCGGGGATCAGAACTTATTCCACAATCTCTTGACATTCATGCCGGATCGACTTAGAGCTGTAATGGAAGCTGATGGTATGTGGACAAGATTTTAAGTTAACAGGTCTCTCTTAGTTTTTTTTATGATTTTTGTTTGAGGAAGAATACTTTTAACTTCCAAGTAAGATTTATTTTTTGACGAGGTTCAGCCCACTTGTAAGACCCAAAAATTGGACATAAATTATTCCATATTTTTCTACAAATTAAATAGTCGAGGAACTCTGAACAAATTAATTACACCTCAATAAAAAAAGTTTCATCTGGGATCGAACACGAGACGTGTCGGTTATACGGAGGAACCGACACGCTACTATATGAGCTACCGAGACAAGACAGTGACAGCAGCAGTCCAGAATGTAGATCCGATAGCAGGCATTTGCCATTCGGTATAGAGAAGCAATGATATTTTGTTACCCGAGCTAAGTTGTGAAATCGTGGCCTTAAATGGCTGTCTTCTTCGTGATCCTTATTCTGGTCCTTGTCCTTGTGGTCCTTGTAACAATTCTTGTTCTATTTTTCATGGTACTTATCGTTACGTCGATATCGAGTGAACCGTGCTGTAGAACTTTAACTTCAGACGACCAAGAATCGTCTCATTCTTTATAAGGGTAACTGTACAATGATCTGTAGTACGATAATATGCACAAAAGAACTGAAGCCTGTATCGAAATAAACGGCTACCGTTTGTAAAAAAAAATGTGTTTAAATATTATGATTATTTTTCAATTAACTTCATTCTCTATATTGTAAATTAATGTGCTGTAGACAGTATAATATACACTGCATAATGAATACGTCCGCATGGATAAATCATTGTTAATACTGTGCTGTATTTTGATTGAACAAAAACCTAATGAAAATTATAAAACTCAAAATCGCGATATTTCCTAGTTTACGTAAATGAACGAACTACTTTTCTTCCCTCCTATACCTAGTAAAGTGATTTGTTTTTATGAACAAATTTTCTTCCCTCCTATACCTAGTAAAGTGATTTGTTTGTATCATCGAACTCCAGTCGTGGAAGGGCGTAGTAAAGGGTGTTTCCGGTTCTCAACCGTTAATCTAAAGGTATAGCCAGGTTAATATTAGAAATATTAGTAAAAATAAAATGATGTCCCTGTACAATGTTCTTTGAATGGTTGTATCGTTGACCATAGTTGAATTCCAGGACCACAGTTTTGGGAAATAACTGTACTGCAGCATTATATGTTATACATTTTAATAGGATTCAATTTACTTCATTGATTAAAATTAGTGTTTTATTAAGTAGTATCTTTTGTTACAGTTATTTCATCCTATTAATAAAAATTTGTCTTGTATTTTTATCTTTTTTTCTACATCTTGTATGACATTTTCTGTGTTAAAATGTGTAGATTTTTATAGAAATTTTGTTGTGTTTGAAATTAATTGTACCCTATTTTTCAGGATTTTTCCAAAACCACAAAAAATCTCGAAAATGCTGGTTCACAGGAATTACAAATGCGGCATCATAAATTTGTTGGATTTTATTGTCTTTTTTGTATTTAATGATTTTAGATAATTTATATATTTTTTAAATCTATTTTCGATTCTTCAGAAACCCAAAAATCTCGAAAGTGCGGGGTGATAATGTATGTTGGTATCCGCTGTTAAATGAATATGTAAATCAGAGCCGAGAGTGTGCAGAGTCCCCATCACGCACGCACGAGATGGCGGAACGTCCGCTGATCATGTCGATATTTGTAATGCTGGCTTTGCGGGCGACAGGGCGAGGGGAAGCCCGCCGAGGCCTCTAATAATCCGTGCATCCCGCCGCCGAGCCGCGCCGCGCCGAGTCCAGGCCACATTATCGCCTCGCCTCGCCTCCAAAATAATGACTTCTCTTCGGTCAAGTGAAGGAAGATACACACATAAGCCTAGACGTGCTCCGTCATTTCTTGTTTTATTTTCACGCTGCATTGTTTTCGTAATCTGTTGAGTCTTCAACGATGATTTTTGCTGGACCACGCAAACACTCTATGCCAGGGGTCGCATACATTTCATATTAAGAGGCCACATCTGACTCCCATGTAGTATTGTAAAGGAATATATTTCGCATACGTATATCCTTCACCGTTGCTTAAATGGTAGCATCTATTATCTCTTTCACTTTGGGACTAGACGTGTACCCGTGTCTGCAAATGTTCAATATCGGTTCATAATCATTGGGGGACGTATTCTTATGTAAATAAATATTTTGTACGAATATATACGCGCCTGAAGTAATTCAAAACTATGAACATACATTCCTGACGGTTTAAATTAATTTTACTTCACATAAACATATATATTATTTTCTAATTTTTGTTTAAATAAATACAGTAAAGCATATATTATCAGAATACCGATCAACCGAAACGTCGGTTAACCGAAACCATTCTAGTCGGCAAATTTGAATTTGCTCGCGCGCCTTGCAGAAGTTTCGCTAGCGTTGTTTGCAAGATTTGGCGACAAAAAAACGAGTTTCAGCTCTGAAGCAAGAGAAAAAGTTTGGACTTCTTTTCCTAAACTGTAGGCCTACTTTAATGACAGTTTTGGACTTGTCAAACTAGGCTAGTCAGTTTTCTGTGTTATTTCTAAGACGAGCGATACAAAATATATACTGTATGTACCTATAGTTTTGTGTTTAATATCAGTGTTTCTTTGTTTTGTACTGCTCCTATGACACTGGTACAATTTGTTTTCGCAAATGATCGGTTATCCGAACACCCCCGTCTCCAATTGTTTCGGATAATCGATGCTCTACTGTATTTGAAAATATTTAATCAGAAAAGATTAATAA